>NC_081530.1:17797262-18133762 GCF_030273125.1 Centropristis striata
GTAAGTTCATTTTTTCTCTCAGTCTCAGCTCCAGGAACGTCTGGACAGGAGAGAAACACGTATGTAACTTAACATTTCTGTGCTGAATAACCGTGTTAGTTTAGTTCAGGGAACATAATAATAATAATAATAATAATAATAATAGTAACAGTAATAATAGTAATAATAATAATATTGATAATAATACGCATTTATTTGTACAGCACTTTTCATAAAAACATGCAGCTCATAGAGCTTTACATTAAAATGCAGAGAAAACAAGAATAAAATAATTCAAAACAGGAGATACAGAATATATGTAAATATTTTATTTTTTATTCAATTTTCCTCTTATTATACACAGTATATATATATACTGATGTGTTTTTAAGAGTCTGCCTCTTTTATGTCTTGAAGGCTCCTCCACAGTTTGGGAGCAGAACTGAAAAGGCAGCATCTGGTTTTGAAAATCTAGAAAGCTGAAAGCAGCAGAAGCTTCAATATGTTTTACCTGCTCGGCTTCGCTGTCGATCTTCACCAGATCTCCTCTGTAACTTCTACATTGATCTCTGCTCTGCTCCCAGGTTAAAACAGTGTTGGAGAAATAATAACAGTTTCCTCTGTGTTGCTCCCAGCATTTCTCCAAGTTAGGACACTCTATAAAGGGATCACAGTGAAAACTTCAGTCAGGTCCAACTAATGACTGCTTCAGTCTAGAACTTTTAAGTAAAAAGACTGAATTAGAGAGAGGCAACCGTTTTTACTTCACAGATAAAGTACACGACCACTGAGCACTTTAATAAGAGATTTAAATCCAATTTAGAAATCCATCACTTACCTGCTGCTGCTCTGCCTGTTGACTGCAAAATATTGTAGGCTTTTACTTCACATTCTTTTTCTGATATGGAAGAAGATTTAAAAAAAAAGATGTAACTTTCATCAGTATTAATCTGAATTAAACTGAGTTGAATCCAAAATGTGACACATATTAAAGTGACTGTGCAGCCGACAAAGTTTACCTGTGAGATTTCTTTTCACAGCGTCAAGCTCATCTGTCAGCTTCTGGAACCTTTCGATGATTTGAAAGTTTCTATAGGCTGATTAAAAAAGAAGAAAGTGTATATTTTTAGAACAGGATAATCATTTCAATATTAACCTGAAGTAAAGTTTATTAATATGCAGAGCTGTAGATAAGGAAAGCATAACATGAGAAGTAAAAGTAATGTTTAGTTGTTGTGTTGCACATTTTTCTGTCAATGTAAAAACAAAAAACCCACCGAGGTAATCACAAAGCTTCCAGTTCTGCTCTTTAAAGAATTTTATGAATCTGAATTAAGGCGAGATACTTACAGGCAAGAACATGTTTCTTTTTTTCATGCACTGGTCAATTTTGAGGTTTTGGGCTATTTTTCTCCCCTAACATGTCTTCATTCAGAATAGTGGTAAGAAAACATCTAAATCAAACATATAATTATATGTTTGATTTAGATTTTAGATTTTTGATTGTTTGATTATATCAAAATATAAAAAATATATTGTTTTAATGTAAATAAAAAACTGGTGAAGTTTCACTGTGATATCTGTAAGTTAAAAAAAACAACTCACCTGTAGTGATGACGTAGGCTACGAGGAGAACACCCAGAGCAACCAGTGCCACTTTCTCTAATGTGGCTGAACATCGTCCATTTGACTCCTTTTGCTTTCGGGAACCTGCAGAGGAGACAGAAAGTGTGTTTTCATGCTTTAAAGTAACTGATACAGTCGTCGAAAATTGTGAATGTAAGAGGTAAAATTGTGTATGTGAAGAAAAAATAATAATACAATTCTTAGGAACTTTTGAAGACACTTTGTGTTTCCTAAAGAGCCCTTTGAGTTGCTTGTCATGTTGCTCATACTGTGACTTTACGTTATTCATCATCTCATCACAGACAGGAAGATGAGTACTCACATTGTGACAAACTTACAGAGAAATGATGTTAATATTTACCCAGAAAGAAACAGGAAAAATGTGACTTGACACTTTATTTACGTATGTGTTGTTTCTTCACAGTCAGTTCCTTATTTAGCTCTTGACCTTATCTTATTCTTCACTAGAATTTTTACAGTCAATAAGTCCTCCGTTCATTCAGTGATTGTGGGTTTTTCTCTTTGCAGTTTAAAAACAGTTTAAAAGTACGAACATTACAATAGAGGAACATGTTACCATGTCATGTTTTATTCTGATGAGTGTTCAGTTTACCAGTATGGAAAATAATACCAGAATAATACAGTCAGACAGAAAAAGTTTGGGAAACAAGCAAAACTCCCCACTCAGTGATCCTAAAATGTTTGTTATTTGCGAGTAAAATACATGACAGATATTGTGAAGGTGTTTCTTATGAAGATAGATAGATAGATAGATAGATAGATAGATAGATAGATAGATAGATAGATAGATAGATAGATAGATAGAGAGATAATCATATTTAGGACTCACCATGAGCTCGTCCTCTCTCAGAGTTAAGAACCTTAGCTTCAGACATGGAAGCATTCACTGTGACACAAAACACGACTTATATTATTCTAATATATCTTGTCATCTTAAAAGATGCTAAAATCACATTGTCATTTAGTTTTTAAGATTTTACATTAAATGTTTTGTCCGTTACGGAGACTTATTTCCTTTATGTCCTTAAAAAAGTGATCCATGCTGTGATTTCAGCAAAAACTGAAACTAAATAAATATGTGACAAAATACAGATAAAGTGTGACATCAAACTTTCATTTTTTTCACTTAAATGTTTGACAAACAAAAGAATGATATTGTGAAGGAAGGAAGATAGATAGATAGATAGATGGATAGATGGATAGATGGATAGATAGATAGATAATCATATTTATGACTCACCATGAGCTCGTCCTCTCTCAGAGTTAAGAACTTCAGCTTCAGACATGTTGACGTTGTGTTTCTTGGTGAGTTTAAAAGGGAACTGAATAAGTGAGTGAGTAAAAAACAAACAAACTTCCTGTCGGGCTTGAAGGTGGGGAGGGCCAACAACTTTTTTTTTATTTTCTAAAATTAATTTAAAGAAATGTTCCACCACTTCTCTTTTGTTCAGAATAATAATACATTTTAATATTATATAATATTATAATTGCACCTTTCACAGAAATAAAATCCACAAAGTGCTTCACAAGAATAAAAACTTTAATAATTTTTTTTAAATTAAAATAATACTGAGGAGCTTTCAGCTGCACTTTGCAGCTGCAGTTTTTATAAAAATCTGATTTTTTTCAGTAGTAAGTGAAGCAGTGAACCTGAAGTTAATTTCTTTTATTTTTCCAGCATCAAGAAGAAATAATTGTAGAAAAGCTTTGAAGAGAAGATAATGTCTATAATTTGATATTTACACATTACATTTTGTGTGTGTGTGTCACTTTTTTTTTCTCCATGTCTTCAGGAGTGTGTCAGGAGATAATAAACAGAGTTAAATGATGATTAAAACATACAAAGTAACTTAATAAAAAAGGAAGAAAAAAATTCTATAAATAAAAGAAAATGTGATAATGCAGTTAATAATGAATTGGAATAGATTAAGATAGATTTTTTTATTAAACAACTAGTTAAAAACAGAAATTCAGGAAGAATCTGATGAAAGCATTAGTATGTAAAATAAAATAGAATATGCAAATACATTTTTTCAATGAAGAAATAATTATTAATTAAAATATTATCATATATATATCATTTGACATTTTTTGGTCAACAGGTTTAGCTGTTATTTTGTTGTTGAACTTTAAAAGAAAAAAGAAGCAGAGAGTTGTACATTAACTGATTGTGACTGGAGATTTATTTTAATTTTAGTAAAAACATTGAAAAGTAATCTTTTTTTGTTATCTTACTCTGCATGAACTCATTATCTCCAAAATGTAAAAAGACTAAGAACAGATTCGGCTTCATGCTGCAAGAAAATCTTTTTTGTAAATGCTTTTAAAGTTAGAAACAAACAATTAAAGACAGTTTATGATTGAAAATACTTAAATGCTTTTCCAAGTGAATCCAACTGCTGAAGCAAAAATAAAGAAGTTAATTAAAAAGCTGATTAATTGTGCAAAATCACTTTTGCAGAATTAATTGTTAGAGAATTTTTTACTTCTCATGCCACTTATACTTCACAACATTGTCAAGGCAAATATTACACTTTTTACCTTACTGCATTTATTTCACAACTTTAGTTACAAGCAACCTAGGCAAACCGTGCAGGAAATGTTGCTGACTGTTTGAAAAAATACAAACATTCAAACTTGGGTTTTTTGGTGCTTTGTCCACTATTTTCATGGTTTTGTGACCAAAAAATGCCCAGAAACATCTCAAATGCAGCAAAATTAAAAGAAAAAAGAAAGAGAGTCTGCAGATACAGACACACATAAGTTATGATTGAGATAGATTATTAAAGTCTATACATTTTTTAATAATCCTGCATTGTATACCTTTAAGAAAGAAGATGCATTTATAAAAACACGAAGAGCTTACAGAATATGATGCTTCATTCAGTTGATAAGTACGTCTGAAACCATCAGTAGATTTACAGAAAATAAACAATTTTAATATAATTAAAATGTGACTTATGTTATTAAGTCACATCGTAAAAAGTGTTACTTTGGGTTCTGGTAACATTTTGACCTGCTATCTTTCTTCTTCTTTTTTTTTTACAAACCAAACAATCCATAATTAAATTAAACGACAAATAATCTTTTGTGCTGTTATATGCAAAATAATAAAAAATATTTATATCATCCTGTTGTTACATTACTGCATCAGATACAACAGTCACAGGGGGCATTGTTATGAAGTTAGTGCTTTTACTTTTTATCCTTAAAGTATTTTTTTATGATTATACTTTTACTAAAGTAAAGCTTTAAAGTCAGGGCTTCTACTTGTGACAGAGTATCTTTACAGTGTGCTGTTAGATCTTTTACTTCCTCCTCCGCTGGTTATCTGTTACCATCTCTTCATTTATTGTTCAGCACATTCAAGAAACTGCATTGTAATGTTAGGAGGAAGTTTTTTTTCTTTTTCTATTTTTAAAAACAGCACTGCTTCACTTTCTGCATCCTGGGCTGAGCTTGTTTAAGTTGTTGGTGAAACACATTTGAATCTATGTTGAGTTGTTCGTGTTTGTTGTTTCTCACAGATATATCTGTGAGGCACTTTGCAGGTTTTGTCAAACCAACACTTCAGGTCTGGAGCTCCGAGTTTCTCTCCCATCCTCACACAGTCCTCTCCGTCACGATCTTCTCCTTCCCAGTTGTCTGGCTCACGCGAGCTCCAAAAAATAAAACTGAGATATTTGGGACAGAAAGAACTGGTTCAATAAAACTGTTAACCTGATTTTGGAGACTGACAAAGAACAGTGTTTAGTCAGACCTCGGGTCCAGTGGTGATCCATCCGCCCACAGCCATCTGCCCTCTGTCTCTGAGTCCGTCAGTCCGATCCAGAACTTGTCTTCAGGTAAGTTCATTTTTTCTCTCAGTCTCAGCTCCAGGAACGTCTGGAATGATAAAAAAAAAAAAAAAGGTATATAACTTAACTGGTCTGTGCTAAAGTAACTGTGTTAGTTTAGTTCAGGGAATGTATTAATAATAATAATAATAATAATAATAATAAGAAGAAGAAGAATCATAATCATAATCATAATTAATTTTATTTGTACAGCACTTCATAAAAAACATGCAGCTTAAAGTGATTTACATTAAAAATGCGCAGATAAAACAAGACATGATAGGAATAAAATATTCAGAACAGACGATACACCATATATATGTGTGTGTGTGTGTATGTATATATGTATGTATGTATGTATGTGTATATATATATATATATATATGTATGTATATATATATATATCTTTTTTTATTCAATTTTCCTCTTATTATATAGTGTTTATTATACATTAATTTAATTAATATATTTTGTATTCTTTTCTTTTCTTCTGTTTTATATATATATATGTGTGTGTGTGTGTGTGTGTGTGTGTGTGTGTGTAAAAGGCTAGATTAATGATGTGTTTTTAAGAGTCTGCCTCTTTTATGTTGATATGTATGATTGAATATGTTTTACCTGCTCCTCTCCGCTGTCAATCTTCACCAGATCTCCTCTGTAACTTCTACATTGATCTCTGCTCTGCTCCCAGGTTAAAACAGTGTTAGAGAAATAATAACACTTTCCTCTGTGTTGCTCCCAGCATTTCTCCAAGTTAGGACACTCTATAAAGAGATCACAGTGAAAACTTCAGTCAGGTGCAACTAATGATTGCTTCAGTCTAGAACTTTGAAGTAAAAAGACTGAATTAGAGAGAGGCAACCGTTTTTACTTCACAGATAAAGTACACGACCACTGAGCACTTTAGTAAGAGATTTAAATCCAATTTAGAAATCCATCACTTACCTGCTGCTGCTCTGCCTGTTGACTGCAAAATATTGTAGGCTTTTACTTCACGTTCTTTTTCTGATATGAAAGAAGATTTTTAAAAAAAGATGTAACTTTCATCAGTATTAATCAGAATTCAACTGAGTGAAATCCAAAATGTGACACATATTAAAGTGACTGTGCAGCCGACAAAGTTTACCTGTGAGATTTCTTTTTACAGCGTCAAGCTCATCTGTCAGCTGACTGTTTTTATAGGCTGATTAAATAAAGAAGAAAGTGTATTTTTAGAACAGGAGAATCATAAATAATCAGAGCTGTAGATGAAAACTGTATTCCATCCAAAAAAGTAATATTAATTTACTTAATTTCCTTTACTCATTCAACATCAATGGTTCTGAAAAATCAATTGAGAATTAAAAATGATGCTAAGATTCACTTTATTTTGAGCTATTCTGTTTCGGCTTCTGACATTTTTCTGTCAAAGCAAAAACGGAAAAACCCACCGAGGTCATCAGAAAGCTTCCAGTTCTGTTCTTCAGAGCAAACCTAAGATTTTATGAATCAATCGAAAGAAGTGTAAACTCACAGCTCAGGCCGAGAGCGATGACAGAAGCCAGGAGGAGAACACAGAGAACAACCAGCACCGCTCGCTCTGATGTGACTGTAAAACGTCTGTTTGACTTCTGGGGACCTGATGAACAGTAGAGAAGACAGAAAGTGTGTTTTCATGCTCTAAAGTAACTGGAGATACAGTCGACTTTCTTCTTTACAGTCATGTCTGGTGTACAATAAGGTTAAATCATAGACTACAGTCATGGAAAACAATCATTAGACCACCCTTTTTGTTCAATTTTCTTTGTTTTAAGTCCTGGTACAACTAAAGGTACATTTGTTCAGACAAGTATAATGATAACAACAAAAATAGCTCATAAGAGTTTAATTCAAGAGCTGATATCTAGCCATTTTCCATGGTTTTCTTGATAGCCTAATAACCAACATCATTATCAAGAAAACCATGGAAAAATGGCTAGATATCAGCCAATGAACAAAAAATGAACAATATATTGAAGAAAACAAGGGTGGTCTAATAATTATTTCCATGACTGTAAATAATGGATTAGTGACCGTGACGTCACCCGTTGGTTTGTAGACTGCCCGTTTGAAGCATCAAGTTCAGCGTTACACTCATCTTTCTTTACGTGTGTCGCCCATACAGTCTATGGTGTCGCCGTCTTGTTTTTCCGAAACGGGGGTCAGACCATATTTGGACTGTGGAGGAGCAAGAGGGATCTGACGACACTGACTACACGCCTCTCTACACCTCAACCTGACTGAGAGAAGCCACTGCTAATTCATGTCAGCATTAACTGGAGCACTAACTGGTAGTTTTGGCTAGCAAAAGAAAAAAAAAAAAAGGAAAAGTCAGTTATTTACCTAAGAAAGCAGCGACTCTTTGGAGTATCTAATCTAAGTCAAACCAAACGCTAAGGAAGACATTTTTAATTAACAAAATTTTCAGATAAACTGTCATTACGTGAATATACAGTGTGAGAGGGTTAAAGTTATGAGACCAAACTGGTTAACGGCCATATTTTTGAAAAAGTTTATTGACACGTTGCCGTGGATACGCATAGTTCTGCTTCTTCTTCTGATGATGGCTCGCCTTGTTAGTGACCTGTCAATCAAAGGTAGCCACTCCCCAAATCATACGATTTTTTATCTTCTATGTTCTTCTAAATGAGGCCATTATTTACACAATTAACATCATATTGTCTTGAAGAAGATCAACTGACTTTAAACAGGTAGTTCTTTCTTCTCACAGTGGTCTGTAGAGCTGTGGTGACCCTGTTCATGTGTGGTTTTGTTTCCTGTGTTCACACACTTGTTTCTAATTTTGCTCATGTCTGAAAACTGAAAACAACTTACTACATTGATTCAAGCACTTAAGTACAGTTTTGAATTACTTTATTTAAGTATTTTCATTTCATGAAACTTTATACTTCTACTGCACTACATTTTGAGGCAAATATTGTACTTTTTTACTACATTTAGTTGACAGCTTCAGTTTCTTTTCAGGTCGAGATTTAACATATAAAACATGATCAATTTAAAATCATTACATATTTGTTTTAGTATATTAAGTAGTTGAAATGAGCCCTATCTTTATGCTGCTTTCATGAATGCATCAATAATAATAATCCAATAATATATTTAGAATATATAAAACAATCTGAGTGGGTCCATTCTGCATAACGAGTACTTTTACTTCAGTAAGTTTTGAATGCAGGACTTTTACTTGTAGTGGAGCAATTTGCACAGTGTGGTATTAGTACTTTTACTGCATTAAGGTATCTGAATACTTTTTTCACCACTGATTAAAATACAAAAAGGTCCAGAAGAGAAACCTGATAAATATAGTTAGTGCCCGAAACTTTTAGTACTTAAAATAACAAAATGTGTATTCTTTCTTTGGAGTAAAATATTAAATCAATTAAATAAATCTAAACAAATATATAGTAATATTCAAAATATAAATTCTCTGTGGAAGGTTAAAATTAATTAAAAGGCCAAATCTGTCACAGTTTTAAATATATATACAGTAAATTGGCATTTTCCGTGTTTCTCAACTGACTGAAGTTCTAAAAACACATCTTTACAAATAAATACAAATATTAATGCAGGACTTTTACTTGTAGTTGAGTAATTTGAGTTAATTGAACTTTTACTCAGAAAGCAACAGGAAACATGAAGCTTTACAATGATGACAAATTATTCATTTATACGTAGTTTCTTCATATTCAGTTCCTTATTTTTCTCTCGACTTCGCCTTTTTCTCCTCAAGATGTTTCACAGTAAACCACCAGAACTCATCACCATAGACTTTATATAAATAACCCAGTCGTCTCCTCACTCACTGATAGATTGTATCTCTTTCTTTTGCAGATTACTGTAAAAGCACAAATATTACAACAGAGGAACATGTTTCCAGGCCTGCTTTTAGCCTCTTTAAACTACATTATATTTGTTATGCATGTACATACATGTTTGCTTTGCTTTCTGATTACTTTTATAAGTCACTCACAGCTTCTGATGCTCTTATTAGTTTCCTCACACACACTAATGTTTGTGATTTATTTGTAAAGGTATATTTTTACAACTTTAGTCTGTTGAGAAACACAGAAAATGCAATTTTCTCTTCATTGCATCTCATTTATGTCTGTAATTATACCTGAAAGTTACTGCATATATATTAAAATATCACAGATTTGGCCTTTATACTAACTTTTAACCTTCCACATATCATTTATATTTTTTAATACTATTATTATTTTAGATTAGGACACAATATTTTACTCTAAACTAAGAATACACTGATTGCAGTGTTGATAGTTTGGTTTCAAATATATTCGTTTTGATTGCATAGTAAGGACCAGGAAGTTAAACTGATATCATATTTATAATACACATTTGATAATACTGTGTATGTCATCAAGCGCCTCTTAAATCTTGTCAGTTTCTTTCCATTCTTGCTCTGTTTTGTTTTTTTTGCTTACTGACTTTCTCTTCGCCTCCTTTTGGATGATTTTTAGTGTAATTTATTTGCCAAAAATGTAAATATATTTTTTAAATAGTTATCATAATATCATTGGAAATCATTTTTGCTACAATAATCGTGTAGTGGAAATCAGATATCATGACAGCCCTAATTTTAATAAAAAGAAACATAAGGAGAAGTGATGGAGAACTGGCTGGAGGTCAAAGGTCACCTTCCTGTCCTCCTTTCAATAACTTATTTTTAATACCCACCAGGAAGCTCTGTGGATGGCTCTTTCTTGAAGGTCTTCACTTCAGAATAAGGAGTTTCGGTCGGAGAGGAAGTGTTCACTGTGACAGAAAACACAACTTATATTATTCTAATATATCTCTTCATCTTAAAAGATTCTAAAATCACATTGTCATTTAGTTTTTAATGTTTTGTCCGTTACGGAGACTTATTTCCTTTATGTCCTTAAAAAAGTGATCCATGCTGTGATTTCAGCAGAAAACTGAAACTAAATAAAACAAGCTGCAAATATGTGAAAAAATACAGATAAAGTGTGACATCAAACTTTGATTTATTTCACTTAAACGATACTTTAACGATACGAACTTGATAGATAGATAGATAGATAGATAGATAGATAGATAGATAGATAGATAGATAGATAGATAGATAGATAATCATATTTATGACTCACCATGAGCTCGTCCTCTCTCTTTTGTGAACCTGACATCAGAGTAAAGAACTTCAGCTTCAGACATTTTAACGCTGCGTTCATTTGTGAGTTAGAAAGGGAACTGAATGAGTGTTCCATAATTTGCTCTAAAAAAACCAAAAACATGAAAAAACGTCCTTCCTGTCAGACTCGAGTGTGGGGAGGGCTTTATAAATGGTTCCCCACTTTTTCTTCCTTCTTTTTTTTAATTCATGAGGTCATTTGAAGAAAATTTTCACCCCTTCTCTGTTGTTCAGACATGAATCACAGACAAATGGTTTATATTATCAAACATGAAGTCAGTGTACTTGAGGTTTTGGTCAGTTTATGTATTAAGAGTTTGAAAAATTTCAAAGACGAAGTGATGAGACTAGTATCACTTCCTCCTTACTACGGGATAAATAAAATCATATCTTATCTTATCTTATCTTATCTCTCTTACTGGACTGTTACTGAGCGTAGAGAGAACTGTAATTAATAAATTAATTACTTACTAATTCATTACTAATTAATTTATTAATTAATGAATTAAAATGTAATTATTTTCTAATAATTATACAATTTAATGATATAAATATAATTCATAGAATAATATAATTTAAGGTAATATAATATATCATAATAAATTAGTTAGTTAATATAGCATTGCACCCTCACAAGAATATAACTTAAATATTGAATATATATAATTATAAAAACATGCAAAAAATACATTGAACTGTTTCTTAAAGTTTTTCGTTTAAATTAAACTTTGAGGAGAAGATAACTTCTGTAATTTCATATTTGTGATCCCCCCCCCCCCCCCCCCCCCCCCATGTTTTATATATATATATATATATATAACAAAAAAAACATCAGTGTTTTCTCCGTACTTAATTTTTTTATTAAATGTATCCTCCTTGACATTGATGACTGTTTTTTTTTTTAATAAATACATAAAAATGTAAAAAAAAAAAAAAAGGAAAAAGAAACAAATACATACATTTAAAGTCGAACCATTCACAACAAGATACAATACAAAATCATTTAAATGTTTTACTTTATTTTTTCGGGTTGAAGACTTTTCGGATGTTACAAAACGATTCGTCACTTGAATTTCATCCAATAGACACAGAGATTGAATGACAGAGCGTCAAGTTGACCAATCAAAATGCAGTATTTTCCAGTAGGGGCGGGGTTTAGCTGTTGTATCAGAAAGAAGGAGGAGGCGTTTCCTCTTCGGGCTGAACTTGGCTGAACTGTCATCAGGACGCAGACGGACTTTAACAAAGTTTCTGCCCCGCTCCTCTCCCGGTCCAGACATGCCCCCCAGCACGCAGCTGAAGGAGGCGATAGCCGATGTGCATGAGGGGATCCGCGCCATCCTGCTCGGACCACCCGGAGCCGGGAAGGGGACTCAGGTGAGCCGGAGAGCTAACGGAGCTAACTGTTAGCTGTCAGCGCATGGCCGGTAATGGGACAAAGCTAATGCTTATGCTAATGCTAACATAACTGACTACCATCTGTTTGTCACCCAAACTCTCAGAAAAACACAGCTGAACTGTATTAGGATGGGTTTTATAATCCTCAAACATGTTAGTCTGTTTCATGATGAAGTTGACTGTTAACGCAACATCATAAGTGTTAGAGATATTTGCAAATATACATATTTACAGGCAGTTGAGTCTGAAATTAGCTCATTTTAAAGCATGTACAGTTAGCCTTCACCTGTTGTGTTTAAAAAAACCCAAACTAAGGTTTAATTGCAAGGCAGCTTGTAAAGGTTATGTTTGCTATTGTTACTTGTCAATAAATAACTTGATTTTATAAGTCTGTAAAAGAGTCAGAATAAGGTTTATTGAACAGTAGGTTTTCACTTTCTAAGAATTTGCCCTGATTGTATTTATTTTATTGTGTTTTTAATGTCATACTGTGAAGCACTTTCATCTACATTTTATGTATGGAAAATGCTATACAAATTATTATTATTATTATTATTATTATTACTACTACTACAGTAAATGTATAAAAAATGCGGCAAAAGTCAGCCATAAATATGGAATAGAAAATTTTAAATAAATGCATAAGATACTATGAAAATATAATAAAACATATGTAATCAAAATAACTGTTTCGAGTAAGAAAGCTGAACAATTTTGCAAAGGATCTGCAAAAGTTCACAATACAGACAATATTTGCAATTTACAGGGATAACAGTCCAAGATCTGTCTTAATATAACACACAGAGACCGATGTCTGTGTTCGGGGTAAGAGTTTGTGTCAGTGAGGATCGCTGCAGATTGGAAGAAGCTGGTTTTTGTGGCACTTACAGGTTATGGAGAAGTTGAGGATGGGCTCAATGATGTCGGTGCAGAAGTGATTTGTCTGTCTTTGTCTCTCATCAGTGCTCCTCACAGGTCTACAAAAAAAACAACAATATTTTTTATCTGGTAAAGGAGCAAAAATCCCTCTGATATTCAGTTTACTGTGATTATGTGTCATTGCACAGAGAACTTAGATGGTAAAATGTAGATGGCATCCAGCCAGATGCACTAAATGCAGAGTAATGTTCAGTATATAGAGGACAAGTTTAGGTGAAGATATAAATAAGCTAAGGTATGTACAGTACAGTATGAACAGGGTGAAATAAATATGAAAAGTGTATTCTGTGAGCAGTGATTTAGACTCATGGCAGCAGTTTGACAGCAATATATATATGTATGTATGTATGTATGTATGTATGTATGTATGTGTAAAGTTCAGGTCGAAGGAAGTTAGTCCGGATCCGTTCTGGTCAAACCAGTGCTTCAGGTAGATCGCTGGTCTTCTATGAATGGGCTGAATGGGAATTGTGTATTTTAAAGCAGGCAAATATATTGTGCAATTTTCTAAACATATTAACCAATATAGATATGCATTTTAATTTGGGTTGGGGAAAAAATGATTCACTAAAGTATTGTGATTCTTTTTATGATTTTGGAATACATTTTTATTAATCAATCAAAATAAATCATATGCTGTATTTTGGTCGAAGTGGAAGGAAGTTACTGCTTTTATTTTGGTAGTTAACAAGTAACATGGAAGAGGGTCTACTGTTGGAAAAAAGTAAAAAAATTAATTGCAATAAATCCTTATATCAAATCCCTATACTTCAAAAATCACAATCCATATTGAATCTCATCACCCAAATATATCTGGAGAAAAGCAAATCTTCCCAGGCCTGATTTTTATTGGACTCATTTTCTATCCAAGTTCTTCAAAATATCTACCAAAGACAGTTAGTGGAAAAACATTTCATTGATTGAAGATAAATTTAGTGTGTAACTTTCTTCTACAAGGCATAAGGTCAACGTCTGCCTTTCCCCTGAATTCAGTTTCACACACTTGCATAATTCAGAATGATTTGTGTTGTAACTATGTCTGAGACAGAAAGAGAAAAAAAACCCTACAATGACCTCCTTCAGTCCTCTCCGATGGGTCACATGTGCGTTGTTGAGCGTGTGTGCTCAGTGTTGACCTGGTTCGAGCCCTCTGTTCTCAATGATATGCTTTGTGGTAATCACACTTATTTAAGAGCTTTGAAGAGTAAAATATAAAATCAATCAATAAGGGAATTATTAAAATCTGACCTGTAAACAGAATTAATAAGTGCACTGGTGTCAGTAAAATGTTATTGATCTCCATCCTGAGCTCTGGCTCTCACTCGTTCAGTAGCAGACTTTTAAATTGGCAACGTTACATTAAATATCTTTGCACTATTGGAAAGAGATTGCAGAAGAAGCTAGTGCTATTTTTGGGATAAAAGTTGACTGAATTTTCGTCTTATACCTAAGCAAGTACAAAGTTCTTCTGGCTGCAAGTAAGAAATCCGTCACACAGAAGTGGCTGCAGGTAAACTCTCCTTCAAAGGACAATTGGATTGAAATATTTAGCTAAATAAACTCCATGCACGCACTCTTGCCTCACAGCAAGAGGGTTGCTGGTTCAATTCTGGCATGCGGCTCTTCTGTGTGTTCATGTTCTCCCCGTGTCAGCGTGGGTTCTCACCGGGTACTCCGGATTCCTCCAACAGTCCAAAAACATGCACTTAGGTTTAATTGGTGACTCTAAATTGCCCGTAGGAGTGAATGAGAGTGATTGTCCGTCTCTGTGTCAGCCCTGTGATAGTCTGGCGACCTGTCCAGGATGTACTTGCTTGTACTTACTTCAGCTGGGATCGGATCCAGCCCCCGCGACCTGAATGAATGAACTGCATGGAGAGACTGACATTTTCCTGAACGTTGCTTTCTGATCCATTATCAAAGTCTGGAGCAAGTGGTCTATATAATGTTTGGAAGGTAACCTGCTGTAATTGGTAAACAACACATTTTTTGTTATTTCTGTTTGTTTTTTTACTATAATATATCTGTCCTATGTTACCAACATCTCTGTACTATAACCCTTCCTTTGTTTTAACCTGAAAAACACAAATAAAAAGAACAAGAAAATAATCTTTACTTTGTACTGTGTTTAATTAAATGTAGGTCAGAATGGATTTTAAAATCATTGCATTCTGTTTTTATTCTGTGTTTCACACTTTTTTTTTAGAATCAGAGGTTGTATAACAAGCAAAGCTTTAATCTCATTAATCGAGAAGCGTTTCCTAATATCTCGCTGACTCATAATTAGAGTTGCATTCATATCAAAATTTAACATGGCAGAGAGGTGACTTGGACTGCACAACTATAAATCTCTGAAAACTTTTTTGGTCTTGCAGCCAGAATGTGTTTCTCGTGGCTCCAGAAGCCCACATGCAGGTGGTTGGCGCTCCGACAGAGCAGTGGGAAGAGTAAAGTTAAAGCCAGACTCTTTCTTCATCTGTGTGGTTAGTGGTGATAATTTAAAACTTTATTAATGCTGTAATCTCCTCTCCCTGCAGGCCCCTCGGCTAGCAGAGCACTACTGTGTGTGCCACCTGGCCACCGGAGACATGCTGCGGGCCATGGTGGCTTCAGGCTCCGAGCTCGGCAAGAGGCTGAAGCAGACGATGGACGCTGGCAAACTGGTAACGTTTCTGCTCGTCTGCTTCTCAGAATCTCTGTATATTTTTATTTATCTGCCCCCTCAGCGCTCTCTGAGGCTCTCTGTTGATGTTCGGTCCCACATGACCAAAAGTCATGTTTTCTTTGTCGACAGTGACTTTTACAGCAAATCTGGCTTTTAAACACAAACATGCAGTGCAACAGAACAGTTTTTTCCTGAGAATGTTTTAACAAATTGTCTTTCAATGAGGTTTTTATAAAATAGAATAAAAATCCATCAAATGCGGAAAGCATTATTCCTTAGAATTAGTCTTTTTTCAGTGTAATAAATGCAAAATTTTTAATGAAAGATGGAAACAGAATATTTTCTGTGAACTAACACACAAATGGTAACAGATCAGAGAAGAGGGAGACTTCCTACAGGAATATATTAAAATTTGCATATTAATGCAGGAAATGCAAAATCAAGGCATGTTTCTAACAACATGTTGACAATAAAGTCATAGTTTTCTTTTTTGTTTAACCCTCCTGTTATGTTCGTTTCTCAGGAACAGCAATAATGTTCATGGGTCAATTTCACCTGGGGCATGTTTAATTATCCAGAAGTGTCAAAAACTAAAAAAATCCCAATAAACATTGTTTATAATTCACTTATTTTTCATTAAAAAATGCATGTTAAAACTTTTTTTAATGTACATTAGAAAGACCTACATATAAAATACAATGCTTTTACATGACATTGATTTTTGGAAAACAGCTGATGATGTTTTATTTTATTTTACATTTTAAATGTTTTAATTTTTATGAAAAAATACTTTTAACATTTTTTTTTTTTTAGATTTTAAACTTTGAAATGGGTCAATTTGACCCGCAACATAGCAGGAGGGTTAAAGAAAGAGAGAAATTTTGTTACTATTGTGTGTTAGCTGATAAGTGTAGAAAGTGAAACAGATTTTTCCTGAGAAATGTCATTTTCTTCAGCCATAAATGAAGAAAAGTAATACTCTTACTAAAAACTCATCTGCATGAAGAGGTGTTTGCTCATTTCGGATGTTAAATGCCTGAATTAATTCAGTCTGTACCATTTTAATTATTATTCTTTCTATTCTTGTTATTTAACTTTTTTTTAAAACTCTGTATTAGTAAGGCTGATCCATAGACTGTATATAAATAATGGACGTAGTCACTGTGACGTCACCCATTGGTTTGTGGACTGCCCGTTGGAAGCCTCGAGTTCAGCGTTACACTCGTCGCCATCTTGCGTCGCCATCATGTTTCCGATACGCGGAGCAGACCATAATTGGACTGTGGCGGAGCGCGAGGGATCTGACGACACTGACTACACGCATCTCTACACCGGCAACCCGACTGAGAGAAGCTGCTGCTAATTCATGTTAGCATTAACTGGAGCATTAACTGGGATGTTAATTTTGGCTAGCAAAAAAACAAGAACAAAATGTATCTTTCTTACCTCAGAAAACTGAGCAGCGACTCCTTGGAGTGTCTGTTAGTCCAACCAAACACTGAACAAGACATTTTACTGAACAAAACGTTCAAATAAACTGTCATTAAGTGAAAATACAGTGTGAAAGGGTCAAAGTTATGAGACCAAACCGCTAAACGTCCTCTTTTCTATCTATATAACGTTATATATAACTTTATTGACACGTTGCCGTGGATACGCTCTGCTTCTCTCCTGGTGACGGCTCGCCTTGTCAGTGACCTGTCAATCAAAGCTAGAAACGCCCCAAATCATACGATTCTTTATCTTCTATTTTCTTCTAAATGGGGCCATTATTAGAACTATTGACATCAAATTGTCTTGAAGAAGATTTTTTACTAGCGATTGAGACCATAATGTTGTCCCTGAAAATTTTTTCTGAGGTAATAAATCAAGTGAGAAGTTTTCAAATTTAGCACTTAAATGAATGGGCAGATTTCTTTTGCAGCCAAACTTAGCACCCCCTACTGGAATTTTCGGTGAATTGCAGGCTTTATGCACTTCCTGGTGGCTTCCATGCTCAGGCATGGAGATTGCCGCCTGGGCTGATCACATGCAGTGTCCTTTTATTGATCTTTCTGCACGTCCAGAACCGGCAACTTTTATGCTCACTCTGTTCTGTATTAGCTTTAGGAGGCGATACAAAATCAACTGACTAATCAATGACTATGTGTACATGCACAAAACATTCAGTTTGTATCTGGTTAAATCTGTATCAGCCTCACAGATCTAATCTCAGTCTGGCTCTGGTCTTCCTGCAGCTGTTGCATAACTCTAATAACACTGTGTCTCAGCATGCGACTGATTTCCTCTGAGCTGTTGTTTGTTTATATAAAAGCCTGTTTTCTGTCCTTTTTGTGCAAAATGATTCACTTGAATTTCTTCCCCGCGTGGATGGTGAATAAAACGTCTATGAGACGTGTGTGTGTGTTGTCCTTTCTGTGCAGCAGATTTCAGTGTGTAAACTTTAAATGATTTGTTCTCTTCTGCTCCCCTGCAGGTCAGTGACGAGATGGTGGTGGAGCTCATCGAGAAGAACCTCGACACGCCGCCCTGCAAGAACGGCTTCCTGCTGGACGGATTCCCGCGTACAGTCAAACAGGCAGAGATGGTCAGCATTCAGTCACTTTCTGCACTTTATTGATCATATGAAACAAAACTTTACTGAGTTGAAAGCTTGTTTTCGCGCCGTCCAAGCACAATGAACAGAATTTTTTTTTTTTAATTCTGCTCTGTTTTAGGATATTTTTATTTATATAGTTTTAAAGGTTCATTGGTCTTTGAAAGGGTTTACTTGCATTATAATCCTCATATTGTCATGTCAGTGGCATAAATTGGTATTAAAATGACAATTATATTGTTTATGGCAATAATTTCTGGGACAATATATCGTTATATGTAAATAGTTATTGTGACAGGCCTATTTACTAGAGGTGGTAGAAAAAATCAATACAGCATTTTATCGCAATATTTTGCATGGCAATGTTATATCGATTCATGGCCGCCAAGTATTGATATTTAGTTTTTTTCGGAGGCCGTAGCGGGCTCACTTTTAGGAGTATACTGGAGATACCGGTATCATATGAAACTAGAAGATCTAAGGAATCTGTAGGCACCATTTACGTCATATTGTCTCGGGAAGTTCTAAAATAACGCTGCAAAGGCTTTTTTTATGTTTCATTCAAAAAAATCCATAGCAGTGAAGCTTAAAGTTGAGGAAAGTTTGATAAAATGCTGCAGTTGTTGTCGTCCATACATGGTTGTTATCAGTTGAGTTCAGTTTGACTGAATACTTTGTTGGTCAGTCTGTGGGTTTGACTCTCATTAAGGAGAAATAAAAAGACTGAAGTGAGATGAATATGCTGAGAATTTTCTCTTATTTAACAAAACAATTCTTGATTGAATTAAATTTTTTTGTGGACACAAAATGCAGTTAAACAGTTAAATCACAATATATTGTAATGCAAAATGCTTCAAATTGCAATAATATCATATCAGTATCAGTATTCACACCCCTACTATTTATTTGTATTGATAATAAATTAGTCGTGTCGTATGTTTCACTCCTTCTGTGTTTGTCTGTTTCAGCTGGACGACTTGTTGGAAAAGCGACGCGAGGAGCTGGACTCTGTGATCGAGTTCGCCGTCGATGACTCCCTGCTGGTCCGCAGGATCTGTGGCAGGTAGAGAGAATTAATCATCAAGACCAGAGAAATCTGTTTCTTTTTGTTGTTTCGCAGCAAATTATGAGCTCCCAGGATGGGGCTTTTTTTTCTTTTCGGCCCTGAGAAGCTCCTCATTCCGTCTGCGCGTTAAATCCACCCAGGCAGGTAGATTGATTCATGTGAACAGAAGCTTCTGGGAGGACGAGATAATGCTGCAGAGAAGTGGAGCGTGAAAGCGTGCGATTAACAGGAAGTGGCCTGAGGGAGGATGAGAGCGTCCTGCAGCTGGAAGGTCGCGGGTTCAATCCTTAAAGAAGCCGACGTGTCTGTCCCTGCTGAAATGTGCTGAATGCTGCCCTGCTTCACTGTCTGTTAAACTCCAAGCAGGCACAAACACAGAACAGAAAACTTTAAGATTGTGGATATTAGAATGAAGCTGCAGCTTGTTAGTGACTCTCACCTTTATAGGGAAGACAGGATTTTCTAGAGTTAATTTATTGTCATGAAATTCTTCTAAGGTCAACAAGCAAACAGAAATATGTTTATATAGAAAGGTGACTCGCTTGCTTTCAGATGCCGGGAACCAATAAATGCCTTCAAGGTGAAGTTTTAACAGTTCTCCGAGAGGGACACAAAGTTCTGTTTGAAGGTTAAAATGTTCATAAATATTTTGAGAAGTGTTGACAATAAAGCGGAAATTACGAGAAAGTCCAGAATAAAGTTGAAATTACGAGAATAAAGCCGAAATGTCGAGAATAAAGTTGAAATTACGAGAATAAAGTTGAGAATAAAGCCAAAATGTTGAGAATAAAGTTGAAATAACGAAAATAAACTAGAGAATAAAGCCGAAATGACGAGAATAAAGTTGTGATTAAAGCTGAAATGACTAGAATAAAGCAGAAATGAGGACAATTAATTTGAGAATAAAGCCGAAATTACGGTAATAAAGTTGAAATGACGAGAATAAATTCACTTTTTGAGTTCAGTGAAGTCGACTGCAAATTACAACTTGATTTTCCTAAATACGTATTATATATAAAATAATATAAAAAAAATATCTAAAATTCCATAAAAGCAGATTTTCCAAAAACAATAGTTTAAGTAACCACCTACCAAGAATAGCTAATTTATGTGCCCTTGAATATTGAGGTTAGTGGTCATTTTATGACATTGATGAAAATCAGGTTGTATCTTGCAGTAACTGTTTGGATAGAAAACAATGTTCCTCTGATGACTTACTGATCAAAGTTCACTTTATCTCGTCATTTCCACTTTCTTCTCAAACTCCGTAATGACAAAATTTAATTATTTTTTAAATATTCCAAAAGGACTTTACATGATCAGAGGCTTCTCTCAAAGTGAGTCCACACGCTGCTTTCAGGCAGTTTTTGGTCTTTTTGACATTGATGAATTTCCAGCCGCCTCGACAGCGTCGACCTTTAAAGGAACAGAGACAAATGGAGACGCCACGTCCAATTTTTATGTGTCCATCAGCTGATTTATGTTCAGCGCTCTGTGTCAGCGTCAGACTGAGCACATATGTTTTCTGACAGACTTTCTGCTGGGACAGGTGTGGGATTGTCTCTGACACAAGTTTTGAGGGGAAAAAACAACATTAATATTCTGGGGGATTTTTTTTTTTTTTTTACCTCTGCAGGTGTGATATGCATCCTTATGATTTATCTTAATACAATGAAAAAAAAATCATGGATTACAAATTTAGAGATTTAGAAATGGAAGTATTTAATGAAAAACTGAAACATTAAATAGTAGAAGTGGAATTTAGGCCAGGAAGTGTATTTTGGTATTTTAAATTATATTTTGAACAGGTAATCATACAAAAAAAAAGAAATGGTTTGACGGTCAGATATCACAATCAAAAGATATCAATTAATTTAGTATTTATATAGTTTAAGTATGGTAGATTAGTATTTGACATTAAGAGAAAAAATAACTGTGTATATATGTATATATATATATATATATATATATATATATATATATATTTATTTATTTATTTTTATATTCCAGTCATAAAAAACAAAAAATGAAATAAAAAATGTCTGTTAATTTAATTTTACTTTTTTTTTTTTTTTTTTTTAAATGGACAAAAGACAGAACAATAACAAACAGGACACGGACAGGACCAATAATACAGTCGACAACAAAAAAATCTGGGATAATGATCTTTGTTGTGTGTGAATAATATATTTGAAATATATAAAACAATCTGAGTGGGTCCATTCTGCATAATGAGTACTTGTACTTTTGATACTTTAAGTACATTTTAATGCTGATACTTTTGTACTTTTATTTCAGTAAGTTTTGAATGCAGGACTTTTACTCGTAGTGCAGTAATTTCACTGTGTGGTATTAGTACTTTAACAAGTAAAAGATCTGAATAGTTCTTCCAAACCAAACAACAACAACAAACCAACCAGTCGTCTCTACTTCAGCAGGCTGCTCTGATGATTGTTGCTGTGCCAGTTTCTGCTCTGACCTGGCACCGGCTGCTTTATGTAAGCGCTACAGGTTGAGGCCTGAAGAGAAAGCTAAGGTTTTATAACAACTTAATTGGCAGTGTCTTCTTGTTTCCATCTCTGCAGCCTCCGCGGTGCAACAAATTACTATTTACATAACTCTTCTGAAACGTAACGCTCCATGCTCTGATTTGAAGCTGACCCACGACAAGGCGTGTCGGCGCTTTAAGAAAGATGTGAAATCTTTTATTAGTTATTGCAGCACAGGGTTTGTCCTCCTTTCTCCACAATAACCACTCCACATTATCTGTGCGCCGCCATGAAAAGGAGTTAGTTTTCAGAGAGCCATCTTCCTGTCCGTGGGGGTCCTTTTGTGAGGAGGAGGCCGCCTGCTGCCTTTTCAAGCCCAAGTAGGACAAGGGCAGCGTGTGGGATGTGAAAAGGAGCGTTAAGTAGTCAGTGAGTCACTGTGGCTGTCTAACCCTCATCTGTCGTCCTCTGCTCTCACTCTGATTTCTTCTCCGTCCTTGCCCCGTCCTCCTGCTCTCTTCTCTCCATCTCCCCTCCTCTTCCCCAGACTAATTCATCAGCCGAGTGGCCGCTCCTACCACGAGGAGTTCAACCCCCCCAAAGAGCCCATGAAGGATGACGTAAGTAGCTCCACTATCAACCCACTTAGAAACCACTTTCGGCTAAACTGCCACCTACCTAAACTCGCTGCCAAGCTGGAAATTGGTGACAATCAGCCTCAAGTGCTTTGACGCAATCTGAATCCATAAAACGTTGGGGACATTAAATTAAACACACAGAAGGTGTTTCAAGCCATCAGCCTTTTGATTCATCTTGTTAAATCTGGATACTGAAGTACATGAAGAGACTCAGAGTTCGGAGAGAACTCTTATTTCAGTTTGAGGTTGATTTATTTGTTTATGGGGCTAAAAGGTTTATACAAAGTGATGACAAATCACAGCTTCCTGCAGTGTTTGTGTCAGAGGGAATTATTACACTTTTAAATGGAACACAGCAAAGGTAATTTGTTTTCTAACTAGACGTGTCCGGTACAGGCTGACTTTGGCTCAGCAGATAGTAATCCATCGGTCACTTTACGTGTTCTCTTCGGCTGTGAATCTCTCCGCTAGTGATGTCCAGATGAAGCCCAATGAAGCCTTGAAGCTTTTCATCCAATTGATTTTAAAAAAAGGTTAGTTTCTCGAGGCTTCATGTGCTCACAAACCCTCCTGCTGGTCAAATCCTTTATTGTCATCTCAACTATTTGTGATGGTCTCTTGGTTATCTGCAGCAGTGTCAGGATGGGAATAATCACTGCCAAGAACAATTTAATTTGACTTTGTGTTGTTCAGTCATTTAATCTGTTTTTGATTAATGTGTGGGTAATGGTAAGAGTTTCTTAATGTCAAAAACTTGTCAGTATGATTTCAGACAATGTTTGAATAAATCCAATAGGACATGAGATGTTTATGTTAAAATTGTTGCAGTGTTTTCCAAAGATGGGACAGTGATTGTGCTTATGAATACCAGGTTGCTGCTGATGACTTTATTCATTTTTTATCAATCAGTCGACACGCGCTTCATAAAAGCCTGGATTTCTCGACGCGCGCTCCGAAGCCTCGGCACAGTCCGTCCTATCACTGCTCTCCACTCATCTCACAATTCGGTCACACTTCATATGATTTATCTGTTTGTAAATTAGCCTTTCATTATATTCTGCCGTGTTGACATTCTGCTCTTGTTCTGGAAATGTTCAATAGATAGATAGGAACTTTTTTAATCCCTCAGGAAATTGCACTTCAAGCAGCAGCACAACACCATTACAATATAATAGAAGTTGAAAGTAGTTAAAAACAAGTAATAAATACAGTGGAATAATATACAAGAAGAAATACTGTACAGTGCAAATTATTTGGTTCTTACCAAGATAAAAGTGTTAGATAATTTATCTTGTTTTAATCTTGAATTAATTTCTTTTTTTAAGTGTTCAACATGTTTATTTCTAGATTTAACAATCTTAATTCAAGAAGTCTTGTCTGTTCATGCAGCAAGATAATTTCCCTCAGATTTAGTGTTTTTGTCTTGTTTTTAGACACCCCTTTTTTGCAACGTATGAGTGTGAGTATGAATATTTACATGAGGGAGTGCATAAGCAGCGCAAAAACAAATTAGTGCCCCAAAAAAAAATACGATGTATGAAACGGCCAAGTTGTGGTTGATATTGTTCAGTGAGTACAATAAGATTCACTGTCCCTCCCGAACAAACAATAACTAAAAATGAATAATTTATAGTCTTTGTATACACGTGACAGCGACACACAATCCCGCTGACGTAGAGAAGAGGCTGTGATTCTGAAAAGCTCCTGTTGTGTTGACGAAGATAGATTTCACTGAGTGAGAAGGAAAGCGAGAGGGACACGGTGACACGTGATCGAAACCAGAAACTGAAGAGCACTGACCTGGTTGTAGAGCTGAAGCTGTATTTACCGTCTCTCTGACCCTCTTCTCATGTCGTCTTCTCTGCTCTCAGCTGACAGGCGAGCCACTCATCCGCCGCAGCGACGACAACGAGAAGACGCTGCAGTCCCGCCTGGAGGCCTACCACCGGCAGACCGTCCCCCTGGTCAACTACTACAGCGCCAAGGGCCTCCACACGGCCGTCAACGCCTCGCTGAGCCCGGACGTCGTCTTCGCCTCCATCGTGGCCGCCTTCACCGCCGCCACGGAAGTCCCCGCTCGTGCCGTCGCCTGTAAAGACCAAGTGTTCTTCATTTAAGCACCTCCTTTCTTTCTTCCTTCCTTCCCGCATCATCTCCCGACGGGTTCTTTTTTCCCCTGCAAGGTCGGAGATTACTCAAGAGTCGATCAAAAGTCACAGCGGCAACAAAATGTAACTTTACGAGGTGTAAAACGTGGAAGACTCAAGAGATTCACCATGTTCCACCAGTGTGATCCCTGTTGTAGAAACAGAAAGGATTTGTTTTGCCTTTCAGTTAATGTTCTGACATTTAGCAGAGCAGAACGCCGTGCACGCTCCTAGAGATGCTTTCCACCAGAAGGTGTTTGAAAATATTGACGTGTGTTGCATATTGTTTGCCTTCGCTGGACGGGTTTGCTCTTGTTTAATCGATAACTTTGCCCTTTCTACTGCTCATACAGTAGATCTCCTGTTTAGTTCAGCTGCACTTCCTCCTCCTTCCTTAATTCTTTCAAAGTAGAAACACATCAAATCAGCAGACATGCATTATCCAACCTGCCAGTCATGTTCAGCAGCCTTTTAATATTCTTACATCGTTTTTTTGCAGCTCTGAGAGAACCAAAGCTGTTGGTTTTCATTAGGTGTCATAAAACTGCAAAGACCGTTTAACAGCTTTGGGGGAAGAGAACACCATGCAGGACGTTATTACTGAAATGTTTGCTTACGAAAAAAAATACTAAGACAGAGCTGAGGATCGATAGATGGAACCCAAAATACAACATTTACATTTTGTCGAGCATTTAAATATGTAGAATTACGAAATAATTAGGGCTTTCAATAGGGCTTCATTTGGGCTTTTCATCTTAATAATAAACTATTCATATAGCACCTTTCTTACATGGAATGCAGTACAAAGTGCAAAAGAGAAAATTCTTCAGCCCGTAAATTGTAATAAACGTATATTCGTCTGTTAAGGGAAGACTCATACACAGAACCAGAGGTGCAAGAAGTATTCAGATCCCTTACTGAAGTAAAAGTACAAAAGTTTCAGCATCAAAATGTACTTTAAGTATCAAAAGTAAAAGTACTCGTTATGCAAAATGGAGCCACTCAGATTGTTTTATATATTCTAAATATATTATTAGATCATTATTATTATTATTATTATTGATGCATTTATGCAAGCAGCTTTTTAAAAATTATCAAGGTAGTGCTCATATTAGCTACTTAATATTATTAGGTTTAATTTAAAAACAAAATGTTGAATCACTTTAAATTATTTGCCTCTAACATGTGGTGAAGTAGAAGTGTAAAGTTACATAAAATGGAAATGCTCAAGTTCAGTAGCTCATAATTGTACTCTTTCCCTCGCTAAAATTGAGCCAAACTTCTGAGCTTTATTTCACCTCCTTGTTGGTACAGATGGATTTGGTTTAGTCTGTCACTAACACCTTCACCTAAGGAAAAGGCATCAAATTTCACCTAGAAAATAGATGATTTAGGGTTTTTTTTGTCTGCTGTTGAACATAGTGGCAGGTCATTTTATTTATTTATGCATAGGACAACACAAGGGTTAAATGTGTTAAATGTTTCAACTGAATCATAAAATATTAACATGTCAAGTTTGACACCACCAGAAATAATTAAACCATATTCTATACAGTAGGAAAGGTTTTGACTGCTTGCTGTAACACAGCTTATCAAGGCAATTAAGGTGCTTTAAAACCCTCAAGTTTCTCTCCTTTCCATGAGTCATAACTCCTCATTTTCAGATTCACTTTCTGAGGGAATGTTCTATCTTTATGCTGCATGCAAAGAACCATCCAGAAATCATAAAAAAAAAACCTTCTGAACCTGCTTCAGAATTATCACATTTTTATGTGTTCTTCAGTATTGAAATAATCCAGTGATAGTTTTCTGTACACCTCGGGGTAAGCTGCAAAGAGGGAGTGCTAATAGCTAATTCTGCATACTTTTAATGTAGATAATGAGGTGCAGCGGTCTTGATTTTGTCTTGATGCTTCAGTTACTGTGTCCTCTGTGACCTTTCATCCAGAACATGCTTCCTCTCCCTCTCTTGGACTCCTCTAATGGCCTTTTTTTTGGACATTTGAGAGGCTGAACTGTACTGGTTGCAAATTAACTCAGCTTTTGATTGATATGGCTAATTGTTAAATCGATATGCACTTTACTGTGAAACAGAATGTTTTCACTGAAGCAGCTGAATCATTCCTGCAGACCTTAATGGTGTGTGACGGCTCAAATGTGGCTCAAAACCTGCAGTGTTTTTTTTTTTTTCTTTTACAAATATTTGACATTCTGCTCTTGTTCTGGAAATGTTCAATAGATGGATAGAGAGATGGATGGGATTTATTAATCACCCGGAAGGTTCCCTCTGAAAATTGCAGCACAACACTAATACAATAGAAAAGTTTAAAAAAAAAAGGGTATAAATGTGCAAAATTACAGAATGTAAGGTTAATCACAAACTGGACACAAATTCAGGCAAAACATTGTTTCAGAAATGTACCACAGTTGTTTTTTTCACCTTAGAAGGGCTTTTTAGAAATCTCTGTTTTAGTGAGTTTATCAGTTTTCATCAATCTCTCTACATGTGTAGACAGAGTCTCAGTCCCAGGAATGTATTGTGACGTTTGTTTTCAATTTGGGAAATATTTTTGTTCTGAGTCCTTGTGGATAAATATAGTTTCACTTTTGACATTTTTTTTTATCCGTGACATTGAAAGTAAACAGTGGAAGTCTGTGTGCTGCAGTGCATCAAAGAGACGAGCTGAAGGACAGCGGCCTCGCACACCTTCAGGAAAATCCCTTCTCGGAAATGTTTTTGAGTTTAAGGCTTTTGTTTTGAGTCCCTAAGGTGTCTTTTTACCTACCTTTTGTTCCATGGGCGTGGACGTGGAGGAGTTGCTTACTATGTTTTGTTCCATAAAAATAGGAAGAAATGTTTCCCTCCTTTTAATAACGGATATTTTTGGTGGTGATCCTCTCTTTCCTCCCTGACCTGTTAGTTTCCTCTCGGCTCTGCAGTCACCTGGTGTTTGTGCTCGGTGGAAACCTTCTGCATGCAGACTGTGTCACCTGCACTTTCCCCTGAATACTGATGTGTGTGTGTGTGTGTGTGTGTGTGTGTGTGTGTGTGTATTCTCTCGAGGGTTGTTGTGATGAAAAACAATAGCAGATGTTCAGGAGGTCCATTAGGCAGATTCCTGTCTCTTATTCAGCTCGACGAGACAATTTCATGCTAAATTTGCCTTAATATTCTGTCCCGTGCTCATTGATGCCTTCCTGAAAGCTGTGAATGTATATATTTAGAAACCTGACAGCTGTTTGTTTTTTTTCATCCCTAAATGAATGTGACTCCTTAATGTGCACTTTAAAGTGAACGCTGGAGCCCTAATTGCAGTCAGAGATGGACATTTTTTCATTCATTTCTCTTGACATTTAAATGAAAATGTTTTTATTTGTTCATATTTGTTTTCATTCACCCCAAACTTTTCTTCCCCTGTCTCTCATTTCTCCTCCAGCTGGTTGATGCTGAGCTGCTTCATTCCCACCGAGACGACGGATTGGATTTGGCAAAAAGATGACGGGTGGGTGGACAGACAGACAGACAGAGACAGATGGGGGGTGGGTATAGAATAGAGGGAACCCTTTGACTTAATATAAGTTAAGGTTAGTGTTGCGGTGCTGTGAGGCTCGTAGTGGGCACATTTCTCCTGTTCTCCCTTTAATAAATATCATGCTTTCCTACAATCATCACACTTTGTGCACACTGTGTTTCTTTGACTCTCCCACTTTGCAATTCACAATTTTCAATTAGCAGCTGATCTAAAAAAAAAAAAAAAGCTGGGTTATGGCTGTGAAAAATGCATCAAATTCATAATTTGGATTGCAATGCAGTGGTGGAATGTAACTAAGTACATTTACTCAAGTACTGTACTTTAGTATGATTTTCAATCAATCAATCAATCAATCAGACTTTATTTGTATAGCACTTTTCATACAAGAGAGATGTAACACAAATTGCTTTACATAAAAAAGGAGAAAGTAGTAATAATTACAAAACGTATAAACAAGGAAACACCCTCCGCCCCTGACCCTCCATCCCTTTAAAAACAAAGCACAAACTGAGGAAGCGCCATCTCAATGTGGAGCAGTGAGGAAACATTGGAGGCAGGTTAGAAATGAATTGGATAAAATAAATAAAAATAAAGTAAGGTAAGATAAAATGAAATAAAAACAAACTAAAGTAAATAACAATAAAAAGTAAAAAGAAAAGCCAGATGAAGATAAAAACAATAAATACATAATTAAGTAGAGTGATAATATATATATATATATAAATAATATATATGATAGACTTATAAATGGTAGCAAATAAATAAGAGAAGATGCTGTAACACTAAGATGCATGAGCAGAAAAATCTCCAAAAATGGTTCAAGTAAAAGCCAAATTAAAAAGATAAGTCTTAAGTTTGCTCTTAAAAACATGAACAGTCTCTGGTGCCCTCAGGTCTTCAGGGAGGCTGTTCCACAAACGTGGACCACAGTGAGAAAACGACCACTCGCCGTGGGTTTTTGTTCTAACTTCTGGTATTATTAAAAGGCTGCTCTCAGAAGACCTGAGAGTCCTCGAGGGTTGATAGGATAAAAGTAAATCAGATAAATAGGCTGGACTAAGACCATTAAGAGATTTATAAACCAGTAAAAGAATATTTAAAATTGATTCTAAAGCGGACAGGCAGCCAATGCAGAGACCTTAAAATAGGTGTAATATGAGCTCTCTTTCTGGTCTTTGTCAACAGACAAGCAGCTGAATTTTGTAATAACTGTAATCGGTCAAATTTTTTGTTAGGTAGACCAGAAAGTCGAGCATTACAATAGTCAATTCTACAGGTGATAAAAGCATGCATCAGTGTCTCTTTATTGGCTTGAGAGAGGAATGGTCGTACTTTGGCAATGTTCTTAAAATGATAAAAGGCAGTTTTGGTAATATTTTGAATATGAGGCTCAAAGCTGAGATCACAATAAATGATAACTCCCAGGTTTTTAACTTGTTGACAAGGGTTAAAATTCAGTGTTTGGAGTTTCATAGTTCTCTCTCTGTGCTTCAGTAGCGATAATTAAAACTTCAGTTTTGTCCTGGTTGAGCTGTAAAAATTCTCTGCAATCGTTTTACGTCTAAAATTCAGTTAAAAAGGGCATCTATTGGCACTGAGTCATCAGGAGACGCTGCAATGTAAAGCTGTGTGTCATCAGCATAGCTATGGAAATTAATGCCGTGTCTCCTGATGATGTCCCCAAGTGGCGGCATGTAAAGGTTAAAAAGAGTTTTTTGGGGAACACCGCAATTTATTTTAAAACTACTGGATGAACAGTCACCTATACTTACAAAAAAATCTCTGTCATTAAGGTAAGATTTGACCCAGTTAAAAACAGTACCAGAGATGCCAAACAAATTATTTAGTATATTTAAAATAATTTGCATCAGAGATCATTTACCACCATTACTAGAGCTGCCTCAGTGCTGTGACTGGCCCTATAACCAGATTGAAACTTTTCTACTTAAGTATTTCTACATATCTAACTTTTTACTTCTACTTCACTACATTTTGAGGCAAATATTGTACTTTTTACTTCACTACATTTAGCTGACAGCTCTTTTCAGTCGAGAGTTAACGTAAAGAACTTGATACATTTAAAGTAATTTGACATTTTTCTAATTAAACATAACAGTATATTAAGTAGTTAAAATTAGTCCTGTCTTTACAAAATTAAAACTGCTTTCATAAATGCATCAATACAAATAATCTAATAATATATTTAGAATCTGAGTGGATCCATTCTGCATTAAGAATACTTTTACTTTTGATACGAACATTTTGATGCTGATACTTTTACTTAAGTAAGTTTTGAATGCAGGACTTTTACTTGTAGTGGAGTAATTTCACAGTGTGGTATTAGTACTTTTACTGAAGTAAAGGATCTGAATACGTTTTCCACCACTGCAAGTAAAGTACTAAGTAGAGTTGCTGTGCTTCTCCCACTGTAGGTTTACTCATTTATTTCATGATGTGTCTGAACAAGTCACAACAAGGATATCAAACAAAACTGCTGACTGGATGAAAGATCACAATAAAAGACCGATCACAGATGCTGTTTGTCAGGGAAGTCCTATTGTTAATAAGAGCAGTGATTAATACACAGTTCCTGCATCTGAACAATTAATTTTGTTATTGTGGTGCCACTTACTGAAACTACAAACTATTTTGGGCCATAAAGGGAAAATAATGTTTTTTTTTCCAAATTATTTTATCACAGCTTCTCTTCGGTGACCGTCTCTGCTCGACCTTTCACCTTTGTTTGCCTGAGAAAAATTAAGGTTGTACAGGTAAAAACTGTCATGAACCCTTAAAAAATGGCTCAGATGTGACTCAACACCTGCAGTGATTTATTTGCAACATAATTCTGGCATTTTTTCCTCCTGCATGTTTTTCCCTGCCCGACTTCTCTGGAACGAACTGTTTCAGCCACATCTTACATAAACCTGTCAGTGCTCATGTTAGTCTTGATTGATGAACAGTACGAATGAGTAAAACAGCTTCTTCCAAAGAAAATGAACAGAAATGTAGGGCACTTGTTGAATTTTTTAGATACGTCAAATACCAGAGAAGACGTTTCTGAGCGTTCATAGTGAGCTTAATACTTTTATGATATTAACAAAATGTTCTTTATGATAGTTTGCACTAAATAGATACAACAATGGCGACCTAGTGGTATAAAAATAAATAGGTTTCAAATAGGTATAAAGGAATACTTGGCTACTATTGTTTTTCTTTATTTTGTCAATTCTATTTGTCCACTGAACCACATTTCTCCCGAGGACAACATTCTTCCAGTGTGAAGTAACAAAAGTAGCTTCTTCAATACTGTACTTCAGTGAATGAAACACAGTACATTTGATTAAGTGTAAATAAAGTGTGTATCAAAATAGAGCTTGTTTGTTAAAAATAATACATTGAAATGCTCCCAACAAAGGTCCAGGCTCAGCCCTGAGCATTTCATATTCTAGAAGTGCCCGTATGTACATACATCTGACCAGTGGTGGAAGAAGTATTCAGATCCTGTACTTCAGTAAAAGTCCTGCATTCAAAACTTACTGAAGTAAAAGTACAAAAGTATCAGCATCAAAATGTACTTAAAGTATCAAAAGTAAAAGTAATCGTTATGCAAAATGGCCCCATTCAGATTGTTTTTTATATTATAAATATGTTATTGGATTATTGTTATTGAGGCATTTATGAAAGCAGCATTAAGATAGGGCTCATTTTCACTTAATATACTAAATAAAATGCAATAACCTTAATTTTATTACGTTTTTTATGTTAAATCTTGACCTGAAAAAAAACTAAAGCTGGCAGATAAATGTAGGAGGATGTGGAGTAGAAGTATAAAGTTACATAAAAAAGTAAGTACCTCAAAACTGTACTTACAGGTGCATCTCAATACATTAGAATATAATGGAAAAGCCCATTTCCAGTAGTTCAATTCAAATAGCCCATACCAAGTATTGAGTGCATATGGACATACTTTTCAGAGGCCAACATTTCCATATTAAACATACCTTTTAAAATAAAAATCTTTTGTATTATTTTTTTGAAACACTGAATTTTAGGTCTTCATTAAATGTAAGCCATAATCATTATAATTAGAAGAAATCAAATAAATCAAGACATGATATGTTTCATTCTATGTGTAATGGATCTATATAATGCGTTATTTCCACTTTTTGAATTGAATAACTGACATAAATAAACTTTTCCATGATATTCTAACTTATTAAGATGCACCTGTAAGTACTGCAGTAGTCAGATATCAAAAGTAAAAGTACTCTTTATGCAGAATGACCCACTGAGATTGTTTTATATTCTAAAAATGTTAGTAGATTATTTGTATTGATGCATTTATATAAGCAGTTATCTTAATTTTGTCAAGTTAGGGCTCAATATGCTGTCATGAGGTTTAATTTAATAAAATGTCTAATCACTTTAAATGTATCATGTTTTTTTGTGACAACAACAACAAACAACAAACAACAAACACCATCAGTGCTAATCCCTTCCGTACACTCATACAGAACATAAAATAAACTAAAACTCAGACTCAAAAACTGAATCAAAGAAGGTCAATACAACAAATAAATAAAATAAGCGTTGCATGGAAGACATAATTTGTTAACAAATAAAAGGTTAAAAATAATAATAGCAAACATAACTACATACATGGAAAAGAAGAAGCACCGGTATATATTTAACTAAATTTAAAAAACAAAACAAAAACAAAAAAACAACTCAGGTCTCTCCACTATATAACCCCCTTCAGGGCCCTTTTACAAAGTGTAAACATTTACCCTATTTTGATTCATATAGATCCAGTCTAAAATTTATCATGTTTTTATGTTAAATCTCGGCCTGAAAAGTAATGGAAAATAAGGGAGTAGAAGAATAAAGTTACATAAAATGGAAATACTCAAGTAACGTATTACTTAAGTACAGTTTTCAGGAATGTGTTCTTTCCTTGAATATTTCCATTTTCCCAGTTAGTTTCCTTATTATCTCCCTGTTTCCCATCAACACTTTGGTTTTACAGTAAATGCCAGCTGAGGCCCCTGGGGGGCCTGTGACGACACAGGGTGGGGTTTCCGAAGGCGTGACGTCAGCAACGGGAGGGGGGGGGGCTTTCCTGCATGACGACAGAGGAGAGAGAGTGAGAGAGACAGAGAGAGAGAGAGAGTGAGAGAGAGAGAGAGAGAGTGAGAGAGAGAGAGAGAGAGAGAGCTGCGGAGATTACACAGAGTTTGTGCGCTGCGCTCCCGGGGCGCAGGAAGACTCGAGGCCGCCGTCACCTGCCAGGAGCCCCGCAGCACCGGAGGAAGAGAGCCGGGCTCGGTACCGGAGGACTCGTTTTCTACCGACAGCTTTCTGTCGATTATCGTAAAGGCAAACGGAAAGGAGTCAGCCAGGAGAGCAGCCTGGAGCCGGAGTGGCCGTCGCATCGCTCCCCAGCCTCTCCTGACCAAGAGATCCGGTCCTGAGCAGGGTAAGTGCCCGGCTCTGAGCCCGGCTCTGAGCCCGGCTCCGAGCCCTCCTCTGCCGCATGAGCTGCTTGTCTGACATGTCAGGGATTTAAAGAGAAAAGCTGCCATCTCAGAGGGGGGGCAGCCACCATAAAACCCTCACATTACTGATTATTCACAAGCATGACAGATTATCTGCATCTGCAAGTCAGGAGGGTCAACTCAGACCAGAACCACCCAAATGATCTTATCCAAAAATCTAGAAGCTGTGGGAGGCTGTTACATGCGGGTCAGTGTTCAGTCTCAGTGCAGCTGCATGTCTGGAAATAATCACAAACTATAAAAAAACAAAATGTCTTCAGCTACAGTCATTGTCCAAGTCATCCAGGATGTCTTAGAGTTTAAATCCTTTCCCTTTAAAAAAAAAAATCCCCATCTGCTCTGCCACTCCCTGGTCACAGTTTGGGCAGAGGACATGCTGTATTTTCCTTTAAAGTAAAATAAAAATAACACATTATAGTCTTCTAAATGTGAGTTTAAACAGAGAGGCAGTAGAGCTCAGGGTGGTGTGAGGAGGTGTTGTAAAGACACACACACACTCCTCTCAGGGAGCATTACATGGATATTTTGGGGATTTATTTGTGTTTGAGGACAGATTTTATGACCCTGCTACTCAAGGTGGAAAAGGTGTGGTGAGATTTTTCCAGCATCGTAATGTTTTGGAAGGTTTTGTGAAGAGACAATTTGCATATGTAGGTTTTATGTACAAACTGGGGCTGTAAACCAATAAACAACAGCCAGTATTCGTCTAGTAAACTGAGTTAAAACTGAGTCTTTGAAAATTGTAATCCACTAGTGCTGCAACTAATAACTTGTTTCATTCTTGATTAATATCTTAATTATTTTGTTTATTAATTGTTTGGTCAATCAAATGACAGAAAATACAGAGAAATGTCCACAGCCCAATGTGATGTCTTTAAATGTTATTTTGTCGCTCCCAAACCCAAATATATTCAGTTTGATATGATTTTTAAAAAAGCAGAAAACATTCACAACTGAGTGGCTGAAAACCTATTTTTTTGCATGAACAAACTCCAGAGATTATCAGAATATTTGTAAGTATTTTTTGTCGATTAGTCGTCTAATCGTTGCAGCTCTTGCTATTCTTTCTTTCATCGTATCGTTGTTTAGATATTTAGTCTGGAGTGGTGGATTTGCTCATATTTAACAGATGAATCTAAAGCAGAACTGAAGCAAACAGTTATTATACGATATTTAGAAAACTATATTTGGAAAACTTTCACTGCTTTATTTTACCTTCAGAGAGCCCTGTTTTAGTTTACGTGGGGAGAACTGAAGCCGTTACTATGCTTTCTTCAAAGTAACCAGACTTCAATGACAAAAACAGTAATTTTACCTTACAGCACACCTGGTCTCCTACAGCTGGAATTGTTTCGTTAGAGTGGTATTTGGTGAAATTAGTGTATTAAAAGGTTCACCACCGTCAAAAGGTTAAAGAGGTTAAATTTCTGTTTTTATCAATGGAGTCTGGTGTCTTGACGAAAGCAAAATGTATCGTTTAAATCATCTCCATACTCCGTGGAGGCAAAACAGCGCCTCTAGTTGCAAGGATGCAAGGATCAGAACAAAGCGGCGTCCAAATCATATAAATACTAGGAATTCCCAACCCAAAAGTATCAGTCTATTCAGAATTCGCCTTCGGATTTTTGCATTGGATTTTTGGATCATTGCAGAAAATAACCTCTGTGGCAAACACACGTTTCAAATGCTTACACGTTTTGTTCAGCAGTCCTTAAGAATCACTCTCTCGCCAAATTTAACCACTTGTTAGCAACCACCTTTTTAATTTGCTAACATATTTGATGCCTTATTTCAGGCATCAAACCATCCTCACAGAGTTTGAGAGGAGAAACACCAGGGCACTAAAATGTTAACTTACTTCTGGGTTTAAGAACTCAATCCTGTAGCACCCAGATGTGTTTGACCATTACCTCATCCAGAGGAGGTTAGGGTTCCCATGACATTATGAGCTTCAGGTTTCAGACAATAGCTGTGAATTACACACTCAGTTGTCAGCCGTACTGTATGTGTGTGTGTGTGTGTGTGTGTGTGTGTGTGTGTGTGTGTGTGTTCCTGTGTATTGTGCTGCTGTTTCCTTTCTGAAACCTGACTCCACTCATCCAGTTTACTACTGTTACTGCTGCTCGCCTCTGTCTCAGTACAGGCCTCAGTGGGAGTGTGTGTAAGTGTGTGAGGTGGTGTTATAAATATGTGTGTGTAAAGAGGGGCTCGTGGGTTTGCTCTTTGCGACTGTAACGCCTGCAGGCCTGACATTAAACATTCAACAACTCAGCAGTACAGCTCCTGAACGCTCCTCTAATTATAGAAGCTCCCAGCCTGATTCCCTCCACCTCCACCTTCCAGAGCAGCGCCCTGGACTCTGAATATAGTGTTTGTGTGTGTGTGTGTGTGTGTGTGTGTGTGTGTGTGTGTGTGTGCAGGACAGAGAGAGATGTGCTAATGAGAATCAGTGGGAATGAGTGAAAATGCTCAAACTCTCCACTCGTGTACCCATCTGCCTCCCACTGCATTTATTCCTCAAATTATAATGTTCAAAGCTTTTTTATTTTCATTTTTATCTGATAGATAGAAAAACTTGGTCCAAACTTTGTTTCATGTAATATACATTTTTAATATATTTATATTTGTGGTGTTGTTTAGACAAAAAAGAACCACTTTTTAAACAGTTTTCTGACACCAACTAAACAATTTAATACATGACAAGATCAAAAAAACGATAAATTGATTTATAATAAAATGACAGTAACTAAGTACATTTACTCAAATACTTTACTTGGGTTTCTTTTACTCTGGAAACCACCATTGTACTCTTCAATAAACTACATTTATTTAACAGCTTTAGTTACTTTGCAGATTTAGATTTTAAATACAAAATATAAATCAACAAAGAAATAATGATGCATTATTATGGATTAAGCTCATCAGCACTATATAAAGTATTTAAAATTAGCTTCACCTTTTGCCAGTTGCAACATTATTGCACCAATAATTCCAATAAGACACTGGTATTATGTTAACGAGACACGTATAATAATATTGTGTAAATAACTTCCATTTATTTCTGTTCTTGTGAATTGTTTTGGCCACAATTATGTGGTGAAAATCTGACATTGAGGCATCCCTGAATCCAGTCATGTATAGGATTCTGGATCAGTTCAGTTCTGCATAAAGAGTACTTTTAAGTTTACTACTTTAAATATATTTTGATGCTTATTAGGGATGGGCGTTTGGAAGAAAATCTACCAACTCGATTATCTATAACGTTAACAATCAATTAATCTATTAACCGCTGCATGCATACATGGGCAAAATAAGAGATATACATACAGTACTATTCAAAAGCCTGTTTTGATAAAGGACGCTTTTATTTTGAAAACGCTTTTATTTTGAAAGGACGAAAAGAGATTTCCTGTATGTCGTTAAACTAACGGTCAGAAATGAGATTAAACTGTAAAGAAAACGTTCCTGAAGAGCCATGAGGTTAGTTTTCACAGTAATCTTGCATATTTAAGTGTGTTTTGTGTTTTAAATCAGTTTTGGATAAAGTTAAACCTAGTAATTCATGCTTGCAAGCTCAAATTAATACTTTTTTAATTGTTATTGCAACTTTAAGTCTGCAAACTGTAGCTTTATTCAACTTAATTCTCAACTCATTGGTTTATTGACTTACGGCTGCAGAACTGAACGCTCGGTGTGTTTCAGTCAGGTGGCAATCTCTATGGAGGCAGACCAGGAAGAGCCTTAAGCTGCATTCTACTGAAAATTCCAGCAGGGGGCGCTAAGTTTGTTTGCAAAGAAATGCAAAGAAATGTCCATTCATTTCAGTGCAAAATAAGAAAACTTCTCACTTGAATTATTACCTCAGAATTTTTTTTAGGTCAACACTATGGTCTCAATCGCTAGTAAAAAATCTTCTTCAAGACAATTTTGTGTTAATAGTTAACTAATAATAATAATAATAATAACTAATAATGGCCCCATTTAGAAGAAAATAGAAGATAAAGAATCGTATGATTTGGGGCGTGGCCACCTTTGATTGACAGGTCACTAACAAGGCGAGGAGCAATGCGTATCCACGGCAACGTGTCAATAAAGTTATATAACGTTATATAGATATAAAAAAGGACGTTTACCGATTTGGTCTCATAACTTTGACCCTTTCACACTGTATCTTGTTCAGTGTTTGATTGAACTAACAGACACTCCAAGGAGTCGCTGTTAATTTTTCTGAGGTCAGTAACGTACATTTTGTTTTTGTTTTTTGCTAGCCAAAACTAACATCCCAGTTAATGCTAACATTAATTAGCAGCGGCTTCTCTCAGTCAGGTTGAAGTGTAGAGAGGCGTGGAGTCAGTCCACAGACCAATGGGTGACGTCACAGTGACTACGTCCATTATTTATATACAGTCTATGGTTTCAGTTCAGTGATACTGATAGCAGTCATAGGTAAAATTAAAATTAAAAAAAACCCCACAGATTAAAAATTCCACGTGATCGACCAAATTCTTAACGACCATTAATCGATCACCGATTACTAGTGGGACTTTTACTTGTAACAGAGTATTTCTACACTGTAGTTTTGTAACTTTGACTTCTGAGCACCAAAGGTTTTTCAGGTCTTGTTCACATATTTTTTTTTAATCACATATTTCTTGATTTTAATCATAACTTTGCCAGTTTTGCAAAATTCTTGTATGGCTGTGTGCATGACCAATAGAGTGAAGAACCATAGTTTTATAGGCTGATGAACCTAAAACGATACAGGCAATAAGAGGAGCTTAAATGTTATGTTTTTATCTGATTCAAGCATTTTGTTTCATCTCTTGGATTTCAGTGAAATTAACAAATATGCTTTGGCCGTGCAAATTGGCTGGTTTCCTTTTGGTAAATCAGCTAATCTATTAGTCATTAAACTCTTGATAGATACACAGAATGAGGAATTAGAAGCACTATTTTCCCGTAAGAGCAGTGGGTGCAGCATCATTTAATGGTGATATGGAAATCGGCCAACTGTTTTGTTAATTTCCACTGAAAAAGGGTGTGTGAGCACCGACACTCCATAAATACATCCCACACACACTTTTTTACTCTATTCAAATTCATTTGGCATTGGCTTTTAGGGCGTTAAAAGTGAAACTCTGATCGTGAGCTGAAATTGCCAGATGTTTGGAATATTTTACTATGAGAGAGGATTTTACATAAACACACACTTCAGTACGTGTGTGTGTGTGTGTGTGTGTGTGTGTGTGTGTTGAGCTGGATTCCTCGGAAGAGCAAGCCATCAGTGTGGCTTTTCCAGAGAAGCAAGAACTGGTTTCATTATCATAAATATCACTCTCCTCACCAGCCTGCACACACTGCACACGCCAAAATCTAAGCACCTTGCTTACAATATAACGCTGTGCCACTGCGTTTTAAACGTGGGTGGCCCTGCTGCTCGAAAAAAGTGTTTCTGTTAGATGTGTGAAATATTGACAGCAAACAATAAGTACTTCATGTTCTGTGTGACAGTAAAACAAAATATTTGTTTAAACAGTTTCATCCAACTTATCTGGAAGTGTTGATTTTGGAAAACAGCTTCTTTTTGCAGTGCATAAAGAAACTGTCATCGTTGTGTTTTCTGATGACAGGTTTATTATTTCAACAGGTGTGGTTGATGCCACTGGTTTATTTATTGTTCAAGTTTTTTAGTCCTCCTCCCCTTCCTTTGATCTCTCCGAACTCTGTTCAGGAGACAAGTATTTTGAAAGTTGTTTGCTTGTCATCTTGCAGAAACCTTGCTTGTATGTATAATGACGTGTGTGCAATTTTTAGCACGTGCTGCTGTACTGCGAGTCGCAAAATGCGAGCCGCGATTTGTACATACGTGTCGTAACGGGTGGTACTGACACACACGATCTCTTCTGTCGTTTAGGTTGGAGAACCTACTGCCACCAGTATGAATGTGTGTGTGTGTGGGTGAATGAGCGCAGTCTGTAATGTGAAGCACTTTGGATAAAAGCGCTATATAAGTGCAGTCCATTTGCCATTTATAACGAGAGAAAGGAATGTTTCTAGGTTGGACGTGTACAAAGGAAGATTCCGATTCATCTATGTCCGTCAACATCCCATTTATATCACTGCAGCTGTACTAAGCAGGTCTCAGGTGCTACCGTAAATGTTTGTGTGTGTAACTGTTGGATGTTAAAAGAGAGCGTGGCCTCTCTGAATGGTGAATTTTAAAAAAAAGATAGTTTAGTCCTAAATTGTGTGGGAGGAGGCCAGAGAGAGGTCACCCAGCACACCGTGAATCCACGCTGAAGCTTGAGGTCGGCTCTAACGTGTCATTATAACCCAGTTAATCAGTCGTGATATCTAATCTACGTGAGTCAGCCAGGCCTTCTGCTCACTGGAAGTAGCCTTGACATGTGTGTGTGTTTTTTTTCCAGACTAAGACCAAATGTTCTTAGAGAAATCCTCTAAAGTGGGCACATTTAGCTTGACCTCTCTCTAAAAGAAGGCCACTAATAATGAGGATGAGCAGTCCGGGCTGGTGATCTATGAGGCCCATTAAAACAAAACTCACCTCGGGGCCGGGCCAGGCCTAACAACACAACGATGGCTACTTTATTGTCGGGTAACTGAGCTGAAACAACAAAATCCCCATAAAAAATCTCTGCTCGCTGGCCATGAAGAGGTGCCTCTGTAGCCTAACAGTTTCAAAACAAAACCCTCTTTAACTTTATTGTTAAATATAAATATAATGTCCAAAAAAGGGCTGTGTGATTTGGCCAAAATCTTCTCTCTCGATATGGATAATTTCATATTTGCGTAACAATAAACGTTACAATAAAGCATGGTTTCTGCTTATTCAAGAAATAAATAGTTCATGAAATATCTACATGGTAAAGCCTTTTTTTTGTACTTTGTACTGTAAATAGATAAATATACAAGAAGAAGACACTAAGTCACATTATAATTTATACACTTGGTCTAAATCGGCTGCATGTAAGGTGTATATTGTCGTTATAACCTCACTGATTATTATGTCACTGGTTATAATAACTGAGGTTGGCTAGGGAGAGTATTTTCTATTGGTTCAAGACCTATTCTTTGTAATTGCAACGTACAGTCATTGAAAAAATTATTAGACCACCCTTGTTTTCTTCAATCCTGTTCATTTTAATGCCTGGTACAACTTAAGGTATATTTGTTTTGACAAATATAACGATAACAACAAAAATAGCTCATAAGAGTTTAATTTAAGAGCTGATGTCTAGAAATTTTCCATGGTTTTCTTAATAATAACCAAAATCAGAAGAAAACCATGTAAAAAAAAACAAGGGTGGTCTAAAAATTTTTTCCATGACTGTATAAGTAATCGACATGTCAAACACTGCTGATTTCGGTTGAAACGATACAGAAAAAATATGCATATGAGAGACATTTTATTTCATTTTGAGGATATATATATATATATATATATATATATATATATGTAAAAGCTTCTCACGATAATCATTTTTGTTAGATGACATATTGTCCCAGAAATTATTATGATAAACAATATTATTGTAGTTATAAAACCAATTTATGCCACTGATATAATGATAATAGAATTATAATGCAAGTGCACCCCTTTTAAAGCAATTAACTTTTAATACTTAACAATATTCACACATGAATGTGAACAAATTATTTAATTGTATCTTCAATAAATAAGAGAACAGAGCGGAAATTTTATTTTATTTCTGATCATTGGACTTAGGTGCTGAGAAAGCATGTTTAGGTGCTGCATTCAGGTCTCCATATAGTCGGTAAAACATGTTGTTTGTTAAAAATCAAGTTGGCAACATTATTAAGTAAACAAACCTGCAGGGAAACACAATAGGTGATATCGAGGTCAGCTAAAATTATCGTGGTCATTTCGGCATATCATACAATAAGTCAATATAGTGCTTTTCAATTAATTAGAATTTCATGTCCTAATTAATTTAATTTCTTCTAATTATAATGATTATGGCTTACATTTAATGAAGACCTAAAATTCAGTGTCTCAAAAAAATGTGAATTTTACAAAAGACCAATTTTAAAAAGTATGTTTAAAATGGAAATGTTGGCCTCTGAAAAGTATGTCCATCTATATGCACTCAATACTTGTTTGGGGCTATTTTACCTGAACTACTGGAAATTTACTTTTCCATGATATTCTAATGTATTGAGATGCACCTGTATATCTTCATATTGCACAGCCTTTGTCCAAATTATGAGTTACAGCACTTATTCCCAAAAGAACTGAATGTAAGCCTCACAAAAAGTGGAATTTTAGTTCATTATGGCACTTTTATTGTGTATTTCTGATCAAACAAAAGGTAAAATGATTGTAAAATGTGATCATTGTCATACATCTGGCAATGCTGACTCTACTTTACTAAAATCAGACTACTTCCCTTGTATGAAACAAGCAGCTCTTTATTTGGCTTGTTAAGTAAAGCACATTTTCCTTTTTTCACTGTTATCAGAAGTCTATAGGGCGATGTTGTGCTGTGATTTCTCTGTAGCAGGGTCAGGGTTTACTTTGTTACCCCAGTGCCTATTAGCTGACGGTCTCTAATTAGCACACACACACACACACGCACACACACACACACACACACACACACACACACCCCTAATACATTATTAGCTCCTGTGTTGAGTCTGGGACCACCTGTTCTGTCCAGAGACTGTCGGCCCCCGGCTTTCAGATTATTAGGGTCTTAGTCAGTATCGCTACAAACAGCCGTCTGTTGGGCTGCGGCTCTCTGTGGATCTGTCTGTTCATGTTAAAACAAAGTCATCAGTCACTTTTAAACTGCAGGCTTTTAGCTGGCGCTCTTATCCAAAGTGATAAAATGCTCTTGAACACTGAGTGCAACAACAGGATTATCAGTTTAGTCTGTTTTGGGAAACATTAGAAAGAGAAATGTCCCTAGATTTCTATCTTTTGTCTTGTGTGAGTGCAGTGCAAGTTTTTTTTATGTATGTACTTTTGGATGAGAAATAGAACATTTTACAATGAATGCATGCTGGTGAACTGGATTTTTGAGGCATGCTCTGTGCTTGGGTTTCCTTTGAGTGTTTGCAGCAGTGAGAAGTCAGGAGCCAGAGCAGCCTGATGACTTCTCTGGAAAAATAAACAGCAGTGAAGTTCTTTGGAAAGGCGGACGCAGGATAGAAAATGTGTTTGGCAGAATAGGAAGAAACAGAAATAGTCTGCATTGTGTCTCTGTCAGTGGTGGAAGTGTACTCAGCAGAGAGTCCCTGTTTAATGGGTGATTGATTACCCCGCCTCTTTTGATTAACCACGCCCCCTTATCATAATTAATGAACCGTTTGTCATAGAAACTTCTATGAGATGTAAGTATACTCAGCAGAGTATTAACAGGTGATTGATTACCCCGCCCCTCTTGACTAACCACGCACCCTTTTCAAAACTAGTGAACTGGTTGTCGTGTTGAGTGAAGTATTGTTTAGACTGCCTAATTTGTTTGCTCCGCCCATTTATGCTAACCACGCCCCCTTCCATAACTCATCGCCGTTTTTTTTGTACACTCTTTTCAGAGGTGCCGTTGCACTCGCCACAGAGTTTCTATTTTATTGGTGTCGCCTTGCCCCCTGCCCACTATCTACTCTCTGTCATGGTAATTATTCTGCTCCTTCAGAATTTGGGTATACTACTCATCGGAAGGATCATACATCGTAACGTGCGTAATGATCAAGAATAGTGTGGCCTCTTAATTTTCATAAAACAGCGATACAAACCTCTGGCAACAACAACACATTTTGGCCCAGAGAACGGGATATTTTTCTCTTTTTCGAACCATTCTCTGTAAACACTAGAGATGGTTGTGTGTGAAAATGCCAGTAGATCAGCAAAAGTGAAAGTGAAAAACTCAGTCCAGCCTGTCTGGCACCAACAACCATGCCACATTCAAAGTCATTTAAATTACTTTATCATCCATCCATCCATCCCTCCATCCATCCCTCCATCCATCCATCCATCCATCCATCCATCCATCCATCCATCCATCCATCCGTGTGTGTGTGTGTGTGTGTGTGTGTGTGTGTGTGTGTGTGTGTGTGTGTGTGTGTGTGTGTGTGTGTGTGTGTGTGTGTGTGTGTGTGTGTGTGTGCGCGCGCGTTGTAGTGTGAATCCTGTGCAGACGTGCCGTAGCGAGCAATGAATCATGGTGTTGCATAACCACAATCAGCTCTCACAGCAGCACACCTGTAGCACAGAGCTTATTACGCAGAAACCTACGTACTCTGTGTGTGTGCGTGTATTTGTTTGTGTGTGTGTGTCCCCAATAATTACGGCCTCTCTTATGCAGAACCTTTCCAGAAAAACCCACGAAGGCTAGATCATTTTAGGTCATTAAACATGTACGACACATTAGAACATTGAGCCCTGTAGAGTCTATGACCGAATGCTAGAAAACCGGCACAACCCGTAGAAAACACTACCACTGTTGATCGCTGAGATGGCCCCTAAGAGCTCAAGTCCTGCCCCACATCTAGGGAACGTCCTGCCCCATTGGTCTCTGTATGACGGAGGGTTGAGGCCAGTGGAGGAGATGGTAAACAGGATATGAGGCAGGATTTGAGCTGTTTATTGAATTCATTTTGAAGGAAAAACAGAGAGCCACAGAGTTTCATGCCTTCAACATGAATACAACATTTAAGGGTTTATTTAGGGGGGAAATACAAACACACACACACCTAAGGTTGTTTTTATTTCTATGTTTCTGTGCATGCAATGCCCCTCGCCGAAGCATTCAAAATCAATGTTGAACTCCAAAGACAACGGAAGATTCTGCAGAGTGGATGCCTTTGTGGTCGCATTACGTGAGCTTTGTAAAATTTAGGAGGATTTAGCGAATAGTTTAGATTGGTCTGTACACTGATTTTCTCTCTGCGCTTTTTTGATACTTTGTCCCTCACCAGAATGTTCCTTGAGCCCTGTGTTTCTTCAACTAGACTAGTTGAAAAATATCTATTCACAAAAGCAATGAAAAAGCTAAAAAAAATGCTGATGCCACATATCTAGTACTTATATATTACTAGATAAACACATAATTAATTTATATATTTGACTAAACACAACAACAAGATGCCTTCCCATTGAATGTCAACTCTGTCATTCACCTATTACCACTGACAGACAAAACACCTGATGAAGTTGACATCTGAAACAGTTGACATAATAGCCATTTTATTCAAAAAACAAATGGAGTTTATGGAGCAGCCACTTTGTTTTTGGCTTGATGCTAGATGCTAACACTTCAGGACAGTAAAATAATCTAAAAATTTTAAACAATTTCTTCAGAAACTGGATGACAGTGTTGACATATTATGATTGTGACAGAGTAAAATGTTAACATTAAGATTTAAAATACTCTTAAACTCACCAGAGCCTGTCTGCCAGTTATGACTCAGCATAGGTGGAATGTGCTGTGCATGTGCTGACCTCCGTGTTGCCTGAATTTATTCCATTTTACTAAATGTCTGACAATGTTAACAAAAGGGAAGGACACAACTTTGGAACCTTGTGACATTTTGCTCTGATATATTATTATTGTTTCTTTCCGGAAAGCATACATTTTTTTATTATTTTAAATCCATATTATTGTGTATGTGTGTGTGTGTGTGTGTGTGTGTGTGTGTGTGTGTGTCTGTGTCTGTGTGTGTCTGTGTGTGTCTGTGTATGTGTATATAAGTGCCAGAGTCACGGAGTGGGTCGCTGTTTGCCTCGCTCAGAGTAGTGAGCGTCGCCATGGTAACGGCACTAGCAGCACAGTGTGAAGTGGAGACAGAGAGAGAGAGAGAGAGAGAAAGAGAGAGAGAGAGAGAGAGAAAGAGAGAGAGAGGGAGAGACTGGTTCCCATGAATACATGATTGGTCCAACTGGTTGATGATGTCACATGTTTTATTTAACATGTGTCTCGTTGTTTAAATGTAACCTTTTTCAATTACGGTTATTTAACATATTTAGTGCAGCATGTTAAATCCGTCTGTGTCTTTAAATGTAATCAGCACAGATGGATTATCAGTTCAGGGTCACAGGAGTTAATGATCAAATTGAAACCCAGGAAGAGCAGAGCGGAGACGAACAGAGAGAGAGAGAGAGAGAGAGAGAGAGAGAGAGAGAGAGAGAGAGAGGTGTGTGTCATACTGAGCATGCTCTTTGTGCTGACTTCCTGCTCTCTTCTTCCTGACAGAAAAGAGCGTTCAGAGAGCCCCGGCGTTCAACAAGAAGACGATCGGAGGAGCGGCTCTGAACACAGCTGAGGAGAATTAAATCCAACCTGAGGAATAATAACATTCAGACCGCCCTGTGGGTTTTCTTTTCCTTCTGTTTTTTACCCTCTGTTTCAAAGGGGTGTCGTTCATTGGATCAGACAATAATCTTTTTATTTGACAGTAAGAATCACAGTAATGTTTCACCTCGACGTCTGCCTGGGAAGATGAAACACTCGCTACTTTCTCTTCTTTTATGAGCCTTTTGACCGTAGAGTTTGAGAGAAACTCTGAGAGCCCAAGGGGAATTTTTTTTTTCTTTTACCACTTTGAACTTGCGCAATCTCTTTCATTTTCTGTTTTTACGTCACTGTTATCTCTCGCTGTCTTTTCCTGATAGCTCTTTGTTTCTCATAAAAGGAAGAGAAGGAGGTGACTGACTCAAGTTTCTCTAACAGGAGCTCGAATAGCATTTGCATTCCAGTTTGGCTTCCACGAGGGGACAAATCCCTCCTTGTGTGTGTGACTGAGTGTGTTTTTTGTTGGCTGAGTGTCCCTCTTCGATACATTAACGTGTCTCGTGGGACAATAACTGGCCCTGTGTGTCTCTCCTGGGAAAAATGGGATCAAAAAAGGACTCAGAGTCGCCTCACTCCTCGGTGAGCGGCGTCCCCAACCCTAAGTGCCGTGCGGCAGGCAAACGCCAGGGCCGCATCTCCTTCCACAGCCTCTTTCACAGCAAACGGGGCTCTCGGGGCACAAGGGGCCCCAAAGGAGGCGCGGCCACCCCTTTATCCCATCACCACCAACATCAGCAACAGGTCCTCCCTTCTGCCTTGAGCGCCGTGCCTGCCGCAGCCACTGCTACGCCCACCGCCGCAGCCACCGCAACGCCCCAGGACGCCGCCTCCAGCACCCCGTCGAAGCCACTCTCCTCCAGCCAGCCCTCCCTGGGTGGAGCCCCCTCCTCCGGGGAGGCCAACCTCCTGGAGTGCCCCCTGTGCCTGGTGCGCCAGCCCGCCGACCAGCTCCCCGAGCTGCTGGGGTGCAGCCACCGCTCCTGCCTCTGCTGCCTGCGCCAGTACCTCCGCATCGAAATCACGGAGAGTCGAGTCCAGCTCAGCTGCCCCGAATGTGCCGAGAGACTGGTCCCCCGGCAGGTGGCGGACATCCTGGACGACGCGGCGCTGCTGGAGAAGTACGAGGAGTTCCTGCTGCGGAGGTGCCTCGCCTCCGATCCCGACTGCCGATGGTGCCCAGCGCCCGACTGCGGGTAAGACGCTGTCCATGATATCCTCTTTATTCCAGGAGCTGGTCCACAATCTAGCAGTGACACTCAACTTATGACCCGCGGGACAAATACGACCTGCGATAAACTTACGATGAAAATAAATTGATTTAGATTTTCTTTTACATTTACGTTTACATTTAGTCATTTAGCAGACGATTTTATCAAAAGTGACTTACAGAAAAAGGGAAACTATCAAGGTATAGTGCAATAAGAGCCGTTAGTGCAGCAAAAAGTGCTAGTGACGTTTCTTTAGGAGTAGAATTTACGTTTACATTTAGTCATTTAGCAGATGCTTTTATCCAAAGCGACTAACTAGACTTTTGAAACTTAATATATATAAATATATATATAAATAATTTACAGAAGTGCGTAAAAAGCGTAAAAATAGATTGCAGCAAATAAATGCATTAAGATAGCTGATTTGTTGTCACATAGGCCCTGTGTCAGTCTTTGTTGCCAACTTAAAAATCAAGAATTTCAAAAACAGACAAGTTATGGAGCTTTTAATGTGTATTCATTTGATCTGATAAATATATTATTAATGGTAAAGTAAATTGTGTCTTCCTGCCTTCAGGCTCATTTGTGCTAATTTCAGACTATCATCTTTATGACATCTTTATGACATTGAAGTTCAGCAAAAAGCTGAAAGTTTTCATGTTTGTGTCTCTGATGGAGATATTGGCGATAACTGCGAGGTTAAAAAAATGAAATATCGATATCACGCTAATAATACATTTAAATTAATATCGCTTAAATAATCCAGCGCTTCTGAAACAATTTCCATTTTATCTCACTTTGTCTCTCTTTTTCATCAGTTCATCTGGTTTCATTTTCTTGATCCATGAAGTATTATTATTGTTCTTTTTTAACGTTTTCTTTAACTTGTATTTTGAGTGTAGTTTATTTTTGTAAAAGAGACAAAACGTCCAAGATTAATTTGTCTGATAGTAGGGTTTTTTTATCGCTGTAAAGTAGCCTTAAAACCAGGAAAAGGAAAGACTACTGCTACGTTATGATGTCTAAAATTGAAGGCAATATCCAGAAGCATATCTCAATATCAATATAATATTAGAATATTGCATAATAATATTGTGTAAAAAGTCTCAGTCAGCCACAACTTTAAAAGCCTGTATTGTTTTGCCAATTAGACATCCAAAACCCAAAGATAGATATTTCTATAATCATACTAAACGTATTATTGTAGAGGCTGGAACCAGCGAACGTTCCCAACATTAGTTCATTTTCTCTTCGTCAACGTATTGTTTCAGCTCTCGTTCTGTGAACTTTGTGAGCACACTGAGGACTTCCTGGCCAGTCTTCAAAGATAAAAATCTCAATTTCAGGGTTGGGGCTGACGGTTAACCTCAATGACGTAGATCATGAGTGTCACAGAGAAGCATTTAAGATGCTGCTCCCTGCCAGCTGCTGCTCTGTTTGTTTCTGTCTTTCCGTTTCTGTGATATTATCAAGTCACCTGATCAGAGATACGCCAGACAAATACAGAACAGCTTCAGAGCTGATCGTCTTATCTGTCGCTTGGTTAAACATGTGGCCCTGAAATGTTTATTGCCTGTCAGGGAAATCACTTTGTGTAATTAATAGAAACAAATAATTAATTGTCAGAAACATAAACTAGACTGTGAAAATGTAGCTTGTCATTATCTTTACCATGAATGTAATTTAGTGTCCTAAGGGGAGACACTACAGGTGAATAGGTCATTATTTTTTTTATTTAAAGACATCACCATAAAACTTCCCCAGTTTGTTATGACATTTTATGTTTAGATATGCAAATTAGGTGTGAATTCATCAAATATGTTCTCATTTGCATATACTTCCAGGACATACATGTGAACATTGGATAAAGCAAATTTCAAAGTGATTAGATTACATTTTTTTTACAGAAGGAAATTCGGATAATCTCCTTTTATCATTTCATAAATTGGAAAATACTGTCAAAAAACATCCATTTATAAAAATAAAGAAAAAGGGAGAGTGTGTGAGAAAGTGTGTCCAAACTTTTGACTGGTATTGTATATTAAGATCATCCACTATTGGCTTAAGTTAATAAATGATAGCATTGTGAATGAGTATGTACAGGTGCATCTCAATAAATTACAATATCATAGAAACATTTATTTATGTCAGTAATTAAATTCAAAAAGTGGAAATAACACATTATATAGATCCATTACACACAGAATGAAACATTTCATGTCTTTCTTCTAATAATAATGATTATGGCTTACATTTATGAAGACCTTAAAGTCAGTGTCTCAAAATAATTTGAATATTACAAAAAACAATTTAAAATAAATAAATAATAATATTACAAAAGATTTTTATTTCAAAAGGTATGTTTAATATGGAAATGTTGGACTCTGAAAAGTATGTCCATCTATATGCACTCAATACTTGGTTGGGGCTATTTGACTTGAACTACTGGAAATTGACTTTTCCATGATGTTCTAATTTATTGAGATGCACCTGTATATGATATCACCATGTTCATCAGTAGCTGACATGTCATTGTCTATCAACTTTTTCTATCTTCCTCTTTCTCCTTAATTTCCTCCCTGTGATGCATCAGATCAGCGGCTCTGTGGCAGTTAGGTTATTTCCTCATTCCTTCTGCTGTAATTGCCTGGATTTCACACAAACAGTGTTGCGTCAGCGTCCCGTTAAATGACCGTATTTCTGTGTTAGAGACAACAGGAACCAGCTCCGTCAGAGAAAGAGAAGGACTGAAGCTGAGGAAGTCGAATTTGAAACTGTAGCCGGGCTAGAGAGCGGTGTAGCCCTTGTGGTCGGAGGAGGGGAGAAGCTCTCGTTAAGGTTTCTGGAACAAATTGGAGGCGTTTGTTTCATCATAGAAAGCAAGAGTGATTCATTGTGTTTGTGTTTCTGTGTGTGTGGGAAGGAGGAACACAGATATTCGGTGGTGCTTTTCTGCTGTGGTTTTTGTACAGTAATACTGGTATTGTCACAGGGGGAAGGCCAGAGCGTCTGTGTGGTATCTGTGCACAAATCTGTCTCTATGTGTCGACGCATTTCTGTTTGTTTGGGCGTCTCCATGACTGAGTGTCAAACCCCCACATGAAGGGTGTTATATTTAAAGTAAGGATCAATCAACATGTCTGTAGGCTGTAAAACTTGAAGTTAACACGTCATTAAAACCATTTTTTTTACCCATTTGAGCAGGAATTTGCCCTGCATTTTAGATTATAAGATATCTGGTTCATCTTCTGGAAAGAAAAGTGGGACAGTATTTGTGTTTCCCCCCCCAAAAAATAATAAAAACAAATGTGAAAAAATATCACATGGGCCCCACCATCACTTCATACAGAAGAGGGCTAAGGCCAGGTAGGAGAGAAAAATTCATTATTAAGTTTGAGAAAAAAGTTGAAATGAGGAGAATAAAGTCGATTTAAATGACGATAAAAAAGTTGAAATACAATGTCGAGAAAATATGTATTTAATATATAATATAATACAATATATGTCAAAAAATTCTCATAAATTACATAAAAGCAGATTTTCCCCAAAACAATAGTTGTGGTAGCTACTAGCAAGAATATCTCATTTATGTGTATGGGGATTTTAGTTCTACTTCACCTTTAAATATTGTGGTTATTGCTCATTTTAGGACATTTTTTGAAAATCAGGTTGTAGCTTGCATTCTACCTAACTGTTCAGATAGAAAACAGAGTTATTGCCACAAATCTGTGAATATCTTTACAACTTTACCTAAAACAAAAAGTTTACTTTATACACATCATTTCGGCTTTATTCTCAACATCTTGACTTTATTCTTTCTTGAAATGCATAATGAAAAATCCTCCTCTCATAATTTTTTTCTCCTACCTGGACCAATCCTCTTCCGTAACTTCACTACTGCAAACTACACTAGCCCTTAAAAAATATTACTCTACAGACAAGGGTGCAACACATTTGATGCAAAACTGATATAAAATGTGCTGAAGGTGATCTTTAGTGGTTACATTTTGCACTGGTAAGTTCTCTTAACATTGATGTATAACTAACAATAAAATAAATTCACATTATCACCTCTAAAATGATGCAACAAAATAATTAAATAAGATTCTCAAACAGAGTATAGCTTACACACTAGTGCTTGAAAAGAATTGTATAATTTTTTTAATAATAATTAAAAAAAAAGTTTTTATAAAGAAAACAATACAAAGACTGTCTGAAAAAGACAAAGAAACAGAAAATTCTTCTTTTGTAGCACACTGTGAAGAAAGTATTCTCTTTTGGCAACACGTTAATACTATAATGTAACATTTTACTGATGTTCTAATATATTTTGGACCCTTGTCAGTCATGGGAATCATCCTAACTCCCCGCCTTAAGTATCGTATTAAGTTCTGACTAGCTGACATAAAAGTATTACAAATAAATACAAATCATAAAATGCTTTCATGATTTTTGTAAATTTCATAAATTATGCATAATGACTTGTTTAGGACACAAAGCACAAAGTTTAGGACTTATTTGTGCGCAGCTTAGTACAGTCTCACTTTAATGTTTATTTTGGCAATTTGCTTATTTGATTTAAATATTTCTTGTGTAGAAGTCAACATATCGGCCTTGTGATTGCAGTAAAGAAGCCAGCGACTTAAATGTTAGACATCAACAAACGTCTGTTTTATGAGTAATATTATAATTATCAGTCTGCATTTTTCACTCCGTTTGGTGTTTTTACTGTCTGTGTTGTCAGACTGCTGCTACTGATCCATTTCTGTCTCAACATGTTTTTATCAGAGCTACTGTGAGTTCAGCTGAAACCTGAGAATAAATCCATTAGAGATACTATTTTTACTCCCAGCGGGGATGAAAATGAACATCTAGCAGCATTTCTTTCATCAATATTGTAAATAATGTTTTAGGTAGTGCCTGTTTATGAGCCTCCTGCCTCCGTTCAGCACAGGATGGTCTCTGTTTCTTTTCTCTGTGACGTTACATGTCATGGCTTGTTTTAAATATACTCTCTGAGACCAGGGTAGAGGGAGACTTTCTGGCCGTAATAAATAGGAAAAAGCTCAATTTTAGAGCGGGTTACTGAGATCTAAGTAGGGATAAGAGGTGTGAATCATCAGAGGCCCCACCATACGATTTTATCCTGATACTTGAGTCACAATACGATATTATTGCGATTTGAAGCATTTTGCGATATGGTGAGGATTGCGATACAATATATTACGATTTAACTGTTTAACTGCATTTTGTGTCCACAAAATTAAATTCAATCAACAATGGTGATGTAAAATAAGAGAAAATGCTCAGTCTGTTTATCTCACTTCAGTCTTTTTATTTCTCCACAATGAGAGTCAAACCCACAGACTGACCAACAAAGTATTCAGTCAAACTGAACTGTACTGATATCAAACATGTATGGACGACAACAACTGCAGCATTTTATCAAACTTTCCTCAACTTGAAGCTTCACTGCTCTGAATTTTTTTGAATGAAACATAAAAAAGACTCATTTTGCAGCGTTATTTTGACAACTTCCCGACACAATATGATGCACATGGTGTCTATAGATTCCTTAGATCTCCTAGTTTCATATGCTGTATGGATTTTTTCCACCACCTCTAGTAGGGATAGATGTAAGACAACACCTGGTCGAAATAAAAAAAAGAATAATAATAACAAGGGAGTGTTCGCATCACTAGTATCACTGCAGGAGAGGTTGACTGCTGACCTACATATTTACCAGGATGATCCTGTCTGACGCCAGCAGTGACTCACCACTGCTTTAAATCAGACAAGTTGACTCAGTGCAAATTTGCAAATTATTATTCACCACAAACAAACACACACACACACACACACACACACACACACACACACACACCTGCAGCTTCAGATCAGTCACTGGAGAGGTTGCTTCCACAGAAACAGTTTAAGAGGTGTGAATATCTTCAAAATAACTGTGAAAAGAGTGTTTATTGCTCAGAATGGACCGTGTGTGTGTGTGTGTGTGTGTGTGTGTGTGTTGGCCCACTTGTGGGAAAGTTATGTAAATGTGGCCTGTTTTTATATCTTATCTTGTTGGAAAGATATCTGCTTGACAATGTATATGAGAGAAACTGACAACAGAAAGAAAAAACACTCTTTTGATCCAACAGGGAGCTTTTCAAAACAAACTGAACTGAACTCTACCTGCAAACAGACAAAGATATTTACCTCAGGAGTTTAAGATATGGATGCAAAGTGAATATTCAAGATTTATTTTATGATGTCAGCTTTTTATTGCCCTTTCTGCCCACATAAATCCAAAACATCAAAATTAAAGTAATCTAATCTATTTTTTTCACAGCAATTTCTAAAAACAAAAAGTTCTGTGAAAGTTACACATTAAAGTGGATAATTATCCACTTTTTTTTTTACACCTACGATTGGACACCTACAACAGGAGTGATGGTTGCTGACAATAAATAAACGATATTTCATAAGAAAATCAGCCGTTTCCAGCTTTAATAGTCATTTACCACATTAACAATGTTTACACTGTATGTCTGTTATTTTCATTTTAAAAACAAATTGTGCTTTTCTTTCAAAATTAAGAACATTTCTAACTGACCCTAAACTTTTGAGCAGTAGGTTACATTTGTAGGCCGACCCGGCAGTAGCATCTTCATGTGGTCTATTGAGAATTCGTCTGTGGAATTTTTGCATTGCATTTTGGATCATGGCAGAAAATAAGCTCTGTGGAAAACACATGATTCTAATGCTTACATGTTTTGTTCAGCAGGATGATCTTCACAAATGAACACCACTTTTATGGTGTTAATGCAGCCGACGAAAGTAAAAAGCTTACGTTATGCTTAGAAAGAAACCTGACAACTCGATTATCTGTAACATTAACGAGCGATTAATCACTGCATGCATACATGAGCAAAAAAATATATATACAGTACTATGCAATAGCCTGTTTTGATAACGGACACTTTTATTTTGAAAGGACGAAAAGAGACTTGATCCTGTCGATCGTTAAACTAACTCATGTAAACTGTAAAGATAATGTCAAGGAGTTCAAGGAGTTTTATGTTTTAGTCCCCAAAGAGGCATGAAGTTAGTTTTCACAGTAATTTTCATATTTAAATGTGTTTTGTGTTTAAATACGTTTTGGATCAAATTAAACTCAGTAATTCATGCTAGCAAGATTTGATACAGTAAGCTAGTTTTGCTCAAATTAATACTCTTGTATTTCTGTGTGTTTTATAATTGTTATTGCAACTTTCAGTTTGCAAACTGTAGCTTTATCCAACTTAATTCTCAGCTCTTTGGCTTATTCATGTTCGGCTGCAGAACTGAACGCTTGGCCGTGTTTCTGATACCAGTCATAGATAACATAAAAAAAAAAAAATACACAGATCGATTAAAAATTCGACCAAATTCTTAACGACCATTAATCGATCATCAATTAATTATTCCCGTCCCTAATGCTATAGAGAACTACACCGCTGACTTGAACGTTATTTTATGTCGTGCAACAAACAACAAACATCTCTTCAGACATCTAATCAAAACCCCATTTTAAATCCTCACTGAGTTTGGGAGGTTCTGCATGTGAGATGAGTAAATAGGATCGTGGCTAAAGATAAATAAATAATCCTGGTGGAGTCGGTTGCTGGTGAATCTTCCTGACTTCTCGTCTCCACCATCACAACACGTCTGACCCAATGAGGTCCCGGCCTGCCTGATTGTCAGGCCCGAGCATCCAGTGAGAACAAAGAGCGCCGTCTCCTCTGGCTGTCAGTTGCTATGGCGACTATCGATGCGGCATAGAGGGAGCGTTGCCAGGGGTAACAGGAGTTGGGACTTAATTAAACAGATCGATACGCACACACACTGGACTCTGTGCACGTGTGTGTGTGTGTGTGTCATTGTTCTGCCGACGGACACGTCATGTGTTTTTTGTTGTTTCTGTGTGAGTCAGACTGATGTAGCCTCTTTTAAACACAACCTGCTGTTAGTGAGTGTGTGTGCGTGTTGTAACATCGCATTCACAAGCTCAGCAGGATTCCCAGGTGGCTGTTGGTGGACTGTCTGTGCAGCATGTCAGCACTCCTCCGCCTCTTTCTCCCCCGAAACCTGCCGTGTTTTATTCCACATTTACATCTCACTTCGTCGTCTCACAAGCCCCTCTTACTTTAGGTTTTACGTTATGTTTGTCTCCTTTCCCCCCTCCTCTGCCATCCTGGAAATGTCGGCCTGAATTGCTCTCGGCGACGCATCAAAAAACGCCAATCATGAGACAGCTGTGACGTGGGCTGCTCTCCCAGGGAAGAGCTGTCGTGGCAGCCGGCGCTTTGTACCACAACAAGTCCAGAATCGGACAGATGAAGAGCACATACAGCCATGGAAAAAAATATTAGACCACCTTTGTTTCCTTCATTTTTTTGTTCATTTTAATGCCTGGTACAACTAAATGTACATTTGTTTGGAAGAATATAATGATAACAATAAAAATAGCTCCTTTAAGAATTTTATTTAAGAGCTGATATCTATTTCCATGTTTTACATTATCAAGAAAACCATAGAAAATGTCTAGATATCAGCTCTTAAATTAAACTCTTATTAACTATTTTTTGTTGTTATCATTATATTTGTCCAAACAAATGTACCTTTAGTACAAGATGTAAGATGAAGAAAACAAGGATGGTCTAATAATGTGTTCCATGACTGTATATGCTCCATCTTTCTCTTTTCTACAGTTGTTTTTTAGCACATAGGCTGCAGGGGTCTGTTACTGTCTGCCCACTGAGCTGCTGCAGACTGAATTATCTCAGCAACTGTTGGATGGACTGTAATGAAATGGTATGATGAAGGGTGAAATAATACAATTCTACAATTCTACAATGTCATTTAGCAGACGCTTTTTTCCAAAGCGACGTACATTTCAGAGTTAATACAACACAAGCAAAGATGAAGTCAAGAAACATAGGAAGGAAAAGCGCCGTGGGTTCGGTTGAGTCCATTAGGTTGCAGTGTTGTAGTACTCGAGATTGGTCTTGGGACCACTTTTAGAAGGTTTCGGTCTCTTCTCGGAATCTGCATTTTTACTCGGCCTCGGACAAAGCGGACTCTGGATTTTATTTCAAGACCACAACTGTGCATTTTTGGGATTTACTTGTTAACCCTTTATATGGCACTCCTGGAAATTGAAAATGTCAACCCTGAAGTGTTATTGGAGGATATTACAAGACTTTTTGCAAAATGTTTCATTTTTATATTGCAAATTGAGGTCAATTGAGTCATTATTATTCTATTTATTATAGTCTCTTTCCCACAGCAACCCTAAATAGACAATAACACATCATTTGCATCCACCACCACTTTATCTTTTACCTTAAAACTATTTATTATCTTTTTAGGCTACTTATTACATATGCGTAATGTCTGGCAAGATGTCAGCCAACTCTTTTTTGTGCACAACTACAAGAAAAAGAAAACACAGTAATTTGTAAATTCTGCAAAGCAACGCTAACGGAGACAGCTGGGACTGGTCTTGGTCCTGACTCGGTCTCGATACACCGTGGTCTTGGGATTGACTTGGTCTCGGTTTAGGTGGTCTTGACTCCAACACTGTTAGGACGTAAGTGTTTTTAGGTCATGCAAGGGGTCGTTGTCATCTGTGTAGATCAAGAGTGAAGGTGTTCAATAAAGAGTTGGGTCTTCAGTCTCTTCTTAAAGATTGATAAGGACTCAGCAGATCAGATGGAGTTTGGATGTTGGTTCCACCACCGGGGCTCTCCAGAGGAGAAGAGTCTGGTTTGAGAAGTAGAGTCCTTCAGCGGCGGAGGAGCCAGATGTCTTTCACGAAATATAATATAACTTGTGCTGCTTCTGCACAGATTGTCTCAAAATCAAGGTCTTGTTTTCTCTCCAGCTCTGTTTTTATAACCGTCTAGATTTTAAGGACACAATACATCCTGTAAGACCTCACTGTGTAAATGCAGCAGTCAGTTACAATCTAAATGTTGTGTTATAGGGATCGTTTGGATTTCTTTGAAGTGGAGTTGTACGAGGTTCTTGTCCTTCGTCAGTGTATCATGTTCAGTAGAAGGCAGTTGGCAGAAGCAGGCAGGAGCTGAAGCTGTTATTTATGCCACCAGACTCCTTTGACAAAAACAGAAATTTTATGTCACACAACACAGGAGTTTCTGGTCTACTGCTGCTTTTTCTCTATGTTATTGTGTGACTTGAGTGTTTTTAAGGGTCAGTTTGTATTAAACAAAGTCACACAGTAACACAAACAGAGTAACCGATCGAGGCAGCGGTACGACAGCAGCTCCCTTGTTTTGCGAGTTAAAATGACTGTTTTTTCAATGGAGTCTGTTGGCTTTGAAGAGACGATAGAACAGCTTCAATCCCCTCCCCTTTATTTGTTTATTTGCTTTTATTGTTATTTTCTCCTGCTATTTGTTTGTCTAGTATATATAAGCTGTACACCGTATCCATCCATCCAAGCAAAATGTTATTGGATGCTACTAGTTGCCTTCCATACACAATTTAATTTAAATAATAATAAAAAAACAAATACAAACAAATGATAATAATAATAATGATAATAATCGTGAAATATTAAATAAATTAAATGGCAAAATGCTTTGACCTTTAAATCATTGTGTCACGGTTTCACAATGTAATAGAACAAAAAAAGTAGAGAAATTTAAATGGCTGCATGTTTGTTATCTATAATAATAATAAAAAAGAAAAAGAAATACAAAAAAATAAAAAAATACAATTCAATTGAAATAATAATACAAATTAAATAAAAATAAATAATTATAAAAAATATAAAATATTTCTTAGAGAAATCAATACTTTAACAAAGTCTGAAATTCTTCAATTCCCCCTTGTAAAGAATTGTCTGGCAGCAAGGTGAACCCTTTAAAGGATATTGATTTGTTTTAGGTGGCTAAAAAACATTACTGTAGAGAATACACTGATTATGGATAAGTACGTCATACTGTAAAACCACTAGAGATGGGGAAAAATTGATACAGCACAGTATTGTGTAAGTATCGATATTTAGCATTCAGACGTCAGTATTTTCGCCGTTTCTTTTTTTTTCCAGAGGCTGTAGCAAGATCTAAGATCTAAGGAATATATAGGTACCATCACAGCAAAGTTAAGAGGGTTTAAGATACATGCTAAAGACACTGGAACCAGGTATGTGACTTTGTGGCGACATTATTTCACAGACACACACAAAGTTTTTGAAAGTTTGATAAAACACTGCAGTTGTAGTCGTCCATACATGTTTGATATCAGTTCAGTTCAGTTTGACTGAATACTTTGTTGGTTTGTCTGTTGGTTTGACTCATTGTGGAGAAATAAAAAGAGCATTTCTCCTTCTTCCCTTTGAAGAAGTTGGATTTTCCTCTGACAAAAAATGGGTTTTCACCTGGAGGGAAGGAAAATTGTTAAGGAATTTTGTTTCCGTGTGAGGAGCTTGTTCAGTTTTCATTTGACACCCTGCTGTTGTGTTCCTGTTGTGTTTCTGTTTAGACGTTGCTGGAACCAGAGTGCTGATGCAGCAGGAATAAAATGCAAAACTGGCATCTCTGTATTTTTGTTTTTCCTCATGTTCAATCAAAAGTTTAGTCAGTCAGTGATTTGACCTTTTGAGGCCTGTTTAAACACACAGGATGGTTTGTTTCATCATTAGAGAAGCCAATTTCTTTTTTCTTTTTGAGACAGAAGTGATGTCTAAATCCTCACAGATGCAGGGTGAAGGGCCTCAGCAGGAATGCCACTTCTTGTCTCATCTTGTCCCGAGAAAGCAAACTCATGTCTCCTCTGATATCCGTTAATTTATTCCGTCCTGTGAACGGGCCTGTCACGCTGTTTGAAGAGCTGGTAATGAGCGGCGTGTTGGAGCCGGCATGTTGGAGGCGTGCCAAAACAATTATAAGTTTGTCATGTTTGCACGTCTTGCATGCTCCTCTTCCTTTTTAATAGTATAACTTAAAAGCTCGGCTATTACGGAACAGGAAGCTGGCATCGTCTTTGTTTGTCCGGGAAGAAAAAAGGCCAAAAAAAGTGAAAATCCTGGTCTGCTTTTGTTATCACTCCTCCAACATGTTTTCTCCCACTTAGCTTGGTGACAATATTTCCTTTGTGATTCCTTCAGTGATTGATAGACTCTCTCTTCCTCTCTGTAATTGCCTTTATTGTTATAAAACTACGCCCTATTTGCTATATTTATTTGCTTAACCCTTGTGTAGTCCTCCGGTTGACCATGCAACGTCGGCTCAAAAAGGACCCCATGACTTTAGGCTGTTTTTTGTTGTTTAGTTTCATCATTTTTTCACTATTATTGGTCAATTTTAGTCAAATCTACAACATTAGGTCTCATTTCAAGAGAAAAAAAGTAATAAAACCTGATTTTCTTTTTTGTAATACTGGGGAAAAAATTCTTGAAGGGAATGCACAGAGTGGGATATGTCAACTTGTAGTTTTTAGATGACAGCAAAAGAAGTGATTTGGGGTCAAAAATGACCACAGCAGGGTTAAAAGTGTCTTGGCCTAACTCTGGTATGGTTATTCTGGCATTGAAAATGTGTATTTTTCATCAAGTTTTCACCTCCACACAGAAACCTATATTAGCTTTGGGGCTGTCTTTGTGGTTGTTGGCAGGATATTTAAAAACATCAGAAATTTCAATGAAGCTTGGTGGAAAGTTTGACCACAGGCCGGTGAACAAGTGGGTTTTCGTTTTGGGGATTTCCTAATGTTGCAAAACTTTAAACAATTCTGCTATTTTTTGATGATTCATAGCACTCAGACGACCTGCTGGCCTCTTTAATGTCTCAGCTTTAAACAACCTTTCGTGTCAGTAACAATAACTCCATCTCTGCTGTATTTACTGCTCCTCTGTCTCCTTGCTCAGTATCGAACTTTGTGAGATGCGAATTGATTGACTTCGTCCCGTCTCTCTCCTCTCCTCTCTCAGTGTTGTTACTAAGTGATTACTATATTGATCAAATCTCTTCTCAGCCTAACTGAGAGCTTCCAGTCTCTATAATGTACTCGTTTAAGTGGCTGTATTGGAGATCTTCATCTCTTCAAAGCTGCGTTTGATTTAACAGTCTCTGCATCTCTAAAGCTGCGTCTCAGATGTGTAATATATTGCCCAATTCGGTAGCTCAATGTCAGCATCATGTGGTTGCAAGAAAATGTATATGTGGGTCTTATAAAGTATTATCTTAACTTAACTTAACTTAACTTAACTTAACTTATCTTAACTTAACTTATCTCCTTTACTTAACTTATCCTGTTTTTTCTTTATGCCAACTTGAAGCAAACTTTTCAAACAGGATCATGCCATAATAAGTCAGCAAACCAGATTCTGTTGCACAGCTCTGATCACTCAGAACTCCATTTAGAAAAAAAAGCATTTTAGAAGTTATTTGCTTGTCATTTTGCAGGCAAACCTGACGAAGCATGAAGTCAGACTTTTAAAAAAAATTGTTTTAACAATGTTTTTGGCATACTTTGATCCATTTATTAGTCAGTTTGCAATTTGTCAAGGTTCAATTGATAAATTAGAAATCTACTCGCAATTGTTGCATTTTGTCAAACTTTCCTCAATTTTAAGCTTCACTGCTTTAAATTTTTTATGAATGAAACATAAAAAATGGCTTACTAAAGAAGAGGATTGGAGTGGGTTTTTTTTGGGGGGGTTGGTGGGAGAAAATATTATATATGTATACATGTTTATATATATTTTTTTCTTTAAATTTGTGCCTGTTTTTCCTAAAAATTAAAAAATTGAAATATAAAAAATGGCTAACTTTGCAGCGTTATTTCGACAATTTCCCGATGAGATATCCTGACGCAGTTTAGTTTTGCCGCCATAACACTAAATATCGATACCTGGCGGCCATGAATTGATATAATACTGACACGCAAAATATTGCGATACTATGCTGTATCCATTTTTCCCCCCACCTCTAATGTTTAGTAGATATTTTTAAATAAAAAAGAAAGAAAAACAACACCATCTATGTAACAACAGCAAAAACACAAACTTGCAAAGCCCTTGCTGTCACTTAATCTCCATTTTTTCTAATTTGACTCTCTAGATGACTAAACACTCGTCTCTTTCCTCTCAGATTCGCTGTGATTGCCTCGGGCTGTGCCAGCTGTCCCCGGCTGGTGTGTCGCAGGGAGGGATGCGGCGCCGAGTTCTGCTACCACTGCAAACAGGCCTGGCACCCCAACCAGACCTGCGACTCGGCCCGCCAACAGAGGGCCCAGTCCCTGCACACCCACAGCAACCACTCGCCCAGCTACACGCAGGAGCAGGGCCCCGGTGAGTACCCGAGAAAACACACACACACACACACACACACACGCCTCCCAAGCTCCCAGGAGAATAACCACACTCACACGTGCAGACGTGCGTGTCAGACAGATGAAAATCTTCTCCTCCAGCATTTCCGACCTGAAAATATTCTTCACACCTCTCGAGCCCTCTGCCTCTGTGTCTCTGTCAGTCTCTATCACATGTCAGTCTGTCAAGGCGCTGAGTCAAAGTTGTCTCGCGTCTGTTGTGCCGACTCCCCGCCGTTTCCCACCGCAAGCGCCGTTCAGTTGAGCGTGAGATGCTATTTATATCACAGTTTCTCCTATTGATAGCTTCCTGACTGCATCGCCCTGCTTCCTGTCATACGGCTTTTAAAAATGTCACTGCAACATTTTTTGCATCCAAACTTGGTGAAGTCGGGTGTTCAGAACATGTGCTGCACAGTTTGGTTTCAGTTTTCCTTGTCAAGTCAAGTTCAACCACAGAAACTCATTTCTAACATGCAGATAATTTACTTTTTTTAACCTGCTGTCCGTATTTTCACCATTTTTATTTTCTTTCAGAGGCTTTAGCGGGCTCAATTTTATTCAGAGGTCATGTGACCCTCTGACGTTATGCTGTCTGAATGAGAATAAGCTCTCTGTGTTCCCACAAGTCTCCTCTTTACATACATGCATAATTTATGCCGATAACATGTAATTTAAGGCAAAAAAAATACTTTTTTTTTCTCATGTTGTACAAGTGTGCTGTCTGCCTACTGTATTTGAATTGATTTGTGCATACTGAGGTCCCTAAACAGGCTTTAAATCACATAAACTGGGTATTAGTGGAAAGCTGAGACTCTTGTGGATTCAATGAGCCCAGTTTTCTTCATGTGGAAGATGTTAGTCATCAGAAGTAGCCAGTTCATTGCAGTGAGGGCATTTCTTAAGTCTCGACCTCAGTATATAAAATGAGCTGCTGTGACCTCTAGGATAATCACAGCATCATGAAACTTTACAACCATAAACTAGAGACCTAGATCATTCAGAGGATGTGCAGCCTTGGTATTTTGACAGTAAGGGGGTTTCTCGACAGTTTAGAGAACAGAATTGCTCATCATCCAATCTCTGAAAATACAGAAATCTCCAAAATAATCACAGCTTTAAACAGGCTAGCTGTTTCCATCCGTTTCCAGTCTTTATGCTAAGCTAAGCTAACTGTCTCCTGGCTGTGACTTCACATTTTCTCTATTTGCTATCTCACTCTCATATCTGTCTAACTCTGCAAAACAGTGCAGTTCTCAAAGTGTTGACGCAGTCGTTTAATTCACTTGTCGTCGTGTTGATGGATACAAACATCCGTGCTTATGTGCACAAACATCCTTGTGTGTGTGTGTGTGTGTGTGTGTGTGTGTGTGCGCGTGTGCGTGTGCGTGTGTGTCTTTAATTCCATTTTGATTAAAAATCTATTAACTAAATCCCTCCAGCTGTCCTCAGTCGATCTCCTCTCTCTGTCTTCTCTTAATTCACCACTTCCAGTCCGCCTCTCCGAGCCAAATATTCACAAGAACTGACGACAATCCAGAAGACACGAACTGACTCATAGAAATGTTCAGGCTGCTCCCTGTCTGTCTCTCTGCCCGTCTACCTGCCTGCCTGTCTACCTCCCTGTCTGTCTGTCTGTCTGTCTGTCTGTCTGTCTGTCTACCTGTCTGTCTCTCTGCCTGACTGTCTGCTTGTCTGTCTGCCTGTCTGTCTGTCTCTCTGTCTGCCTGTCTATCTCTCTTTCTGTCTGTTTATACGCAGAAAAAGAAATGCAAGGGAGAGAGATGAGAGCAGAAGAGAGACAAGAGAGTGTGTCAGCAGAATACACAAACAATAACAACCATACACACACACACACACACACACACACACACACAGCCCTCCTTTCAGCCAGATCTGCCAGAGTCTCTCTGAGTTAAAATGCCAAAATGCCCTTTAAAGAGCAGAGAGCAGTCCCAGCATCAAACACACAGTAAATTGACTTTTTTTCCCTTTAAAATGCATTAGAGGACAAACTGCTCCGATTGTCCGATCCATTACGCTAATGAGGTTTGATTTTGCTGCCAAAGGAAGGAAGAAAAAACAGATAGAACCACTGAAGAGGTTTTTTTGTTGCATTTAAATAAGACTATTTTGGTTTTCTCCTCTGTTAGAAGGAGGATTTTAACCTTTTTTGACTTTTTTTTATTGTGTGAATACATTTGCATTTAGATTTTGGTGCAAAACCAGACACAAAAATGTGTTTTTCTGGAGTTTAATATTATTTGAGATCGCTTGAGGGATTTAAAGATGTTGTGGGCTTAGTAACCCAGATTTCTAAGTTTCAAAACAACGCTGAGTGGCAGGATTGTATTTTGAGAGGATGCTGGGCACTTTAATAATTTCAGGGGCTGTAAACATTTAGGAAAATGTGCTGAATCTTACTGAAAGTTTGAGGAGAATCGATTCAACTCTCAAACAAGAAAGTAGCCGTGTTTCCATTAACAAATTTCTCTACACATGAGAAAAGCTCGATGGAAACATCAAAATTCAAGAAGAATTTCAAGAATGCGCATAAAAGTTTTTACGCTTGTTTGAGGTGGTTTTTGTCTTTTTCAAAAAATAGTTAATGCGCTAAACAGGAGATGGAAACACTTTCTCAGAATAAGTTCTGACATTTAACTCACATGACTGATCAGCTGTTGCCTCTGACATGAAAGAACAATTATAAGTTGTTCCATTGAATCCAATTCTTGAAGACTTCTCTCCATTTTCTCTCGATTAGCAAACACTTTGTTGTTATTTCCTCTCTTCTTCTTCTCCTGTTTACTGACAGATTAGCCTACAGCAACACATCACACTGCCATCTTCTGACAAAAGTACATTACTGCAGCTTTGTTTATTCGCTCTAAACCAGCTGATGGAAACGTCCCTAATTCACATTCTGTTTTATGCGATATTTCAAAATTTTGCTTCAAAATTCGATTTAATGGAAACCCGGCTACTGTTTTCTCCTTCGAAGTGTCTGGAGCTCCGATGCATCTTATGAGATCTCTGACTGCAGGTCGAAGGAGGCATGAGTCGTGTTTCCTCCAACAAATTTCTCTGCACATTTTAAAGATTTGGAGGTTAAAGGAAACATCAACATTTGATGAAACTTTCCAAAAATGTGCATAAAATCTTCTGACCAAAGTATGTTTATGCTTTGTTTATTCACACTGAACCAGTTGATGAAAACATCCCTAATTCGTATTTTCTTTAATGCGACATTTCAACATTTTGCTCCAAAATTTGACTTTATTGGAAACTTTTAAACAATTGGTTAATTGTAGTTAATTGTCAATGTAACAAATAGGCAACACATTTCTCATCTGCTCTCTCATATGTGTTTAAATCATTAACCTTGCTTAAATCTTTATGTTTTAAAAGTCAGAACCTAAACATAGTGTTGAAGTTTTGGTCACTTGATTGTTTTGGATTTTCCGAGTCATTTTTTTTTTTTTTTTTTTATAATTAATTGGTTATGGCCCAGTTTCCACTTAAATTTCACCAAAACTAATTTCCAAACTAATTCCAGGATCTAACTTGTGAAAGTCGTGAAAAGGAAGCAGAAATGAGAGACAATCAATGGATTTTTTTCAAGAGGAACTTCTATGTCCCTAATCCACATTTTCTCTAATGCGACATTGAAAAATTTTGCTCCAAAATTTGATTCGACTTTAATGGAAACACGACTACAGGCAGAAATTTTCTCATTTGCCTAAAAAGAGAATTATGTGTTTAAATTGCATTTACTTTATGCTAATAACATGCAATTTAAGGCAAAAGAAAACACATAGTTTTTCTCATGTAGTACAAATGTTCCATTTCCGCCTACTGTATATGAATATTTGTGCATACTGAGGTCCCTAAACAGGCTTTGGATCAAATAAACTGGGTATCAGTGGAAAGCTGAGACTCTTGTAGATTCAATGAGCCCAGTTTTCTTCATGTGAGATGATGTTAGTCATCAGAAGTAGCCAGTTCATTGCAGTGAGGACATTTCTTGAGACTGGACCTCAGTATATAAAATGAGCTGTTGTGATCTCTAGGATAATCACAGCATCATGAAAATTGTTTAGGATTTTCCAAGTTTTTTTTTTTTTTTAATGATTTCAAAAGTTTTGTTTTGGCCCAGTTTCCACTAAAATTTAACCAAAACTAATTTCTGAACTAATTCCAGAATCTAATTTGATAAAGACGTGAAACGGAAGCAGAAATTAGAGACAATCAGGGGATTTTTTTAAGAGGAACTTCTACGTCCCTAATCCACATTTCCTCTAATGTGACATTGCAAAATTTTGCTTCAAAAATTTATATTCAACTTTAATAGAAACACTATGGGCAGCAATTTCCCCATCTGCCAAAAGGTAAAATATGTGTTTAAAGTTTTCTTTATCAACAAATGTAAGAATTGAAAAGTGTTGCTAAGTGTCAAACTCTCTTCTGTCTCTCCAGCTGACGACATCAAGCCGTGCCCTCGCTGCGGCGCCTACATCATCAAGATGAACGACGGCAGCTGCAATCACATGACCTGCGCCGTCTGCGGCTGCGAGTTCTGCTGGCTCTGCATGAAGGAGATCTCCGACCTGCACTACCTCAGGTACCCAGACCTCTTATTCCACTTCTCATCTCGGCTCCATGTCTGACTTTTAATTCCAGTGTTCCTTCATGTTTCGCTCTGTGTTTTCCCTCCGTTAGTCCATCCGGCTGCACGTTCTGGGGGAAGAAGCCTTGGAGCAGGAAGAAGAAGATTCTGTGGCAGCTGGGGACGCTGATCGGAGCTCCGGTCGGCATCACCCTCATCGCAGGCATCGCCGTCCCCGCCATGGTCATCGGCATCCCTGTGTACGTCGGCCGCAAGGTGAGAAACCTGCAGAGACAAACAATAAACAGAACAACCTGCGGTGGAATTATTTTTTTAATTGCTGGTCCAGAAACATTAACAAATAGAGAAAAAGGATAGAATAAAATACTACTGAATTAAATATAGTTATATATATTATAATAAAAATAAATAAAATCACAATGGAATAAAACAGAAAAAGTTAAAGAAAAAATATAATTCAATTTAAATACAAATTAAATTTAAAAAATGAAAATTTTACTCCAAAGAAATAATAATAAAATAATAACAACAATAATAATAATAATAATAATAATAATAATAATAATGGAATAAAATAAGTAAAATAAAAAAATACAATTCAATTTAAATAATAATACAAATTAAATAAAAAATATATAACTTCAAAGAAACAATAATTAAAAATAAATAAATCATAATAATTAAATAAAAATATAAATCAATGCTTTATCAAAGTCTGAAATTCTTTCAAATAGAGAAAAGGGATAGAATAAATTCTAATAATATATAAAATAAAAATAATAATAATAATAATTATTATTATTATTATAATGGAATAAAAGAAAATAAGTAGAAGAAAATATAATAAAATGTAAAAAATAAAATGTGGAAAATAATAACAAGATGAAACATAAAAAGAGAAAAGAGAAAAAGAGGGAAATTTAAATGGCAGCATGTTTGTTATTTAAACTAAAGCTTCAAAGAAATTGAGAAAACGTTTTTTCTTTGTTAGTTTTTTCCTCGCTGCTCCTGTCGGCTTTTCTCTTTCTCCCCTGGATCGTTTTTCTTTTCTTCATTTCATCAATCTGTTGATAAGTGTTGAAGTTTTGGTCACCTGATTGTTTGGGATTTTCCAAGTTATTATTATTTTTTAATGATTACAAAAGTTTTGTTTTGACCCAGTTTCCACTAAAATTTCACAAAAACTAATTTCCAAACTAATACCAGGATATAAAATGAGAAAGCCGTGAAAAGGAAGTATAAATGAGAATAATCAGGGGATTTTTGAAGAGCAACTTCTCTCGAAACGTTATCTGTGATCTTAAAATATTAAACTGAACATTTCCTGTCATTGTTCCTTCAGTTTCAAATGTCTTTCACACAGTTTTTAGTCTCTTTGGTCAGTTCCCTGAACGTTTATCTTCAGCAGCAGAAACCAGAAGTGGAAACCTCGACTTTGTGGCAACACACACAAATAGTTTACAGCTCTGCCTCAGTCGCTCTCTTTCACAATCCTCCTCCTCCTCCTCGGGCCTTTATCTGGAATTTACGACATCTTTTCTGTTGAGTTTCAGTATGCTGCCCTCGTTTTTTCACAATGTGAAACGTTTTCTAGAAATACCAGAAAACACTTTCAGTTACTTTGAGTTTCCATTTCCTTAGAACACGTCACATTGTCTAAATTCATTATTTAGATAATAATTTATTTCCAAGTTCCTGTGAAATACAACAAGGATGCTGACAGATGTTTTAGTTTTAGTGAGCTGAAATTGAAAGCAGCTGAGATGAAATTAACAACTTGAACTGATTCACAAGAAATTAATGGGACAAAAAAACGTTTTTTCTTTTTATTTGTTTTCTTTTTTTCTTCTTCTCTGTCTGTTAATGAGCAGAACACACATAACGGTGTACGTTTAACAAAACACAGAAGATAAGATTAAATCTAAATAAATCAATCATAATACAAATATACAATAACTCTTAAATAATATTATAAAATCTAAAATTAAAAAACTCACAGAATCAAATCTAAATAGCCATCAGACAAGTATGTTTTATTTATTTGGTTTTGCTCACTTTTTTATTCACAACTTTACATTTTGATTATTTATTTGAAACAGCTTGTTTCTAGGTTCCTTTGTTTCTATTTCTGTTAAATTAAAATGAATCACTTTTTAATATATTAAAAAGCCACCTGGGTTTTTGCAAAACATGCAGAAATTCTGAAATTCCTCTTTTGTCTCCATAAATATGATATTATCCTGGCTTTGGTTATTATGTTGTATTTTTAGACACAAAAGATGCCAATGGTCGCTCTCATAACATGATACATAACAAGGAAATTAGAGGACAATGGGTTTTTGGCTGCAGATTAATGTATGACAGCGCACCCCTATGGAGAGCAGTGGAACTACACAAAACTGGCACAGTGTGAAGAATTAATAATGATAATATGAATAAACTTTATTTGTATAGCAACTTGGAATGAAGATAAAAACAGGGGGAAAATGCCATAACTAATGTAAAATAACATGAAAATAAAACAATAATAAATAAAAAATATATAATTATAATATATATAAATAAAAAGTGAAAAAATAAAAATATTTTTTAAATAATATAAAATAATAGTAAATATAAAAATCAAAGTAAAAAAATATTAAAAATACATTTTTTGAATAAAATAAATGGACATGGAATGACAATGCAAATAGGAATAAAATGCCATAATTAATGTAAAATAACATGAAAATCTAACAATAATAATAAAAAATGATAATAATAATAAATATAAAAGTACAAAGTAAAAAAACTGTAAAAATATGATTTAAAAGTAATAATAATGTAATAATAATAATAATAATAATTGTAAATTAAAAAATGGTAAAAAAATATATTTTTAAATAGAATAAATGAACATGAAATGAACATAAAAACAAGACTAATATGCCACAATTAATGTAAATAAACATGAAAATAAAACTATAATAAAAAGGAATGATAATAGTAATAAATATAAAATACAAAGTAAAAAAATTAAAAAGGGATTAATTTAAAATATATATATATATAATACATAGATGCATAACTTCAAAGAAAAATGAAACCCATTTACCCACATTGGAATTTTCTTGCTGAAATTTCACCTCAAGTGCATTCTGCAATTTAAAGTACTAATCATATGTTTAATACTGTAATTGAGGGGTCATAAGGATAATTATTTACATTTTCTCAGCATCACTGTGTGTTTATTAGTTACTATGGATTCATCTAACAGTGACACACGGACATTTTCTGTGTTTGTGGTCATTTTAAATTCACCAAAAGTGCGACCTCTGACCTCTGCCAACTAACCTCGTCCTGCCTGTGTGCAGCTTCAGCTCTGACCTCTCTCCCTCCGCTGTGCTGCAGATCCACGCTCACTACGAGCTGAAGAAGACGTCTCGTCACCGAAGGAACCTGGCCATCACGGGAGGCGTGGCCCTGTCCATCATCACCGCCCCCGTCATCGCGGCTGTCAGCGTGGGTAAGAAACCCGACAGCACCGTCTCCTGTTATCATGCACCGTGAACCTCCAGGGCTGACGGCCAAAACAAGCCGAGCACAGACTGTTTGTCAGTGTCCAGACACTCGACTGGAATGAAAAATACAGAATGTTCTCGGGATGTTTGCTTTCACACAACCAGCAGCTGCAACCAGACAAAATAAGATGCGCTGTAGAGATGCAGACTCGTATTATCTAACATGTTTTCTCCAACAAAAGGAGAGATCTGCACAGATTTTTGCTGCAGAAATGAGTCCTAAAACCCTGAAATGAGTCAGCATTTATGCACTCTGTAGTTAACATTAGCTCAAGAGATTTTCACGTTTTATTTTACAGCATAATCTGCATCTGAAGCTGTGAATTTAGAAGATGGAATGTGTCCTAAATAAAAGGCAGCTGTTAACTAGTGGCTAAATGAGATTACAGAGGCTGTTGAGTCATGAACAGGATGATTTCATTTCCTCTGAAAATTAGGAATTTGTATGATATAAACATGTGGTTGACGTTGCGAAAAATAGTTATTTGGTTAGGTTTAGGCACCAAAAAAAAAAAGGGTTCAGGCTTATAAAAAATTGTACATAAAGACCATTACCTCATGACTTGCATACACCGTCAACAGACAAAATCTTGTAGGAAAGCTACAAATTGCATTGTTTTTTGTCGGAAATAATAAAAAAAATATTAAATAAATTGGCATGGAATATATAATAATATAAAATAACCTGAAAATAAATCAATAATAAAAAAAAAATATGATAATGAAATATAAAAATACAAAGTAAAATAACTGTAAAAAATACATTTAAAAAATAAAATAAATGGACATGGAATGAACATAAAAACAGGAATAAAATGCCATAATTAATGTAAAAGAACATGAAAATAAAACAATAATAAAAAAAAATGAATAATAGTAAATATAAAAATTAAAAGTACAATAAAATAGATACATAAAAGCATAATTTCAATGAAAAAAAGTTTTTTTGTAGGAAATCATACAAAGTGATCATGAGTTTAAAACCACTCTTTGAAAATCATTATCATTTTGTGAAGATTATTTCATTGAACAAAATGTTGTGTTTCATACATTTTTGTTCATCAGAGATTTTATTTTCTGCACTAATCCAAAATCCACTGCAAGAATCCCGTCTGTAACACAAACATGTCGTTCCTTCAGGGCTCCACTGTTCCTCCAGCTCTATTTTAACTTTCCTGTTGTTGTCTTACATCCACTGTTGGAATTTTATGACTTCAGTCTTCTGGAATTTATTAATATATATTGAACCCTTTGTTTGCACATCATAGTAACTTTTGATGTCTGAGAACTTATTTGGTGGATGTGACCAATGGAAACACAAGTCTCTCCAAATCATGTGTATCATACTTTTTTTTAAATTATTGAAGTTTTTCTATCAATAAGCATCTTTAGAATTAAGAAGGCTAGTGTTTCTATTTTCCCACCCAAAATAATAATAATAATATAAATACAAAATTAAAAAACCTCACAGAATTAAACCTAAATAGGCATCAGACAAATATGTTGATTATTTGGTTTCGCTCACGTTTAATCCACAACTTTACATTTTGATTATTTATTTGAAACATATTGAGTTTCTGTGTCTGTCTTCTTTTCTTTTTATTTATTTTTGTCCTATTTCTGTCAAATTAAAATAAATAGCTTTTAAATATATTTTAATATTTTAAAAAGCCACCTGGGTTTTGCAAAACATGCAGAAATCCTGAAATGATTCTTTTGTCTCCATAAATATGATATTATCCTGGCTTTTGCTATTATGTTGTATTATTAGATATAAGAGATGCCAATGGTCGCTCACATAACAAGATACATAACAAGGACATTAAAAGACAATGGGTATTTGGCTGCAGATTAATGTGCGACAGTGCCCCCTTGTGGAGAACAGTGGAACTGCACCTCAAACAACTGGAAATGTATTTATAGAGCACTTATTTACTCAAAGACGCTTAAAGCACAGTTAAAATGCTGTAAACAATAAAAACTGAATTCAACAACATAAGTCAAACATTAAAAGCAGTTTGTGAGTTTTGAGTCTTTTTTTGAAGGTGGATGGATCTGAGCAGTCCCTGATATTTTAGGGAGAGTTCAAGAGGAAGGGGGCAGTTATTGAAAAAGCTCTGTGGCCTCCAGGGTTCGCTGCTCGATCCTGATGGGAGGGGACAGGAGAGTAGTGCTGCTGCTTAAAGTCTGGGGCGTTTATGTAATTTGTCTCTATTTTCACTATAGATACACAGCTGCGATGTTACACACAATTTACAGTTAAAAGTTCACATATAAATTGGCCTCACAGGAGTTGTTTGTTGTCTGCTGGCAGGTATCGGCGTGCCCATCATGTTGGCCTACGTGTACGGCGTGGTGCCCATCTCTCTGTGTCGAGGAGGAGGCTGTGGCGTCAGCAGAGGGAAGGGCCGAGGCGTCCGCATCGACTTCGACGAGGACGACGGTCCCATCACAGGTGAGGACACCAGACACCAGATGATGTTAATCACCAGATCTGTTGCACATCCTGCACAAAATCCTTCTCATATTTTTTATTCTAATTTGTCTCTCAAGGTAAATTCTAGAGGTGGGGGGAAAAATCGATACAGCATAGTATTGTGATTTTTGCATGGCAATATCATATCGTTCATTATATATCGATATTTAGCATTCCGACGACTAGCTTTGTTTTTTTTTTTCGGAGGCCGTAGCGGGCTCAATTTTAGGAATATACTGAAGATACTGGTATCATATGAAACTAGTAAAACTAAGGAATCTATATGAACCATGTGTTATAGGTTATAGAAATGCACACTGCAAATTTAAGCTTTGTTGGTCAGTCTGTGGGTTTGACTCTCATTGTGGAGAAATAAAAAGACTGAAATGAGATGGATAGACTGAGAATTTTCTCTTATTTGACAAAACAATTCTTGATTGAATTTAATTTTATGGACACAAAATGCAGTTAAACAGTTAAATCGCCATAAATACTCACCATATCACAGTATGTTTAAAATGGCAATAATATTGTATCAGGATAAAATCGTATCATGGGGCCTCTGATGATTCACACCTTTAGTAAATTCCCTGTGAATGAAACCTTCTTGGGTAAAAACCTTACTTCATATATTTTCTACCTGATTCTGCAGTGGCGGACGCGTGGCGAGCCCTGAAGTCCCCGAGCCTGGGTGAGAGCAGTCTGGACGGGGCGGTCAGCGGTCTGAGCACCACCTCCCCCAGCGAGGGGCTCTCCGTGGCCCCCGGGGCTCTGGGGGACACGCCACACTTCAACACGCTGGCAGGCGGCACCCTGGGGACACGCACCAGCAAGTACAGCAGGTGAGGAAAACGCTTCAAGTTATTTTACATAAAACGTTTCAGCAACGAGAAGATTCAAAGCGATTTACATAAGTCATTAAAAGCATCACGACAGAATAACACATTAAAAAAGGACTTTTAAACTTAAATCTAGCTACTTATATAATTTATTACTAGTGTGATCGAGGTGTTCTGATTAATGTATACATTCTCCTTGAAAGACATTTTTTTCTCAATAAAAATTTAAGTGTTAAAAAATAAAATAAAAAAAATAAAGAAAAGAAAATAGCACAGTACATAAACAGATGAAATATTATATTAAGGTTAAAAAATGATGAAGGGAATAAAACACATACACACAAAACAATATATATAATGATAATAATAATTCAAATTTAGGAAAACCTTAAAAATCAAAGAGAGTGAGAGAGGAAAAAAATAATATAACAAAAAATATATAAAAAATTAAGAGTAAAAGTTACAGTGCTATTTAAATAAATACATTAAAATTGTTTAGTTAAAGGCTCCAGAAAAGGAGTTAAAGTTAATTTTGACCTTGAAAGCAATAATTGAAAAACAATGTCACCACCAAAACAGCTGTTAAAAAGACGTTGTGGAGAGATTGTTTTGTTTCCAAATGAAAAATTAAGTTTCAAGTTGAATTTTAAGTAGATTTAATGACCTTTAATGAAGTTGTCGTGTGCAAAAAACACCAATTAGGTGAATACAGAATCTAATGAACAACTCTTTAGTTGTCCATCTAATTGCATGAGCATTACTCCATAAAATATAAATAAAATAGTGTTGTGATAGAAATAAACCAACCTACAGAATAAAAATAATGAATAGATAAATAAATAAAACCCTTGATAGAAACTGCCAGTGCCAGTAATAAGTGTGTAGTGTAAATGTTGGTTTATTTGATGACATATTGATTATTAAGAGTGTTTTTGTGGCTCCAGGCTGGAGGTGCAGGCAGGGGAGCTGGCTAAAGAATCGGCCCAGAGGGAGACGGGCAGCCTGGGAGCAGGGAGCGACTGCGCCAGCACCCGAGGGATGGCCGGATCCATCATCTCGTCCTACACACTACCTGACAGGTGACACCTCAGTCTTCTTCTTCTTCACAAAGTCTGTCTAAGCCAACCAACTTTTCTTAATATTGATAATGCTTCTTTTTAAACTTCCATCTTGACACTACAGAGCCATAAAGCAGCAAATATTTAATAATGAGCCGTTTAAACCTCATTTTTTAACCCTCCTGTTATGTTGTGGGTCAAATTGACCCATTTATTGAAGTTTAAAAATCTAAAAAAAAATTGTTACAACTATTTTTTCATAAAAAATGAAAGAAAAGAAAAACGAATATAACAGGAGGGTTATATATATATATATAACAGGAGGGTTATATATATATATATACATATATATATATATATATATATATATATATACATATATATACACATAATAAGATTTTTAAATAATTAAGTTAGTATTAATTAATTAATTAATTATTTAATAAGATTTTTTAATAATTAATTTATATTCATACATTATATTTTTTATTTTTTAAATTCATTTATTTATTTTTATTATTTAATAAGATTTTTTAAAATAATTAATTTGTATTTATTTATTCATTTATTTTTCTTGCTTGAAAGGTCTTCATGTTCATGTGGTGTCAATTTTGTTTAAGAAGTTTTGTTCATTATGTCTAAAAAAGTCAATAAAAACAGAGAATTACAAGAAAGAAAAAACAGACCTTGCAGATGAAATACAGTACAGCATGAAAGATAGTTCCTGTTCTGCGAGATTAAATATAATCTAGTGGACTACAGAAGTTCACCATGTAAACATCTTGCTTGCGTCTCTCTGAGGCTGACCTGCTGCTCTGGTGTCTCTGCAGGGAGTGCACCAACCTGGAGATCCAGGTGGACATCGAGACCAAACCCAGCCATCTCTGCCTGACCAGCGAGGAGGACCTGACCCCGCCCCCGGGCTCCGTTGCCATGGCGACCGTCTCGGGCGTGGAGGAGCCTCAGGACTGCAGCTCCAGACGGGGCGGGGCTCTGTCCGGCTCGGCGTTGGCGCTGTCCCCGGGCGTGTCCATCAGGGACGGACTCAGAGACGTGACGCTGGCTCAGCCGGAGAGCATCCGCAGCGACCTGGAGATGTCGGACACTCAGTCAGACGACATCGCCGAGCTGACGTCGGACGACTGCGACTCGCCTCACCCGAAGAGCTGCCACCTGGCGGCCGGGCAGCAGCCCCCGTCCTGCCGAGCCCTGAACCCCGAAGGCCTTCACTGTCCCGCCGACAGCAACATCATCCTCTACGTCTGAGCAGGATTGCACAAAAAAAAACGATTCCCCCCAAGAGTTACATCTCCTTTACTCCACAGCTTTTTTATTTTTTAACCGGCGTTTCTCGTTTGCTGCTTCTGCGACTCACAGACACCGTCTTAAACACAGACAGGGTTTGTTTACTTGTGTCTGTCTTATCTGTCTACCTGTCAATCTCCTCACTGAGTCAATTGTCAGGGTTCTACCTCTGAGATTTATAAGATGATGATTTATGTTTACTCCTTGGTGCAAAATGCCTTGGCTACTTAAGCAAAAAAAAAAAAATCTATATATATAAAAAAAGAAAAAAGAGGTACACATTTTCCACAAGAAATATTGCAATTATGAAATTATGAAAAATAAGGTGAAGTATCACCGAGCACAGCAGAGGGAGAAGGACTGTTGATGTTTCTAACAATGTGTGAGTGAATGTGGACTTTGTACTCAACTCTTGTGGCTTTATTTTTTCTTCTTTTCTTCTATTTATATTCAGACGACCTTGAAATTGTATTATTTGCTGCGTGCATGAGTCTGCATGAGCCATGCCTTGTGTGAAAGGTTTTTTTTAAAAAAAAAAAAAGGGGGGCAGTGAGTTTCTGTTACACTGGTGAAAGTTAAAGTTTACTTTAAGAGGAAGAAGCTGCACTTGAATTTCACTTTTGCTGCACAGAGGAGGAGGAGGAGGAGGAGGAGGAGGAGGAGGAGGAAGATAAGAGTTTCAAATGACTAAGTGACAGAGTTCTGACAGTGACGAGGCCAGAAGACACGGCGGTGAAATGCACTGTGAGAAGCCGTTTATTCTATTCAAGCCACATTTCCACCAAGTATTAGAATTAGAATTATAAACTAAAGTAAAAAAATAATTAAACATTTTAAAAAATATACCCTCAGGGCTGTCACTATACCAAAAAAGTTAACTACGCAATTATCATGGCTAAAAGAAATCCTGATATATAAAATATATAAGGGCCAAAATATTATTGCAAAATCAATAGAAACATTTAAAAAGTAATCATAATAATTGTGCATTAAGTCATATTCATTTTAAACCATTTTTATTCCAAATGTGGTCGGCTAATTCAGACTTCATTGCTGCTTTATCTTCATTGTAAGGCTCAAAATAAGATTTGCGGCTCCTGTTATTACTATGGCTCTTTAACTTGGTAACATTTGCCGATCTGTTATTGGAGGTGGGGGTAAAATCAATATAGCATATTATCGCAGTATTTTGCGTGGCGATATTATATCGATTCAGGGCCGCCAAGTATCGATATTTAGCCGTCAGACCGTAAGTATTTTTGCCATTTTTGTTTTTTTCTGGGCTCACTTTTAGGAATATACTGGAGTTACTGGTATCTTATGAAACTATAAGATCAAATGAATCTATAGGCACCATGTGTCAGGATATCATGTTGAAATAATACGTTTTTTTATGTTTCAAGGTGATTTTCAAAGTGGTCATGTGACCTCTGATGTCAATGAAAATAGGTTCTCTGAGTTCCCACAAGTTGACTCTCATTGTGGAGAAATAAAAAGACTGAAGTGAGATGAACAAACTGAGAATTTTCTCTAAATGACAAAACAATTCTTGGTTGAATTTAATTTTGAGGACACAAAATGCAGTTAAATCGCAATATATTGTATCACAATACTCACCATATCATAAAATGCTTAAAATGGCAATAATATCGTATCGTGACTCAAGTATCGGGTTAAAATCGTATCGTGATTCACACTGCTGATCTCTACTGACATCTAAGTAACCAGCTCTAAAATTGTGCTTTTTTAAAAATTTGTTATGACCAGAACGTCTCGCTGTACCCTGGTCTCAGAGAGTATATTTTAAACAAGTCATAAGATGAAACGTCACAGAGAAAAGAAACAGAGACAGCATCCTGTCAAAGGATTACAAAATGCTTAAAATCACAATAATACCTTGACTCAAGTGTCGGGATAAAATCGCATAGTGGGGCCTCTGCTGATTCACACCCCTACCTGTAATAGACTAAAACTCTTGATAAATATTTAGATTTCCAGCCTCAGACTGGTCGCTGTCAGAACTCTCTCACTGTCTGGTTCTGGTTCTTGTTCTTGATCTGGTTCTGGTTCTGGTGTGTGTCATGTGACGGGTCAGTGTTTGACAGTTTGCTGCCTTATCGACACTCACTGACCGACAGGACACACACCACCACCACCAGCGGCAGCAGGTTTTGGTGTGTGTGAGCTGGCTGTGTCGTCTGTGTGTGTGTGAGTGAATGAACTCCTGATGAATGTATTCGTCCCACTTTGTTTTTTGAATGAGCACTTGTGCACTTTATCTGAATTTATCTACGTATTTATCTCCTTTTTTGTTGCGATTCATCATCTTTAAGTGACTTCAGTTGCATATAAAAGTCTGTGGTACAACCAAAATAAATCACCTACCAGAAAGCCTTTTATGTTGGATGTAACTAAAGAAGAGTTTGGCTCCAAAACTTCATATAATCACAAAAAATCATGCTTTTTAAGTTTTCATTCTGCATTCTTCAAACATAAAGGGCATCCAGTGTGTTTCTGTCAGTGATCCAAGGACTGTAATTATTGTTTTTTATATTTTACTGTTAGTTTATCATCTTCTTTTGGAGCCAAACACTTAAAATGTTGACGCCGATAAGCTCTTCTAAATCATTTAACTCACTTGCCTGAATTGTTTCATAGCTTTGTATCACCTCTGTGCTTCAGTTTAAAAAACGGTTTCCACCAGGTTTTTCCTTTAATCTGCAAGGAGTCCACTTGGGAAACCTTTCTCATCTCAGAGTAGCTTTATGGATTCAGCTGCTTATATAACTTGGCAGCGCTTTGTTTGGTCTGCACTTATCACTCGTTTCCTGCCTGTGAGAGAAAACACACGAATGTACCACGGACGAAAAACATGAAACTTCCTGAAAGAGTCTGAACGAGTGTTTCATGGAAAAATGTCCCATTAGGAACACAGATGGTCCTGTCCTTATTTGAAAAAGGTTTTAGAGTATATAGATAGCAATATTTAAGTGTTATTATATTGTTTGTGTATTTCCTGTCACTGTTGAAGCTCCGCCCTGTCCGGGGTTGTACACGCAGGACTGTGAAAGACGACTTGTGGACCTTTGGGGAAAAAATAAATAAACACAATCTGATGTTGCACCAAAGTACCAAAGAGTTTTTCTTCAGTTGTGCTGTTCAAAGCTGTCAGAGATCATTTTAAAAAAATCATAAAATATTGAATGAGAAGTCAGGAGAATATTAAAATGGGCAGTGTTTGTAAGAAATAAGTTATTATTATATAGATTATTTTATTCTATTTTTTAAATGTAGAATTTATGTTTTATTTGATATATATTGTTTAATTATTATTATTATTATTATTTATATAATATACACACTTTTTTTTATTGATTTTGGACACTTTTAAAGGTTTTTTTCAGACTTTGAACCTTCATTATGTTAAGGATATTTCATGTTGTGTTGAAGTTAAATATAAATGTGTGCACAACTTTCCACAAAAGACACACATCTAGTCAAAAAAAAAAAAAAATCATATCAAGTTTATACAATCCAAACAATATCCCAAGTGTACAAAATCCAATAGAATTCAAATGGGGGGAAAAGGGGTTACATGAAAAACAATTTAATGTCAATGTCAGATCAACTTAAAGTTATTAGACATTTCTTTTTAAGTTATACCTCATAACAGTTAAAATGAAAACTCTGCTTACATAAATGCATCAATAATAATAATAATTTAGTTATATATTTGAAATATATTTAACAATCTGAGAGGGTCTATTTTGCATTATAAGCTTTTTTATATCTAATACTTTAAGTACATATTTGTTGCTGGTATTTTTGTACTTTTACTTCCATACGTTATGAATGCAGGACTTTTACTTGTAGTGGAGTAATTACACAGTATGGTATTGGTACTTTCACTTAAATAAGGGATCTGAATACTTTTTCCACCACTGATTATAACCTGTTAGAGTTGTGCAGGTTTCACACAGTGGATAGTGTAAAATGAGTCTCTGTAGTGGTTATTTCAGCCGGTAGGGGGCAGCCCTGCACCGGAAAGAAAGCACAGTCGCGTCTCTTTCGCGACACAGCTTCTAATTTTACGGCAGTGTTTTGGTCAGCCGTAAAGCGAAACGCGTAGCGTCGGAGGAAGGTTAAAGCGGTCCTACAAAACACGGTAAATATATGTGTTATATGATTAATGTCGCGGGTTGAACGGCACCTTTCTTATAATAAAACATTCTAGAGTTTATATATAGTGTTAAAATGATCCAGTGTGTGAACAGCGTTAAAGCCGAGCGGCCTGATGTTAGCATGAACAAACTGTCATTGAAGGAGACGTTAAAGTCCGTTAGCATCAATAATAATGAATAATAACAAAGATCTGACCTAAGTACGGCTTTATAGGGAGGGTTTTAATTCATCTGCACATATATTGAGGGATATTAAGCTCTCACATTGCGGTATTTTGTGTACAGACTATATTGGCCTGCCAGCTAAGTGCTAGCTAGGTTAGAAAGGTTAGATATCAACAATAACAGATAAAGTATTTCATTTAGTTTTATTATAATAAGGATATAAACATTTATTAAATACCTTTCTTTCTTTTGGATCTGTATCTGAGCCCTTTCACTGATTGGAGTGGGAAAAATACAGAATAGAGCAAATCTATTACATTAAGATAAGATAATTTAAGATAAAATAAGATCTGACTTTATTCATCCCACAGTGGGGAAATTCAGTTGTCACAGCAGCTCAAGATACAGACACATACAGTCATGGAAAAAAATAATAGACTATTGTTTTCTTCAATTTCTTGTTCATTTTAATGTCTGGTACAACTAAAGGTACATTTGTTTGGACACATATAATAACAACAAAAATAGCTCATAAGAGTTTAATATGAGAGCTGATATCTAGACATTTTCAATGTTTTCCTTGATAATAACCTAAATCATTATCAAGAAAACCATGCAAAATGGCTAGATATCAGCTTTATTGTTTTAAAGACAAAGTCTACTTTTATTGTCAATTTCCCCATATGTACAATATGCACAGAAATTGAAATTTTGTATCTCACAGTACTACGGTGTGTAATAATAGAGAAAGATATAAACAGCATAACAACAAACACTTTTTCATTTCATTTAATTCTTCTTTTAGAAACGAAAAATAAACAACAACAACGTAGCCTAGATGCATACATACACATACTCGCATAGACACCATTATACAGATGTACATATAAACATATAGACAACGTATAAAACATATAAACACAGATACAGTAAAGATAACCCTATACATATACATGCATCTGCTGCGTCTAAGTAATAAGAACCAGTCGACTTAATATTTAATACGCATTTCATATATCACGTCGGTCGGGGAAAAAAAGGGAGTAGGCTGAAGTAAAAACGAATTATCTAGGCCTATCCCCTGGTACTCCACACTTTCAAATAAGAGAGTTTCTCTAGATATAGCCACTCAATGTCAAATATATATATATTTTTTTCCAGGCAACCATAGTATATCAAACTATTCAGATTGGAGAATTTCTATTACTCCTGCAAAGAAAACAAACGAACAAACAAATAACAACAACAAAACAAAACACTGAAGGCATTTACAAGAACGTCCTCATCCAGTTTGTAACCTGAATTTATTTAGCATATCATTTTTCATAAGCCTTTTGAGCTTAACAATTGTTGTGCATGATTTCATTTAATTGCTGCATTTGTTCCATATTCTCACTCCTTTATTTGTAATGCAAAGATATTTAGAATTTGTCCTTTTCATAGGTGTTTTCAGCACACATAGACCTCGCAGGGCATGTGTACTTACCCTGACCTGAAACAACCCCTGAATACTTTTAAACACTGTTTTTATGTATTCTATTTTATTCTATGGTACATTGCCGCACTATATGTGTTATAAGAGCTGCAATGATTAGGCAGTTAATCATTGTTTGATTGACTGAAAGTTAATCGGCAACTTTGTGATCCTCTCTGTCTCCTTATCAGCAATCATGCCGCTCATCGACATTCAGTCAAAACTTGGCATCAACATGGACAAATGGATTCTCCTGCAGAGCGGAGAGCAGCCCTACAAGAGACCAGCTCGCTGCCACGCCTTCGAGAAGGAGTGGGTTGAATGTTCCCACGGCATCGGGCAGATCCGCGCCAAGGAGGAGTGCAAGCTGGAGTATGAGGACTTCTACGAGTGTATGCACAGGCAGAAGATGGTAAGTGTCTGAGTTTTAAGACTCAATGACTTCTCTGTGCAATGAGCAGCTTTTTTAATGTGTTTTTGAGTGTTGATTGCTGGGTCATAGTTTAAAAACTGTAGAGGTCATGATCATTTTTTTCATGTTAGGTAATTTGTCTTCATTTATTTGCGTGTTGGTATTGGGCTCAATCACTATAATTCTCCACTAGAGTTGAACAAGAATCGATAAACCAGCAGGCAATGGAAGTTCATGCTGTGATCTCAACTGGGGCAAAATAAATGTGGACTTTTTGTTAAATGGGTCTGTCTGCCTGCCAAGATGTTAAAATGATGTCGGAACAAAAAGAAAAACTCTGTTAATATTCACTTTTTCCACATGTTGTTTAATCAAGCTAAATTACATTAAATCATAGTGGATGCAGTCTTTTTTCTTTTTTATGTCACTGAACAGACAAAAAAACTTGATTTCATAGCGAAAACTGTGTGACTCTTGCTGTTGTTTATTGTCAGTAATCCCAATTCCATGCACACTGTGCTTAAAGCATGAGAAAATTGCTGTGTCACCTTATGTTGGCTATTATTACCATTTTTATTTTGTCCTGAGGCTACTTTTCCATCCTATTAATGATGTGGGTAATCTTTAATATGCATCCAACTGACCTAACTAACTAACTGAGAACAAATCCTGCCACCAGACCAGAACCGTGAAACTAGCAATTTCATTTATTATAGTCGCACAATTATACATTTTCTACCAGTGATAGAAAGCTACTGGTTGCTTGTACCCTCTGTCATTAATGCTAGGGCTTTAAGGTGAAATTAGTGATTTTGGTGTACAACTCGTGAATGCATTGTTCTCTCTGTTATATATATTAAACAGGAACTCTGTCACCAAAACTTTGGGAACTCCTGATCTAACATGTTGACATTTCTGGAACAGTAAACTGCCTGACTCTTACATGGAGAAGAAGAGAAGGCAGCATTTATACAGAGGGCATTAGAGATGCACAGGATTAGGAATTAATACCAGAAGCGTGTTCACAAAGAAAAATCTCACCCACATCTAATCCTGTAAATTGCATCAGAGGTAAACTGAGGTCAGTGTTGACGGCTGCGTGTGTCAGCAGAGGAGAGACGGACAGACTCGCTGCAGCAGCAGGAACGTCCTCGCCTGCTCGTTAGCAGCGTCTCGTTCTGTCAGAGCAGGACGGAGATGAAGTGCTGATCTACATGAAAGTCTCAGACTCTCCAGATGTATTAAGGTTGAAATGTTAGTCAAGTAGCTATTTGTACCCCTTTAACAGCAACAGTGGAAACATAGGAACATATCTGAAAAGACGATATCTGCATCTTTGCTGGATTTTTCATGATTTGGATGCGTTTTTACAGCACAGACCTGAGGTAGGGAGCTAATTCAGTTTCTCTCAGCTACACGTGGTGAAAAGAGTAAAATAAAATGTTAAAATCACGGCTGTCTTTGGCTTTATCCTCAGGTTTGACAAAGAGAAACGTAAAGATGGAGGCATGCAGAACATTTCTTTTTAATTATTTTATGCCCTTTTTTCTCTGTGTCTTCATCCTTTTCTTCTTCTCTTCCTCCCTGCAGCACAAGAGGCTGTACACCATCCGTCAGCAGCGAGACAAGATGATCAAGGAGGGGACCTACACGCCGCCCGACACCCACACAGGCAAGGCACCCGACCAGGCACCCTGAGGAGACACAGTTGCCCGCAGTCCTGCTGTTGTTTATAGTAAAGCAGATATCACCATTTCCTGTTCGCCTGTACAAGTTTGCAAATAAATGTTATCATCAAAAATTATCTTCACAACTTGTTCTTCTCTCTTTCATCTGAGCACTCACATTTGTGCAGAAGCATTAGTTAAATTAACATTAGTTATAAGTATTTATAGACTTATAAGAATCTAATTAATAAGTGTTTTTCAGCTGGGGCGGTCTGAATCTCAACCATTCACAGCTCTGGCAGAGGGCGGGATCCAGAGACAGGGCTACTCCCTTTAAATATCAGAGTTTTCTCCATCCAATTCGGACGAAAGTCCTCTGGTTGCGTTGCACTGAGAGATGTGAAAGTATATACTGGCAAGAAATTCACTAAAAAACCTATACTGACTGGGGCAGTAAGAGTTTTTCAGCTGGGGCGGTCTGAATCTCTCTGAATATTTTCTGTGATCAGCCTAAAATCTGCATTCCTTTCTGAATTCTGAGAATTCATCTCTGTGAGGGCAAGTGAGCAATTAAGTGGCCATCTAGGGTTGGTAACAACCCCCAGGTGTGAGCAATTTTGCACTTCAATTGGAAATTCCAACCATTCACAGCTCTGGCAGAGGGTGGGCTACGCTTGTCACAATCAGCCTTAATGCGAGAACAGCCGCATTCAATTCCAATCACAGTATAATAACAGGGGCGTCTGCTAAAGCGGCAGCGGCAGCCGTCCTTGGGTAAGACGGACGAGGCTAAGACGAGCAAGTTTACCTGTGCAAGTTCACCGAGCAAAGGGAACCAGTCCCATTCCCTCCCAGTCTTACAATATGTGCCACTCCATTCCTGTTGTTGTCTCCGCTCCACGCCGAAAACTGGCCAAAAGGTGCAGAAACCTATCTAACCTTCGGCCTCTCAAACAGTCCTCACACACTGTCACTTCTTTTTCCATGGACCTGTGGAACTGCCATTCCGCAGTAAACAAAAGCGATTTTATTACGGCTTACACAAACCACCTTTCTCCTCAGCTCCTTGCTCTCACTGAGACCTGGATCAAACCTGAGAACACAGCCACCCCTGCTGCTCTCTCCACTAATTACACCCTCTCCCACACCCCCCGTCCTGCTGGGCGTGGAGGTGGGACTGGCCTGCTAATCTCCAATAAATGGAAATTCACCCCTCTGCTACATTCCATCAGATATGACACTTTCGAATACCATGCCATTACAGTAACTGCTCCTGTTAAAGCCTACGTTGTTGTCATTTACCGTCCACCAGGCCAGCTGGGTGGCTTTACAGATGAGCTAGATACCCTGCTCTCTTCCATACCTGATCATGACTGTCCGTTGCTTGTCCTGGGCGACATGAACATCCACTTCGACAGTCCAGACTCTAATAACTTCATGACGTTAATTCATTCATTTGACCTCCAGCTGGTCCAAAGTCCTCCTACTCACAAAGCTGGCAAGAACCTTGACTTAATTCTCATCCGTAACTGTGCCACAGATGCACTGGTGGTAACGCCTCTCCACCTGTCAGATCACTTTTTTATGCAGTTTAATGTCACTCTACCAGAGAAACCCTCTGCTCCTGCACCAATGGTTACGCTCCGCCGTAACCTCAGGAACTTATCTCCAGCCCACTTCTCCTCTATTGTCACCTCTGCCCTACCTCCGCTCAGCACATTCTCCTCTCTGAAGGCTAATGATGCCACTGACTCACTCTGCTCTACTCTGAACTCATGTCTGAACAGGCTATGTCCTTTATCTACAAGGCCTGCTCGACCCAACCAATCCCACCCATGGTTGACTGATACCCTCCGATCACAGCGCACCAAGCTCATAGCTGCTGAAAGAAAATGGCTCAAATCCAAACTTGCCGACGATCTCATAAACTATCAGACACTGTCCTCATTCTCAGGCAGCATCACCGATGCAAAGACTGCTGCAGTGTCACTGACACCCGGAAACTCTTTTCCACCTTCAAATCACTACTCAACCCTCCACCTCCTCCTCCTCCTACCTGCCTCACCGCAGACACATTTGCATCCTTCTTTACAAGCAAAGTTGCAGCAATTAGCAGCCAATTCTCTGACCCCCACCCGACTCCTAATACTGTGACATGTAGAAGTACTACTACATGTCTCTCTTTGTCTCAGCTGGGCGGCAATGAATCAGTTGCTGGCACCTAATTTTCTGGCTTTACACCCCTCTCTGAGAGTGAGGTATCCAAACTGTTGACATGTAGCCGTCCTACTACATGCTCGTTGGACCCTATACCAACAAACCTTCGAGAAGTCGAGAACTATCGTCCTGTCTCACTTCTTCCATTCTTATCCAAAACTATTGAACGGGCGGTCGCTAAGCAACTTTCAGAATTCCTCCTACAGAACAATCTTCTTGATCCAAATCAGTCTGGTTTCAAAAGCGGTCACTCAACTGAAACTGCTCTGTTGTCTGTGACAGAAGCCTTAAAAAAAAGCAAGAACAGCAGCAAAGTCCTCAGTTCTCATTCTGCTTGACTTGTCAGCTGCATTTGACTCAGTTAACCATGGCATCCTCCTCTCTACTCTCTCTAAAATGGGCATCTCTGGCGTGGCTCTGTCCTGGTTTAATTCCTACCTCAAAGGACGCTCATTCAGTGTATCCTGGCATGGACAGTTGTCTACTTTGTCTTGCCTCACCACAGGGGTTCCCCAGGGCTCAGTGCTGGGACCCCTGCTATTCGCTATCTACACCACCTCTCTGGGTCAGGTTATCCGCTCACATGGCTTTTCCTATCACTGCTATGCAGATGACACTCATCGGTCATTTCCTCCTGATGACCCATCTGTCTCTGCTCGGGTCTCTGACTGCCTCTCTGACATTGCCACTTGGATGAAGGCACATCACTTCCAGCTAGTGATGGGTACCGAATTCGGTACTTTTATAGGTACCGACCGAATTCCGTCGGTACTACCGAGTACCGATTCATGTAAAATCAAAGATACCATGTTTCGGTACCTAAACGGCGTTACCTTTAAACTGATCATTGATTTCAACCTGTTTTCATTTAACGTCTTTGATTAACAAGCGTGCTGACGATCGCACTATTTTTTTATTTTATTATTTACCTCCTCGTCTGGTCCTGTCTGCTCACCGCGGCCACTTGTCACTAGCTGCCCTCTTCCAACCCGGTGCAGAGACGAACAGCCCGGCTCTAGGCCTGTTTGCCGCTAGCTGCTATCTCTCCAATGTCTCTACCCGGGCTTGGCCTTCGTCTGCCTCCAGATTGGACCTTCCTTACTCCGTTTGCTCTCTCCATTCTGCTGTAGACCAGTCATTAGCAGCTAGCAACTAGCTGCTGCATCTCTGGTCCTCCGCTAATAATCTGCTTTTCAACTCAGGAATATTACTTGCCACTTTACTCCAAACTGCCTCGCTGAAATTAAATCCCTCGGACTCCTGCGTCATCCTCGATATGTGCACAGAGCAGCCCGACTCAACTTTGTTTATTCCAACCATGCCATGCCAATACTCACCGGTCAGAAAATACTGTTTGACCGGTGCTCCGCCGCACAGCTACGACGTCATCACAACAAATCACACGCGCACTTGCAACCTTTTTTTTTTTTTTTTTTTTTTTCGTGCACTTGCCACCTGAGAGTGCTCCTCTGCATTCTTTGATAACACTGCAACCTTCACGTTACAATAAAACAATAAAGCACTGCTCATCCTGGATTTTATATTGTTTTGATATATCTTTTAAAGTTTATATTTTGAGAAATAAATATGTTAAATTGAAAAAAATAGATTTTATTATTAAACAAATTAACATTTATTACCACATAAACAAGCGCAAAAGTACTGAAAATTGGTACCGTTGAGTACCGGTACCGATTCCCAGGTACCGGGTATCGGTACCGTATCGGTTCAAATGTGAAAGGTACCCATCCCTACCTCCAGCTGAACCTCTCAAAAACTGAACTGCTGGTCCTCCCTGCTAAACCTACAATACACCACAACATCAACATCAAAATTGACTCCCTGTGTCTTGCCCCCACTAAGGTGGTGTGAAACTTAGGGGTGACTTGATGACCAACTCACCTTTTCCAGTCATGTCGCCTCAGTTACCCGGTCATGCTGCTTTGCACTTTACAACATCAGAAAAATCAGACCTTACCTAACTCAACATGCCACTCAACTCTTGACACAAGCTGTTGTCATCTCAAAACTTGACTACTGTAACGCCCTCCTGACAGGCCTGCCAGCCTGCACAATGAAACCGCTTCAGATGATCCAGAACGCGGCGGTGCGCCTGGTCTACAACCAGCCAAAAAGGTCACATGTCACACCGCTGCTCATTGAGCTCCACTGGCTACCTGTTGCAGCCCGCATCAAATTCAAATCTCTAATGCTGCCTACAAAGTTGTCTCCGGTACTGCTCCTACCTACCTGAACGCCCTGATTCAGACATATGCTACCTCACGACCATTGCGCTCTTCCAATGAATGGCGCCTGGCTCTGACCCCCGTTGGTCCAAGGCAATCCAGACTCTTTGCATTTCTTGTTCCCCGCTGGTGGAACACACTACCAGTTCCTACCAGAGCAGGGGTGTCCCTATACCTTTTAAAAAAACTCCTGAAGACCCATCTCTTCAGAGAGCATCTTCTCTCCTAAACCACACGATAATTCTACTCCTCAAAGAATTGTCACCAGCACTTATTGATGCACAAATAGCTCTTATTGCAGTATACCTTGATTGTTTGTTTTTACTCTTCCTGTAAGTCGCTTTGGATAAAAGCGTCTGCTAAATAACTAAATGTAAATGTAAGTGAAAAGAAAGTTATTTGCAGTGAAGTAGAACTAGAAATAAGTTTTACACAAAACCTATTCAGTGAAACAAAACAACTGGTGTGAAGGAGCACAAAACAAGTTTTGAGGTACTTTATTTCGGAAAAATGTTCAATGTCATCTCAAATATATTTATATATATATATATAATATCATATATATTTCAAATTTCAATTTCAACAAATTAGCAGACATGACAAACGGTACAAAGAAAAAATATAATAAATCTGAACTACTTGTATTGAGTGCTTCAATTTGATGCATTTTTAAAGGACAATTATTATAATTATACAACATTTATTTGAAGCAATAACTTATAGTTCCTTTACAAAAAAAGATTATACATTTTAAGAAGTGTAATGATGCGTTTAAATGGGTTGAAAATCTGACTAGATCGATTTTCGCTTCTGCACTTTTCATATTTAAATTAACTGAGATTATATTGTTTTGAATATGATCTAGAAAAGTATTGATTGTTTTTACAACCTGCATTTTTACTGCAAAGTACAGCTACTTTTACTCAAGTATATAACACATAACCTGAATGTATTTCTTTTTTTTTTTTTAAACAATTTTTATACACAACAGGTATTACAATTAAAAAACAACAAGTAAGGTACAGTAAGAACATTCACAGAAAAAATAATTAGCAAATGCTGCTTAGTATTAACAGTCCAACAGTAATAAAGAAAAAAGACAATGCACAACATTATGTTGTCACATAACCAGAATATTTCACTGCATAAAGTATATAATTAACATAGATGTATTTATAACTTTTGAATAAAGATTAGAGACTTCATGGTTTGAAAATATCTTTTTTACTCCTTTCATTTTAACAATTTAAGCTTTATAATAATATTGTATCCTTGCATATTGTTATTTTGTTATTATTTTTTATTCAAAGTGTTTTATATATTAACTCTCAAAACCTTTTTGTGGCTGCAGGCGTCAACTGTTGTTAAATATAGGATTGATTCGTGAAGCGATTAATTAAAAATGTCCCAAAATGCTGCATTGAAAAGCAGAAAATATTAGAAATCATTCTTACTGAACATCACAGCTGCTTAAATGATGTGATGTCTCTCCTGTAAATAAAAAGTTAATTCAGAGTCCATTTTCTTGACCCGCTGAACTAATTTTAGTGCATCATTAAATGGATTTAGCTGGTAAACGGTCCTGAGGGACGGCCGGACCGCTCTGATGAGAGACTGATATGAGTGGATGCTGTTTGACATCCTTGATTCGATTAGCAGCGTTTAACTGTGGCTGATGGGATTAGGAGGCTCTGCGAGAAGCCACAAGGTGGAGCCAAGAGCTCAAATAAAACAGGAGGAAGAACAAAGTGGAACGAAGTACTGGCCTCTATTTTTTATCTTAATTACACATCTTTAAGACTTCATGTTCTGATGCTTTTATTGTGACAAAATCTGTCCACAGGCAGAAATAAAAAACAGGAAAAAACAGGAAAAAAACAACTTCTTTTTTACAGTTATAAAGAATAATAATAATTAATTAATTTTATTTATATACCATTTTTCAAAAACAAGTTTACAAAGTGCTTGTCGTGCATATATAAAAACGCACAGTATATAAAACTATTTGAAAATTCAAAGGTTCAGTGCAACACAGATGAAAGACATTTTTTTTTTAAATTTAATTTACCATTTTCATATATACAGCGCTACTGCTTAAAAATAATTTAATTTTTCACACAAAACCAGGATCTGGAAACAAAATAATAATAAATATTAAGAAGAAGAAGAAAAAGAAAAAAAGGAATAATAATAAAAAGCAGCAAACAAACAAAATAAAACACGTTGGATATAGACAGGTACAGGTGCATCTCAATAAATTAGAATATCATATAAAAGTTTGTTTATGTCAGTAATTCAAGTAGTAATAACACATTATATAGATCCATTAAACACAGAATGAAACATTTCATGTCTTAATTTATTTAATATCTTCCGATCATAATGATTATGGCTTACATTTAATGAAGACCTAAAATTCAGTGTCTCAAAAAAAATTGAATATTACAAAAGACCAATTTTAAAAGTATGTTTAATATGGAAATGTTGGCCTCTGAATAGTATGTCCATCTATATGACTCAATACTTGTTTGGGGCTATTTGACTTGAACTACTGGAAATTGACTTTTCCATGATATTCTATTGTATTGAGATGCACCTGTAGTTCTTGCACACATGTTGAATTCTGCACATATTTACCAACATTACAACCATGCATTTACCTCTATATGCCTTCACACATGTAGTTATGTCTGTGTATGCATACCTGAGCATAAATTCTTAGCACAGTGGGTGGTTAGGTAATTAGTAATGTCAACCTCTGTTTGAAAAGGAAATATGCATGATTATAAAGAAAAATCTTAGGTGTAAATCTAGAATAAAAGCAGAAAGAAAAATAAAATAAAAAAACTTGCCAATAAAGCCAATAGGTCATCTTCATAGCAACTCCTTTTAGTCCATCACCAAGCTTTTTCTGGCAAGGCAAGAGGGTCGCCGGTTCGACTCCGGCTCCCTGTGGGCCAAAGACATGCAGCTTAGGTTTAATTGGTGACTGTAAATTGCTCTGTAGGAGTGTATGAGAGCGTGAATGGTCTGTATGTGTCTACCCTGTGATAGTCTGGAGACCTGTCCAGGGTGTAGCCCGCCCCTCGCCCAGTGGGCTCCAGCCCCCTGTGACCCAAGTCCAGATAAATGGCTAAAGATGATGAATGGATGGATTTAAAGAACCACCTTTTTAAAAAGATCTCTAGGCTTCCTCGTAGCTCTTCTCATGTCACTTGCAACTTTAACTTTAATTTGTAATCTGTTTCTTGCTTTTATACAAATTTTTACCTACTATTTTATCACATATTCTTTAATTTTATCTCTTCTTTCCTTTGACTTCGTAAAGTTTTCAGTCACAAAAGGATTACCAAATTATTTGTTTTTGGTTAAAATGTTTAATCTTGCCCTCTCTTATATTTGCTCTATTGATTTCTGTATTTATTATTGTCTTTTCTGCATTGTGGCAGATTCTCACTTATCTGCCTCGTGGCATGAGATGACTTTGGGTCTTTTTTTGTTGTTGTTTTTAAATGTGCTATATAGATAAATTGATGTGTCAATTCTTTCTGACCCACATGATGTCACAGCTGGTAATAAACATCTTGAGCATTTAAACAGTAGAATAAAAAACTTCTTTGAAACAGAAACCATGTTGTGACCCTCAGATCCACTTTTTGACAAACTGAAACAATTTTTCAGATCACACAGGTGGAAATATATGAGCTAAACACACAGTCATGACGAGTAAAAGTGTCTGGCTGTAGCATTGGGCAGTTCTGCACTCAGTTTAATTTCACATCTTAAAATCTGATTAAGCTCCAGTGAAGGTTTTGACTTGGTGCCAGTCTGTGAATGAATACGTTTTTCCGTGGAAAATGACTCACACAGTCGAGCTTTGTCTGAAGGCAGTCTGCCTTATTGTCCTCCTGAAACCAGATTTGGCTTTAATAACTTGAACATTACAGATAACCGTGGCGGCGCTGATAGATCCTTGACTCACGTCATCACAAGGTTTCAATCCTGCAAATCAAATTTTTGTCTGAGTTCACAGCCAAAGGCGTTTCACTGACTGGTAGATTCATGTCAGCAGCTTCAGTTTTATTCTGAGGGATAATCGATCCAGTCCTGTTCAATAATGAGCTGATAAAGACAGAATGAGCAGTGGTAGTAGTGAACTTTACCCCGTGTTTACTGCTCAGCTCATGTGGTCGGTCGGTCCATTAGCTGCTGTTTGATTAAAGCAGCAGCAGATAATCCATCAACGCTTCACTTTGATCAGCTGCGTCTGGATTATCCACCAATCCCAGTGATACCCAGTTGACCCAGTCCCTTATCAATCCAGACAGTCAACTAATACAAGACCATTGTTCACAAACTCCTCTCTCTCTCGTGATAAAAAAAAAACAGAGCAGGTTTTTAGTTGGAGTTGTGTTTCTGGCCACCTGATGAATCAAGGTCTTCTTTTAGCTCCTTGTTTGGTCTCCACCACCAAAATCTGTCTCTTTAGCTAATAAATGCTTCACTATGTTCACCAGTTTGTCTCTAAATGTAGCCGTGTTTCCATTAAAGAAAACGTTGCATTAAAGAAAATGCAAATTAGGGATGTTTCCATCAACTGGTTTAGAGCAAATAAATAAAGCTGCAGTAACGTACTTTGGTCAGAAGATGGCAGTGTAATGTGTTGCTGTAGGCTACTCCGTCAGTAAACAGAAGAAGAAGAAGAAGAAGAAGAAGGAGGAGGAGAGAGAAAAAAATAGGTTGTTAATCAAGAGAAAATGTCTTAAGAAATTTAATTCAACTGGGCAACTTATAATTGTTCTTTCATGACAGAGGAAACAGCTGATCAGTGGATGTAGGTTTAATGATTGAAAAAATTGGAAAAAAGAAAAAAGAAAAAAGACAAAAACCACCTCAAGTGAGTGTAAAAATGAATGATAATAATTATTTTTATTTCCAAGCAGGTTGCCAAAGTTGGGACGCTGCTCATGTAGATGAAAACAGAATTGGTAGAATGCAACTAAGTACTTTTACTCAACTACTGTACTTGAGTATTTCCATTTAATGTAACTTTGTACTTCTACTCCACTACATTTAGCGGACAGCTTTAGTTACTTTTCAGTTTGAGATTTAACATAGAAAACATAATGAATTTAAACTTATAGACTACAATAAAACACTGCTTACATAAATGTGTCAATAATAATAATCCAATAATATATGTAGAATATAGATATAGAATATATATAATCTGAGCGGGTCCATTCTGGTACTTTTAAATGTGATACTTTAAGAACATTTTAATGCTGATACCTTTGAATGCAGGACTTTCGACTAAAAACCCAAAATACACCCAAAAAATGATCACAATGTCCCTCTTAAATATGCAAATCCTGAAGTCTGGGGACTCTTGGTGGTCCGGGACTCTTCTGACCTCACATACCAAAGGTCAACACAAACTGTGAAGCCCTGATTGGGAGCGACAGCCGAAATAAAACTCTCCAGCTGTAATCAATTTTCTTTTCTTTTCTTTTTTTTTAGCTACTCCCTCTCTTCCTCCAGCTGTTTGGAGAGGGAGGAGGGAGCCGTATGTACGTGCGTGCGTGTGTGTGTGTGTGTGTGTGTGTACAGGGATTATAAAAACCCAGATTAATACTATCCCATCTGATGTGAAAGCGCAGATCAGATCCAACAGCGCTGCTTCTTCTGTGTAATCCTGAAATAAATGTGAATGAGTGCCTGCTGCAAATATGCCAATGTGAACGCCCTGTTTGACCCTTTCCTTCCCAAATTAAGAGAAAGTGTGTGTGTGACTGCGTGTGTGTGTGTTGGCGGTGCTGCTGAGCCACAGGATGACGCAGGAGTACAACCGAAATCTGAATTTCCGCGACACTTAACAGACTCAATAGGCATGGGTTAAGTGTCGGAGCCGTGAAAACTGCCTATTGTAGAGAAAGAGAGAGAGAGAGAGTGTGTGTGTGTGATCGGGAGAGGAGGGCTGGTGTGGTGGGGGGTTGCTGAGAGGAGAAGGCAGAGAGAGAGAGACCAGAGGGGGAAAGCAGGAGGAACCGGACAGCCATTACCATTCAGGATTACGCTGCCTTGCTTTTTCTCCCCAGCCTCATCCCCCTCCCCGGTTGGCTGGCTGTGTGTGTGTCGGCTCGGTTTTCAGAGAAGAGAAACCCCCGATCGGTGGAAACATCCAACCTTTCATCCATCCATCCAGGAGGAGAGGGAGCAGCGGCGGCAGCATCCCCGGCCTCCCTCGCTCTGCGCTCGGATTCCAGGACCGCTGCTGCCCGGTGAAGGTAAGCGGCTCCGGAGCTCCACGCAGCCTGACTCTGCACGCACCCGTGCACGCTCAAATCATCATAATCGTGCGTTTAAAAGACATGTCGAGACCCGTAATGATATTAAGCGTTTATAAATGTACTCTTAGAAATGAAAACTATCAGCTCGAGGCGGAATATTACAATATAACCTCACACTTTATGGAGATATTTCACTTAGACTGCAACCTAATCCTAAATCGTGCATGTTAAATATTATATATTGATGCATTTGGCTTGATAAGGTGTTGCCTTGATGCTCTCCTCACTTCCATTTGCAATAACGTGTTGATCACATGCTGCACGTTGATTCATTTAACTGTAAATATGTCACATTGTTGCCTGAAACCGTCCAGTTTTTTTATGCACATTGCTCGTGATTTGTGTGCCGGGAGGGCTGGGCTGGAAATAACCAGCGGACAGTCAGTCACAGAGGGTTTCTGGGTCGTGAGAAGGCTGCCGAGGTTGTTCCCACTAATGAGACACTCAGTAGCAGCAGGAGCTATGCATGGAGGCAGCATTTAGTCAACAGCGCCAGCCACAAATGGATAAATGTAATTAGTTGGTGTTATCCATCCGAAGCTTCAGGGGCGGTGTGTGTTGTTGGACAAAGAGCCCTTCCAGTCTGCTCCTCCTGCCTGCAGCCCTGCGTGCACAACGCGTTTGGTCTCCATGTCTGATGTCCATTCATGCACACACATTCCCTCCTCACAATCAAAGGGGGAAAAGGACAGACAGAGAGAGAAAGGCATGCATGCAAAATGATGACATGAAACACCAGCTGCAGCTATTTTTATGTGCACAAACACATATTTATGAGCGGCTGCTTTTATTGATCTGTGCAACCCCCTTCATCACACCTCCACCTCCACCTGCTATATGAATCCCAATGGACTCCACCACTGCAGGCTGTCTGTCTGTCTGGAAAACCACAGTGATATTATGCAAGGTGCAGTCAGAGATAGAGATAGAAAGAGAGAGAGATTCAGGGCTCCCCTCCTGCCGCTTTGTACCAGATGGTCAAACGTGCATCTCCCTGCAGCCTTATGTTGGACCTTCAACATGCATGATACTATTCCCCTGTCAGACCACAAAACAACATATTCATAATGCATTTTTTCAGTCGAAATGATATCATTCACTTGGTCTCTTCCACCCATTTCTTCCTCTGCACTGGCTGTAGACACACCCCCTTACTACTGCATGTTATCGTGCTGGAAAGCACCAAATTCATCTCTGATGCAGGGGATAAAGAAGTGCACGATTAATGTGACATGGTTGTAGTTTCATTTAAACAGAAGGCTTTGAATTAGTGTATTTCTGTTTTTATAAATAGAATCAGTTTTGCTCACATGACTGCCATTCATGACCAGAGACGGACATAATAACAGCGGATCTCTCTTTTTTTCATTTTCATGTATGGCTGAAACAAATCTTTATTGTGGATTATATCTGATTATAGAAGTGTAAAAAAAATTCAGAATATGCTCATCCCAGTTTCATCCCCCAGAGTTCAATTTGACATCTTCTGTTTGTTTTGTCCGATTAACAGTCTAAAACCAAAAGATATTCAACTTACAATGAAACAAATCACAATAAAGTATTTGCTTAAACCGTCAATACCAAGGGAAAAGAAATTGTGAAAAATAGGACTCTAGAAAGAAGCTCTTTAATCTCTAGAAGCAATAAAGGGCTGATAGAGCCCAAGGTGACATCTTCAAATTTCTTGTTTTGTCCAATCATCACCCCAAAATCAAAACACACTCAATGATCTAAACTGAGTCTTTCAATCCCAAAAAAGTACTCCATAGGTCATTTGTATAACCAGCTTATAACGACCCATATTTACATTTAGTGTAATGGTGATTATGATAGTATAAAGAGCGTTACAGTCCGTGTAGGGAGGAAGTCAGGAAAGGTCGATGGGTCAGGACTTTGACCCAGGAGACCAATGTTTGTGTGCCATGTGAAACCAAAACTTCACATTTTAAGTATGTACGTATGTCATGTACCTGAGTAGTTTTTGCCTTTATATGATTTTCCTGCTTGAAGTTGACATGCAGTAAAAGGGTTCGGATTAAAAACAAACCTGGGAGTCTGTCTGAAGGGCTCAGTATGAGTATTGTTAGTATACCAAACAGAACAGCGACTGTTTCACAACCTTAACCATGTGTTTAAAACGGCAACTTTTATGTTTAGGTAGGAGAACGTGTTGATCTCTACCAGTTAGAGGTGCTAAATTAGGACCCGCCCTGAGATTCATGTTAGAAGATCAGAGCAAACGACGCCTGTGGTTGTGTGAGATAGATGACCAGAGAAAAACAGCAAATCCTCAAATTTGAGATGCTGGAGTTAGCAAATGTTTGGCATTTTTTCCTCGATAAAACAGTGATTATGAGCTTTGTGCTAATGTGCTTTTTTGTGTCCTGCATATACGTCAGTTAGTTACAATATATTTAGTCAGTTAACTGTTTAGACAATCGACAGAAAGTCAGTTTTCAAGCAAAAATCAGTTAATCTGTTTCAGCTTATTATATTGATGATGTCACCTTTGCAGTACTGATTTTGTCATTATAAACTAATCAAGAGGCTTCAAAATGATTGGTTTGTGAAGCCTTTAAATGAAACAACGTGTGGTTGTAAATTGTGTTTGTTTTCTCACGGATTTGTTTTGGATAATTTTTAGACGCCTAAAGACATGAAAGTATCCACATCTTGCTAAATTAACACAGTTCTGGGCAACAGAAACATTTATTTTTCCCTTAATCATCTTGTCCCCGTTGTGATTTGTCTCGATCCTGACCTCCAGTTGGGAAACCTCTGGACAAATCCGTTATACATTTCAGTCCCTCTTCTTTGTGAAATGCTCGACTGGCAACTCCGTCCTCTCGTCTGTCTGTCTGTCTGTCTGTCTGTCTAGCCAGCGGTCTCTGTTGGTTTGCTCTCCCTGCAGCTCTTTGGTATGCACACAGCATCTTAACACGAGCAAACAAAGAAGGAAGAAATAAAGGCAGAAAGAGAGGTTTCTTATCTCCTCTGTGTTGTCTTTATGGTGGTTATTATGACGCCCTGGAGCTGTAAATATTGATCAGTGACTCCATGCTGCTCTCCTCTCTCCTGTTATATCTCTCTCATCATAGCCGTCGTCACTTGACACACTTTTTATTTTTCAGTTTTCTCTCTCTCTCTTTCTCTGTCTCTGTCTCTCACTCTCAATTTAATGAACTCTCTGTGTCCAGTCATGCTGAGTAGAGAGCTCCAGTGTTGGCAAGCCAGTCCAGTTTATCTGTGTGTGTGTGTGTTCGTGTCTTTATATATACTATGCATGTGTGTAAATTGATGTGCGTGGGGGAGTTGAGTCTAGCCGTTCATTTATCCAGACAGTGTTACTCATCATGACTGTCGGCTGCGTCATTCATCCTCATACTTTTCTTACTATCTGCGCTTTTAATAGCTGATGGATTAAATGTGCTGTTACGTAATTTAGACATGCTAGATAAAGAAATTTGATTAGGACAGACATTTTTAGAAGAAGATTGGAAGTCAAAGTAAAAGAAAAAGAAGTAAAGTAATTTATTTTGAGGGAATATTTTGATGTTTTTGGAAAACACTTATCCGTTTTCTTGCCCAGAGTTAGTATCTGTTCATGCTTGCAGCATTCTCAAAAACTGCACATCCCATCGGTTTCAAATCTTATCAGACAATTAAATGGACATTATCAGAATTATCAGCTCATAACGAGGGTGAGTAGCGGTCTGATCCAGGTTGAGAAGCTCGTTATCAGCCCATTCAATGGTTGCTTGCAAAAAAAAAGCGGTTTTGTTCTGGTAAAAGACTGCAGTTACGATTACGGGGCAAAAACCAAAAATGTCCTGGCTAGGTGCTACTAAAGATAGCTTAAGAAGTATAAATAAATGCACTTAAATGGTGGAAGTTAAAGTGTTACAAGGACGATACGAGGATGGAAGTAACATAAGTCATGTTTCCATTAAAGGCAAAGCAAATTTTCAAGCCAAATTTTGAAATGTTGCATTAACGAAATGTGAATTTGTGAGTTTTCATCAACTGATTTAGAGCGAATAAACAAAGCTGCAGTAATGTACTTTGGTCAGAAGATGGCAGTGTGATGTCTTGCTGTAGGCTAATCCGCCAGTGAACAGAAGGAGAAGAAGAGGGAAAACAACAACAAAAAAGAGGTCACTAATCAAGAGAAAATGGAGAGAAGTCTTCAGGAATTGGATTCAACTGGGCAACTTATAATTATTCTTTCGTGTCAATTAATCGATAATCGATATGTTGGCAGATACAGCAATTTTTTAAGCTGGAATGAAAATAGAGCTTTTTTTATGTGGATTGTGCACCAATTTTTCACCACTCTGCAAATGTACCCAGAGAGCTACTTTCTCAAACAGAAAACTTTATTTAGTAAAATTTAACATTATTATACATTATATAAACAATCTGTTACATTGTCAGCCAATTCTGTAAATGATAAATGAGGAAATAAAGAATAAAATAAATTGCCAAATAAATATCATTACTGTTCAGTTTCAGTTAATTGCTGACTATTTAAAAAACAAAACAAAACACCATTTATAAATCATGGCAAGGAACATTTTCTGCATTATATATTGTGTACTAGAGGTAGGGGGGAAAAGCGATACAGCTTAGTATCGCGATATTTTCAGTAGCAATATTATATAGATTCATGGCCGCCAAGTATCGATATTTAGCGTTTATTTAGCATCTGTATTTTCTCTGTTTTTTTCTGGAGGCCGTAGTGGGCTCACTTTTAGAAATATAATGGAGATACTGGTATCATGTTAAACTAGAGGATCTAAAGGCACCATGTGTGTCAGGATATTGTGCTGGAAAGTTGTTAAAATAATGCTGTGAAGTCAGGGTTTTTTTTTATGTTTCATTATGATTTTCAAAGCGGTCGTGTGACCTCTGACATCATGCTATCTCAATGAAAATAGGCTCTCTGGGTCCCAACAAGTTGACTTTCATTGTGGCGAAATAAAAAGACTGAAGTGAAATGAATAGACTGACAATATTCTGTTATTTGACAAAACAATTCTTGATTGAATTTCATTTTTTGGACACAAAATGCAATAATATCATATCATGACTCAAGTATTGAAATAAAATCGTATCATGGGGCCTCTGTTGATTTACACCTCTATTGTGTACAGCACATATCGGACAGCATATACACTAATATATAATAATAGACCAATATCAGTCGATAACATCTGTCTATTTCCAGTTTAACTTTACATCAGGAAACTCATCCTGCAGGGAAACGTATGGCTGGATGCTCTCTGTAAATCTCATGTGCAGCTCAGATGTGTTTCTGCTCAGGTAACTCTCTTTTATGGACTTTGTCAGGCAGAATTATTGTCTTTCTGCTTGGGTGTCAGTTAAACTCCCATCAGCGGCCGTTAGAGCTCTGGAATGATACAAAGACGTCCACCGGCAGTTACGACCGTTACTCTGTCTGGTTTTTTCCCCCTGACCTTTTTTTTCTCTCCTCTTCAGAATCTGTTCCTCAGATTCTCACTGCTACCTCTACATCTCTGTTTCATGTCAGTCCTTCTCTCTTTCCTCTTCCTCACACATACATATATACAACACACACACACACACACACACACACACACACACACACACACACACACACACACACTGTGCTCAGTATGCTCAGGCTAAGCTGTGGGAACAGACCGTGTCCATGTAAATCCTGGTTGTGAGTTATAAATCAGGCCAGTGAAGCATCCAGCCGATTCAGCCGCTGCACGCTGTCACAGGAAGAGGCCGGAGCCAAGATCCCTGCATGGATATCTCTGTGTGTGTACGTGTGTGTGTGTGTGTGTGTGTGTGTGTGTGTTTGAGCTTTGTGCTAATGTGCATTTTTGTGTCCTGCATATACGTCAGTTAGTTAGAATATATTCAGTTAACCGTTTAGTCAATCATCAGAAAGTCAGTTTTCAAGCAAAAATCAATTAATCTGTTTCAGTTTATTATATTGATGATGTCACCTTTGCAGTTTTGGAAAGTTACTGGACATTTAAAACAAACTTTGGCATTGTAATTTCTAGTATAGATAATATGAACAGACTGCCAAAAATACACAGTTTATCGTAGAAATAAGCTGTAAAAACAGGCATTGTCGTCACAGTTTGAACTTTCCAACAGTCCTCGAACGGAACATTAGTTACGAAGGCTTCCGTTAAAAAAAAGAAAAAACTAAATATAGCGTAAAATGTTTATATTTCTATCAAAAAGACCAATTGTACATGTCTCATTAAAAATGTTGCCAAAAATAAACCATTTGGAATAACCAGATCATTAAAAACATTAAATTCTGCTCCTCAGCGACACTGTGAAGCCATGATTGATTCTGCTGAGACGTCACATGACAAATATTCACTTAAAATCTGTTTACAGATCAGAGAGGAGAGGACGGGAGAGTAGAGGTTGTAAAAATGCCAATAGTTCAATATGTACAACATGTGGAGACCCGATTGAGACTTGTGTTTCCAGTATTCATGACACTTGTGGAGCATGCATTTGTTTTCTTTCTTGTGATTCATGGCATTATTACTGTGTTTTTCTGTCTGAGTTGTTCCTACCTCTAGCCACGATTGTTCTGTTTCCATAGAGGTGCGGGACTTAAATCAGAAAGTGCTAATTAATAGGAATGCACAGACATCTTCTGGGATCCCAGTACTGACATTTAAAATAACAAGTAGGCCGATTGAACTTTTCGCCAGCACAAAATTGATGCAACCCAACAGATAAACATCAACCACTGCCATCAGTAAATGTCATCTTATTTTCCAATAGGCCAGTGGCGGTCAACGAATATCTGCTGATATTGAATTAGTGCATCCTTATAATTAACTTAACAGATAATAAAAGTAATTTCCCTTTAGTGTCCTACTCTGTTTTTACATTTAATTGACACGAAATCACTAAAAAGACCAGAAATAAGTCAATAAATTGATCCATAATGAAAGTAATACTTTGTAACTGTACATCTGAGTGTGTGTGTGCGCGCGTGTGTGTGCGCGCGTGTGTGTGCGCGCGTGTGTGTGTGTGTGTGTGTGTATGTATGTGTATGTTGGTGCCTCGGAGACAGGAAGTGATCTCACTCTCTCTCACATTGCTCCTGCTCATACGTTCTTCTTCTTCTGCTCTTTCAAAGATCTCAGTTTGTCCTCACAGAGCTGTAATGACACGGTGTGGCTTTGAAGCCTCCATTCTGGCTCTATTTATAAAACCGCTAGTTGCAGTGGCACTGAGTCACTGTCAGCAAGCAGCAGGGAAACCGACTTTACACACACACACACACACACACACACACACACAGAAACAGCAACACGAGGACAGAGACACACATGTACTCTAGAGAACCGCAGGGGATTGTGGGGAGGTTTTAACCTCTTCCTCGCAGCAGAGATGGGGATTCAGGAAGTGGGGCTCTGCCAGCGGTCTCGCCAGGGGCCAGCAGGAGGAGGAGGAGGAGGAGGAGGAGGAGGAGGAGGAGGAGGAGGAGGAGGAGGAGGAGGAGGAGGAGGAGGAGGAGGAGGGTTTCTTTTGGCAGCAGTAGTCCAGATGGAAATCCCAGCCGTTGTGTCGGACACAGAAACATTCCCACCCTGTGACCGCCACGCAGGTCGCTCCATGGTTCAGTCTGCGGCGTGAAAACAGACAGATCGGCTGTTTGGCAGGAGTCACTCTGTAAAGTGCCCACAGTTTTAGAGGTTAAGCTGCTTTTTGTTGAGTTTCTAAGAAGCCAGGGTGGCCGTTTTTTAACTGTTGTTTCACTAGTGGATGCCTTGTGAAACAAACCACACCATTGTTGGGTGTGGGGGGCTTTTATTCTGAAAGTTATACTTTATTAGGTGAAGTGTGTGCCTAATTAAGTGGCCGGTATGGTCTTCTGCTGCTGTAGCCCATCTGTTTCAAGGTTGTGTGTTCAGAGATCTGCATACCTTGGTTGTAACAAGTGGTTATTTGAGTTTCTAGTCAGGTTTCCAAGGTTATCAGGTTATCAATGAAATTCTATGTGCATTTTGAAGATAATAATAATAATAATCATCTATATTTAAAGAGCACTTTTCTAAAACAGACATAAAAATCAACAGGGTAAAGTAATTTTAGTGTATAAATACCAAAGCAGTTTAATAACAAAAATGAAAACATTCTGCACAATTAAAGTTAAGTGTGCTCAAGTAAAACCAGGAAAGGTTCTTCGATATTTGCTCTAAACCAGTTGTTGGAAACGTCCCTAATTTGAATTTTCTTTCTGTGAAATTTCAAAATTTTGCTTGAAAATTCCCTTTAACTTTAATGGAAACACGGCTACTGTTGCCTTTCTGTCATCTCAAACCAGTCTGGACAGTCTCCCCTGACCTCTGGCATCAAGACATTATTATTATTATTATTATTATTATTATTATTACTATTATTATTATTATCAGCAGTTTGTGAAAGCCATAGATCAGTCCTTGTTAGTTCCCTGTTACTACTTTTGTCTTTTTGTCAGCCTCCCATTTGCACTTTGCTGCATTCTAACAAAAACATATTAATAAATGCTCATTAAGACTGATCACTAATGGCTTCGTTCTTCATTATAAGGCTCAAAAAAAGGTTTGTGGCTCCAGTCTGTTATGACATGTTTTCTCCTTTTTTTTGGCCAACAATGGCTCTTTTGTTAGTAAAGGTTACAGACCCCTGACTTAAGTCAAGACATGAGTAGTTCTTCCAGCTCTGATTAAAAGAGCAATAAAAAGAAACAACACGTGATGTGCGGCAAAACGTTTAAAATCCCTGCTGGTTTGATGTTCAAAGCTGAATATCAAACAGAAAGGGAGATGATCCTTTTTAAAGAAACGAACATAAAGCTAAATACACAGTGGAGATTATAGTAAACTGTAGGATGAGCAGAAAGAGACGCTCACTAACCTGTGAGTCCCTGTGGAGCTGCAACATGAGAGCAGTAACGACCAATTCATTCTCTCAGGACAGGTATTGATTTTATGATGCTGTGACGGACAGATCAGACACATCACACATTTACACACACACACACACACACACACAAACACACGCTTCTGCTTAGCTTCCCCTTTTCTTCATTATCGGAAAAAGGTTTTTAATTCAACCTTAATGCCAACAAACAGTCAGGGTGTAAAGATGGATGAGCAGCAGATAGAAAGAAGCAAAGGGAGAGAAAGAAGGAGAGAAAAGAGAGAAGGACAAAGAGAGTAAGAGAAAAAAATCACTCTCCTGTCTTCCAGGCTTATTGACTTTTCTTTAAAAATAGAAACACTAGATGAGCTTTGAAATCTCATCTCTTCTCCTCGTCTCCGCCAAGTCTGCTGAACTGACACTGTTGAGAAATTCCCTCTCTTTTCTTCCCCTCTATCCAAACACAGAGCTGTCTTTCTTCCACACCGTAAAGTGTATAAAAGAAGAGGACGAAGCCAATGCAGAAGTGTCTTAAACCTGCATTCTGTCTAATGGCCAGCAGGGGGCGACTCGACTCTCTGCAAAAAGAAGTCAATAACAAAATAAGCCTACTTCTCACTTTTATTACCTCCGTAAACATTATGATTTTATGGTCTCAATCGCTACTTTAAAGTCTTCTTCAATACAGCATGATATTCATTTTGAAAATTATGTTCCCATTTAGAGTGAAATACACGACAAATCAGGCCAGGGCAACCTTATGATTGACAGGTTGCTACCACAGTGTGTGAAACCAGCATCTCGCCACGCTCTCACAGTGTGTGTTTGTTTTTCTTGCCTGGCAATGGGAGTGGACTTTCACAAAAAGGTGCCGAGCTTCCAAATTGATCACAGACTCGCACAAGATTTTGTGGAGATGTTGGTTCAGTGGCAGTAGGAGTGGCATATAACAAAAAGGTGCATGGTACAGATTCACGTGCTATAGCCAAATCCAGCAGTGTGGTTGGCTGCCAGAAGCCGACATGAATTTACTTTTCATCCAGTTTTAATTAAAATTTTTATGACTTTTAGACACTTTATTGTACGATGGCATAAAAAAAAAAAAAACCCTGAGAGGGAGGTAATATTTCGAGAAAATAATTGCCAGTTTATGAGATTTAAGTGGCAAATTTACGAGAAAAAAGTTGCAGATTTATGAGGTTAAAAGTGGCAAATCTGCGACTTTTTTTTCCACATTTTCCACTTTATGTCTTGTAAATCTGCAACTTTTTTTCTCGTAGATTTCCCACTTTAATCTCGTAAATTTGCGACTTTTTTCTCGAAATATTTCCACCCTCCTCCGGGTCTATATTATTATTATCTTTTTTTTATACTTGGCCTTAATACGCCGTTGTAGTATTGACTACATATTATAACCAGATGAAGGATTTTAGTCACCGCAGGTCTGGATCTAAAGTTATAAAAAAAACAATCTGAGCAGGACTTTATGTCCTCTGAACAACTGTAGAGAAACAGTGATTTTTAACATGAAACTGCTTTATTCAGTAGTTTTACCTCTGCTGATAATTCGGCTCCTGAACGATGAACACTGAAGGAATCTGAACTGTAATGACAGTATAGAGGTGAAAAACAACAACTCCCATGATCATTACATCGCCAAACTCTACCATTCTCTATTATTAAGAAACCCCTGGCAACAGAACATTACATTTTGTGTGTTTAAAATGTTTCTACATCACAGTTTTTAACTCCACATACCTCGGGTGCTCTGAGCTGCCTCAGTAATCTGTGTCATCATCTCAGCTGTCATGTGCTCTCGTCCTCTTTTTATCTTTCCCTCAGAGCTCTACAGCAGCTCCTCACTGAAGTCCTGCCGCCTTCTGAACTCCTTCACTCTCGTCTAGACACGATGACGAACATAACCCAGTTGTTTCGCTGCATTATTACCACCGTGCTGTTCCGGTGGAACTTTGCATCATTCATGACCCCTGCGTGATCACACTGTGATGAATTATAGAGTTTCCACTTTGACTTAAGCTCCTTCTCCTCTCTTTCCCCACAATTCTTCTTTCCTCCTCCCTTCTTTGACCTTCTTTCTTTCCCCTCCCCCTCTGCTCTACATCCCTCTCTCCTCCTCACATCTTCTCCTCTTCCTCTTCCTCTCTGCAGCCCTGAAGAGAGATGGAGTCGTCAGACGATGATACTCTAAGCGAGCGCTCCTGCGTCAGCGAGCCGTCCTTCCGTAGCGAGCGTTCAGGGGGGTCGTTGTCCCCGTGCCCCTCAGGACCCGTGGGACCGCCTGGAGACACCTTGCCTTGGAACTTGTCCAAACACGAGAGGAGGAAGAGGAAGAGTCAGGACTCGGTGCTGGACCCGGCGGAGAGGGCGGTGGTTCGAGTCGCAGGTAAGAAAAACTGTCTCACACTGGCAATAAGTCCCTGAGACTGCTCCAAGCTGTTTCAGGACACCCGTGTCATCTTTTACTCACTGCGGGCTCGTTTTCCGATGCAACATGTAACTCCTGCACCTCAATGGAAACAACACAATCTGTCTTCTGTCTTCTGTGAAGTATAACACAGTGTTACGTCATAAATCATTTTAAAAAGAAGAAACAACACAAGTTGGATTTTTTGATCATTTATTTTACAAAACGACTGAATAAAATAGAATCAATATATATATAAAAAAATTTCAAGTGTCCACATGCTATACATTTTGAACTATTTCCATTTTTACAACCTCTCTAGTCCTCTCCTCTCTGGTCTGTGTAAATATCCTGCAGTTCAGTCCAAGTTTCAGTGAATTTTGGTCACGTGACAGTTGGTCTCAGTGGAGTTGTTCTTCCCTTCTTAGTTGAGCTGAAAAGTGCAGAATTTAATGTTTTTTACGGGTTCCTGTTAGTGCAAATTATTTATTATTAATAAAGGGATTTTGATTTTTTAAAAACGACTAATAAAAGCTTCTATTTGTTTATTTTTTCCTGAAGGAAGCTTTTTTTTTTACACATGATTTGGTCAAAGGCCATCAGGAATTTGAAAATTCATAAATAAATCCTGTTTTTAGCTATGATAAATGGTGTGATTTTGATGATTAAAAATGAACCCAATGTCTGCGAGTTGTCTGGCTCAGACAGTTTACAATCTACACTGTCTGCTCCTAGCGGTTATATGCATATTGCATCTCTCAGGTGTGTAGCATTCATTTCTGAGGATGTGCACAACCAATGCTCCAGGGAGTGTATGAGGCTCCAGTTTGGAAAATTTTGTTCAGAATTGATAAAGAATGGCCTGCCAGCAGAGCACATACAGAACTGTCGTATTGGTGATTTACAGACAACTTGCTGCTTGTACTCAAATACCTCATGTGAGATGTACAACAGGAGGGAAAAACAGAAGAGAGGCCTGTGCTTGTGGCTCAAAAGTACAAAAACAGAAATCAGACGCAGCTGTTATTCTTTTTTATCATTTACATATCTTGGTTAAAACATTTCATCTCGTATTGAGCCACAGACGCAGCATGTGTCTGACATTTCTGACATTTTCTTGGCTTCTCCTGTTTAATCTCAGGGCTTCCCTCTGGCTTTGATTAAAGGCCCACATACTTGGGGGGAAAAGCCCTGTTTCCTGAAAAATACCACAGTCAGTAAATGTCACACAGAGTCAGGAAAATCTGGTGTTAGCATCTCATATTTATACTTCCATCTCCAGTTAAACTGAAGCATGAGATCTACTGAATGTCATGTTCACATGTTCATGTTTGGTTGTTTTGTTCTGGCTGAAGAGTTTCACCCTGAGGTGGTTTTATTATCTGTACTCAGAGGTCCAAGCTGAAGGTTAGATGTGTTTTATCAGCTGACTCCTCCCTGTCCTCCCTCCATCTCTCTCTCCGTCTCTTTTTTCCTCCTCTCTTACTTGCTGTAACAGAAGATGGAGGAGAAATGTAGGTTAGTGGGTTCTCTGGAGAAGCCAGGGTTCCCCCGCTCTGGCAGCAGCCTCGGAGCTTTTAGTGGAGGGAAGACTTCCTGATTTATCACTGAGGTAGAGGAGATAAACGTGGACTTAGTGCTGCACCTCTGATCATCTGTGCTGTTTTTCTGTTTTTTCCACTCACGTCATCTGATAATTGTGCTGATTATTTACTGTTTGAGGCTTTTATCACATAAGTGTGAGTTAGTGGATGGATGTTCTGCCCTGAGCTGTTTCTCTCACAGCTGACAGTCGATGCAACAGCAGAATCAACTCCAGTAATTACATTATTTAGCTGATGCTTTTATCAAGAGGAACTTACAATAAGTGCATCCCACTGTACGGGTAAAACCCAGAAAAGTGCAAGAATCATGCAAATACATTGATTTAACCAAGTATGATGTACTTCAAGTGGTACAATTAGAGGCAAGATAGATTACAAATAATAATAATTATGTTTAATAAATTAATATGTATTTTATGTTATACATTACATGTGCATTTTTATATAACTAATTTATTAATTCATTTTTTTTCTAAATTAGAAATAAATAAATATATTTAAAAAGATTAGATTAGAGACATTTATACACACATTCATTTATTTATATTAATTTAATTGTATTTATTTATATAAATATATTTTACATATATTATACATATAAGACTCCTTAAGTTAAGTTGGTAATGATCACCTAAAATGTATATTTAAATGATTATATTTGTTTTAACTAATATACTAATAAATCATTATTTTTATTGAATTAATATATATTTTATTTAATGTTATACATTAATGTGTATTTTATATATATTTTTCCAATTAAAAATGAATAATATACATATATACTAATATACATTTACATGAACTTTCTATATAGTTAATTTCTCAATATAAAGAATAAACATAATGCAAATGTATAAGTAATTTATACTAACATATACTACATAAAAATATATAGTTGTATCTGGACAGACTTCATTGGGAAAAAAATCAGTATCAGCATGGAAATAATCAGATATTCTAACTCTTCCTGTCCTCAGAGTTTTGTAAGTGTTTTTGTCTCGTGCTGAAATCCTTTTTTTAGCCTTTTTATGTGCGATATAAACTGTTATAAACTGGCAGCGCTGCTCATTCCATTAACACTGTAAATGCCAGTCACAGCGGAAGTGATGGGGGCTGGTGACAGTAAAAACCTACTTTATAGTCATGGAACAGCATGTAGGTCAGGGACAGGGTGAAGGGGCGGCTGAGGGAGGCGTCTGTGTGTGCATTATGTTTATATGTGCATGTTATTCCTCATATAAGAAAGACGTATTTCCTGTGGAAACATTTCCAGTTGGAAGACTCTTGCAGACCTACAGCAGAAATGTTTAAGAGCTTCTGGCTTTACAATCAGCAACAGGTGAATAGGGTTGTTGTTTTTTTTAACTTACAGATATCACAATGAAACCTCCCCAATTTGTCATTTACATTAAAACAATATTTTTTTGCATTTTGAGTTTTCTGAAATTTTATGTTTAGATATGCAAATGAGGCGTTAAGTCTTTAAATATGCACACATTTGCATATATTTCCAGGACATAAATCTGAACATTGGATAAAGCAAATTTCAAAGTTATTATTTTATTTTGTTGATATATTAAATAAAAACGTTTTTTACAGAAGGAAATTGGGATATCTCCTTTTATCATATCATTAATCAGCAAATATTGTCAAAAGCCATAACAAATCATTATAGTTTTAGAAACAAAATGTTCTATAAATCAGTGCATGAATGGTATAGTGACAAACCTCTCTGTAAACACCTTCAGAATTAAGTTTGGAATACAACTGGAAAGTTTGGTGAATGTAAGTGGAGCTGAAGTTGAAATTTATGAGGAAAAACTCATTTTGAGAAAACGGCCTTTAAAGGTTTTTATACTTTCTTAATGGAAATTAGTATTTGAAGACAAAATATTGAATCTAATTCACAGCAACAACAATATAGAGCATGTAAAACACATAAAACTGAATATTGTGCAGGAGAGTGGGAGCTTTCTAACGATGCCTGTGATGACGAGATTTAGACTATGCTCGCAGTACTACATGCTGCAATAGAACAATACAATATTTGTGCAACAGCCCAAAACCTCAAAATTGACCAGTGCACGAAAAAACAATTAGTTGATTTGAGTTCCTCCACAAAGAATCATGCAAAAGAGCATTTAAAATCTCAGAGTATTTATCAGAGAGGCACTCATACAACTTTAAGTCATTCATGAAAAAGCATAAAAACTGTCTAAGGAAATCTTATTTGACTGAGACCAAAACAACCTATAAGTCGACTAATCAACTAAGAAAGAGCAGCTCAAACTTTACTGAGGATTTAATCAAATGTACGACGTTTTCACCAGCAGAATTGTAGTCTGAAGAAGTGGTGTTCCTGCAGAGATGTGATGAGTTTACCCCAAGCAATCAAGATGTTCCTTCGCTGAAATTAGCAAAATTACATGTTACAAGAATAAAAGATGTGAGTGTGTGTGTGTGTGTGTGTGTTTAAACTGAGAAGATGTTCAAGAGTACAGGAGAGGATCAGAGAGAGAGAGGAGGGCATTTTTGGAGGAGAGTGCGTATGAATGTTAAAGTACGTGTGAGTATTTCTGGAATTGTGGCACATGCACACACTTTTACACACTTTTACACACACACACACACACACACACACACACACACACACACACACACACACACACACACACACACACACACACACACACACACACACACACACACACACACACACACACACACACACACACACACACATCGAGTTTGAAAGTAGGATAATAATAGATCAAAAGCAGCTTGTGGTTAAAAACGACAGTGAAAGTTATGCATACTGTAATTAAGTGAAGCTGATCATTTACACAGGAAAAGCAGCTTGAAAATCAACACTATTGTAAGAGCCATTTTGTTTGTCTATTGATTTGTTTGTTTGTTTGTTTAAAACACCGACCTCTTGGCAGAGAAGAGCTCATTATACATATAGGTTCAGAGGCACCTGTTGATGTTTCATTATTTGTGAGATGCTTGAGGTCTTTTGAGGAAAGTATACTTCTTATTTTGAGAAGCTGTAATAAATAGCTTATTCTTTGGAAACTGTGGACTTTTATTTTTTCACGTAAAACACGTAAAAGGCAAAAAAATGGTTCACTACACTAATAATAAGACGAAAAATATAATATATAATCACTTGACCCACTCAGGCAAGTATTTAAAGTCAACTTTAATATAAAGTCTGCCTCATACAGGACATATAGATGATAAAAATGCTATTTCTTTTAAACTGTTGTTTTGGTAATATAAAAACAAAACAAAAGTTTAAATATGCTACTGTTGGATTAAAAAATATATAGAATAAATCAGCCGTTTCCAGCTTTAATGGTCATTTACCACATTAAAAATGTATTAATAACTGTATTAATTTAATGTTTCTTTTTATTTATTTAAATTTAAATTAAAATTTTCTTTAAAAAATAAGGACATTTCTAAGTGACCCCAAACTTTTGAGCGGTAGTGTATATTGAAAAATTTTAATATTTACAAGCTGGCAGTTGGGGGAGAAAACAACTACAGGAACAAATCAGGAACAAAAACAACAACAAACACTCCAGTGATAACAAGTAAACAGAACCCAGTGCAACAGTCAGAAGTTTTAACATGGCTCTCCTCAGACTGAGCAGCTGAGATGAACCTTTATCTTGCAAACAAATCATTTCCATAAGTGATATGAACAGCTAGAAACACTGGAAGTTGTTGCAAAATAACATAATCGCCCAGAAATTCTTTTCCTGAAACCAACACTTGACGCTGCTCTGCTGTTTACATGTAAAACACTAATTACAAACAGATCTGTGCAGGGATCAGTTATCACGCTGGTTAAAGACTCATGGCGTCACTTTTATGTCCTGTGGTCATCTTTCTCATTTTGTTTTATAGCAGACAAGTAGAAGGAAGGAAGGAAGATCTTTTCAAACCAGAAATTCAGACAGTTTAGTGTTTTATTTACAGCTTATGAACGACATGAATGCATGTCTTCTGTCGTGGCTGCTGGCAGATGTGAGAAGACTGTTTTAATATGAAGCAAGTGGTGAAACTTTTCCACTCTGTTGGTTGAACTTGTGACATGCTGTGTGGCAAGTTTTGATGCCAAGAGTTTCTGTGTGAAATACATAATAAAGGACTGTTCTGACAGAGCAAACCGAGAGAAAAAAAACATTGAAAATGATTATGTGTAATCATTATTAAAAGAGACAGTTAGACAGGGAGGTTTCCTGGCAGCACCTCTGGGCTGAGTCAGCGAGTCAGGCATGTTTGTGTGGAGATCAGTGGGCCGTGGCGGCAGCAGCAGGTAGCGGCCGAGCTGAATGCTGGCGCCGGCACAAACCACCCAGGGGTTCAAACACATTATTTTATACAGTCTATGGTTCAAACACAGACTACACCTTTATAACACTGCCAGTGGAATCTGTTCTCTACCTGAAAATCATTTTAAAAGCTGCTGAATTTAGAGCCAATACTCTTGAGTCTTTCCTCTCATTATGTAACATCTTATGAACATTTAATTAACCTGTATTTTAAACTCAGAAGTGCACTGAGATAGAGAGCTCATTTACAGTGGCCAAGTAAAATATTATGAATAATAATAATATTAATAATAATAATAATAATAATAATAATAATAATAATAATAATAATAATAATAATAATGATAATAATAATTGAGAAAAAAATCCTAGGCACTAGGACACACAAATAAGAAACTTAGGGAAAATGGGAATAAAAAACTATATGTATAATAAATAAAAAATAGAAGCCAATTTATTATATAATAAAATGTTAGGAATAGTTAAGAAAATGTTAAGAAAAAAGGTTTGGTTTTTGGCTGCCAAAAAAAAATAGGCCAAAATATATGAAATCAATAAATTTTTATATATATATATATGTATATATGAGACAGCCCTGACTATGTAAGTGCATATATATGTACATTATAACACTAATCGACTGAATTTCTTTCTTTCACTTTTTCCTTTTTTCAAACCATATTATTTTTTCCATAAAAAATGCATAAAAAATACAATAAAAATAATTGAAATAGATAAATAAATATATTAATAAATAAATAAAAATAGAAAATCTTAGCCACCAGGAAACACAAATTAGAAACTTGAGTAAAATGGCAATAAAACAATAAAAATGATAGAAAGTCAATTTAGAAAAATAATAAAATGTTATAAAAATAAAACAAATACATTTTTAATGTATATGTGTAGCTGTTGGGTTTTTCCAGAAATAACAGTTATATAAAATGTCTGCATACATCAAAAAAACTATTAAAATAGATCTCTATGTATTTCAACAATCTCTTCTTCAAGACATCGTGGTTGATGATCTTCAAGTTATTTAATAAATTGTCCCTATAATCTGTAAAAGCTCTGTTTTTCCCCATAACTGCATACGTCAGTTTCTCCATGGCTTGGCAGTGTCCACATATTTACCTTATTGTTTATTCTAATTTTACAATTACAAATTACTCACATAAACACATAAATATGCAGGAATGCTACAAGTTCTATTAACTCCTCCAACAAAGTATATGTATAAAGAAACTTATTATACCATAAATTCACTAATTGATGGATCCTCTTAATTTCTTTACTTTTTCAACACTGAAGCATGAAAACAGAGCAGCAGTCTCTCTGTGAGCTGGCAGAGAGCTTCAGCTGGTAACATCCAGTGTTTCCCAGCGTGTCCGCTGCTCACTCAGCCGTGAGGGCTATTGTGATGATATTACATTTTACATAATATGCACTATGTGTTTACATTGACCTCAATTTCCATTCAGGCTGAGGCTGGAATGTGGAAAATGAATACATTAGGCTGCTTGGTTAACAGTCCAGAGTGAAACAGGAGAAAAAGTGTATTGATTAGAAAGCTTACAGGGTAGCAGAAAGCATTGATTTCATGACAGAAATAAACATGAGAAGAAGGGAAAAGTTGCTCTTGTACAACACAGGATAAAGTTGAGTGCAGTCAGGAGGAGCTTTGTGAACAGATGAGTTCAGAGCATAAAGAGAGACGCTGCTGTCCTGACTGGACTCTGTTATTCTGGACTCGCTCTGCTGGCCTGCTGAGCATGAATGTCAATGAAACCTCACAACAGCTGCTGCTGCTTGCTCTGTTTATCTCAAGGAGAGTTTTTCAACCGGAATTACAAATCAAAGCGAGCCAATAAATGTATGGAGAAATTAGTTCCCAATAATGGTGACAAATGTGCTTTATGATCTACAGTTTTTAATTTTTTGCACATATGTATAAAGTTATGCAAGTTTTGTACTTGAGGAGTAAAGTAAGTAAAACAATTTATTGAACAAAGAATAAAGTTTACCAAATGTACTCAAAAGGATAATTGCAGAAAGAATATGCTGCCAGGTAAACAAAATGAATGCAAAAGAATCAGGTAACATAATATTACCTTATTCTATCAGTACATATACATATCAGTGTTTTCCTTTTATTTCTAACTTCCTGTCAGGTTGGGACCAACACCAGAACCTGGGTTTGCAGTGGTGTCTTTGCATGGGCAAAAAGTTAAATTTCTGATTTTATTAATGGTGTACTGATTTTGCAAGTGTAACTGAAGGTGGACACTAGAGCTGTAACTTTTTCACAAAATCAAGTCCAGACGAATCCAAAATAAAAGAGAATCTGTTTGGTTTGAACTAATTCTTAAAAATATATACCTTTTTTTCAATAAACTAATAACATTTGCTTTTAGAAGCTTTGTATGCTAAAAATATTGGTGTTTTTATTGCATTTATTTATTGTTGAATGTGTGAGTTAAACTGAAGCTAAATAACACGAAACAAGAACAACAGGGACAAATAACATGTTGCATTTATTTGGAAAATTGTTTCGCATTTGTACAAATTAACTCTTTTTTGATAGGATTTCTTAAAGTGCTCACAAATGATCATATATTTTAAAATCTTTATTTGTGGATCATAAAACAGAATTGTCACCAATATTAAGTCTATTTCCTGATGATCTTAAGCAGCGATGCTTAGCATAAAATGTGAGTGTTTACAGTATTTTTTGTGTAAATGTGTAAATAGTTCAGCTGGTTTAGTTTTAACATTAAATTAGTGGTAAAACTTGAAAAATATATGCAGAAAACTGAGATTTTAGATAGTTTAAATAAGGGCTAAAAGGATATTTTGATGATTCTTTTCACAGCAAAACAAGAAACAAACTCACAAAGACACCAAAAAAGTCTGTGTTAGGCTCTGTATCTTTGTGTGTGTTTGTGTGTTTTTGTGTGTTTTTGTGTGTGTGTGAGACCGCAGCAGTGATAATAATTCATGCACACACACACATCAGGACCCCAGATGTGGTGCCTGCATGTAACTTAGCTGTCCAGCGTGACGCCTGCTGCCTCGTTCGTTTCTCTTCAGGCAGCCGAAAGGAAGCCACGGCTGTTCCCCCCCTGTTGCCATGGTGACGTGGTCTCCTCTGTTTCCATGGTTATAAAAGGCGAGGAGAAGCAATGGCGGCGGGGGTGAGAGAGACTGACACTGAATATAAAAGGAGGGCAAAACAAATAGTGAGAGAGCGAGAGAGAGTGTCAGAATTTTAATTTGCAGGAGGAGAAAAGAAAAGAGAGAGAAGTGAGTGACTGAGTGAAAAGGTAATGAAGAGAGGAAAGAAATGGAGTTGGAGAAAGAGAGGGGGAGGAGGAGGAGGAGGAGGAAAAAGAGGGCAAGGTTCAAAGGGAAGAAGTGATGACTTCTAACTGAAGACGAGGGGTGAGCGAGGTCATGAAACAGAAAGAGAAACAAAGCTTAACGCTGCCATTTAAAGGAGTTTAAACGAGCCAGAGTTTGAAAAAGAAGAAGATAAGATTGGTAGAAGAGAGATTAACAAAAGTATTCAGTGTGGTGAAAGAGTGAAGAATTTATACTGAAAGGCAGAAAGAGGAAGAGACTGAATGGGAGACTCATTGAAAGAGAAAACAGAGAAAGAGACCTCGAAAAGGAGCTTTAAAAAAGAGCCAGGAGAAGATAAAGTTTGATGAAGGGTTAGGGTGTTATTTCAGCTACAAGTCTTCAGTTTCATGTCAATTATATAACTGACGAAGCATTAAATGCTTTATAGATATACAAAGAATTGACTGAGATTAAAACACATGTTGATTTAGTGTTAGACTTCCGTAAAGTTTGGGAATATGTGAGACAGTGTTGTAGTCAAGACCACCTAAACCAAGACCGAGTCAATACGCACACAGTCAAGTTATTGTGTTTTCTTTTTTTGTAGTTGTGCACAAATACGATTTACGCAAAATCACAGTAATGATATTAACAAGTAAATCCAAAAGTGCACAGTTGTGGTCTTGACCGGTCTTGAAATAACATCCTGAGTCCGCTTTGTCCGAGACCGAGACAAGTAAAAAATGCAGCTTCTGAGAAGAGACCTTCAAAAAGTGGTCTCAAGACCGATCTCGAGTACTACAACACTGATGTGAGACACAAGTCTTAGTTTTCGCCTTTGCTATACTTTTTTATTTATTTGTATTTTTAACCGCAGTTTAATGTTGAAAATTTGTACAATACTATACAGATTATACAGATACTATAGCAAGCACTTGCATCCATCCATCCATCCATCCATCTATCTATCTATCTATCTATCTATCTATCTATCTATCTATCTATCTATCTATCTATCTATCTATCTATCTATCTATCTATCTATCTATCTATCTATCTATCTATCTATCTATCTATCTATCTATCTATCTATCTATCTATTTATCCAGGCTGAGTTTACTCATATGATTTCTTATAATACATGTGAAATATGTAGAATGCTCCTTTAATACTTAAAAATTAATTTAATTCTAAATTTAAACACATTGATGTTAAGTGCCACATTTCATGACATAGCAGAATTTAAAACCTAATTTTAGATTGCTAGGAGATAGCTAAACATGTTATTTTGACATGAAAACTAATTTCATTTGGCATGTGAGTAGTAAATAATGTGGGTTATCACGTTACTTTTACTGTAAGAGATAGATAGATTTTATCTAAGTCACTTTAATCAAGTTTTTCTATGTTAAGTAGATAAAGTCACTGGATCAAATCCAAAATACTGTTAATTCTAATCAGATACTCATGTTTCAGGCTAATATGCACAGTAGTAATAAAGTCCTTTAGAGCCTTAATGCTGCCAACACCAATGACTTTGTTTACATGTTGATTTATTGGATTTGTAGACATCATATTGATTATCTGCATTCCTAAGCTGACTATTGATTTCCCACATGCATTATCCTGAGCGTGTGTTAAATGTTTTTATTGACATTTTAAACTATGATTAAGTTAGCAGTTTAAGGCCAAAGGTCAGACTTTATTAAGAATCTTATTTTAAATGGATGCAGCCACATAACACACTAATCCAAGTCACATATTTTACAATAATTTCATTCAACCTGCTGCTCATTCCTGGTTATTTAGGGCACTGAGCTGCTTTATTCGGCTGTAAGTCAAACAAAAATGCAGACGAGGATAATCAGATCACAGAGTTTGATGTTTTGGCTCCAAACTACACCGAGTACAGTAAGAGAAAGAGTCGGACGAGGAGTTTAGAGTGTTTGTGGTTGATTTTTGGGAGTTTCTTGTTCTGGAGTTGGAGTTCAAGGGCGTAGTGTTGCTGCTGATGTGTTGAGGACTGTATGTCCTTTTGGCTCACAGAGCACATTCATTCTGCAGCTGGACTCTGTATGACAGCACAGACACACACACACACACATCTGCATGCACACACAGACACAGGAGGACACACGCTGCAGAGGGAAGACAGTGTGAGTGACAGATCGAGGCAGACGGAGAAAGAAATGACTCATTACACTGTCAGCATTCTTTGTTTTTAAACTGCTGCACTTTAATACACGCATACACACAGTTTACTACTTTTATTACTACTTTTTACTATGACACACATCATGAGGTTATTAAAAACATGAAAAGACAACATCAAAGTGGAAGAATGTAAAAAGAAAGTTGTTACAGTCACTCAGAATTAAGTGTAATTACCACTGTCCACCACTAGGCGGAGATGTAATGGTTTCCACACATAAACAGGTTCTTATTGAGCAATTGAGCACTTTTTGGGGACTTAATTTTTATTAGAAATAACAAACAACCAAGACCCAATTCCCAATGTCTAAAGATTGTGAGCAGAGTAGATTTGTGCATAATTTGTGCCATTTTTGATATTTTATTTGCCATTTCCGCATCATTTTACATTATTCCCCATAGGTAATCCAGCCAGTTTACTTTGTTTTCTGCACATTTAACTGAAAGTATAATATATTTTCAAATAACATTTCATGTGTATTTTATAAACATGTAAAATACTTTATAAAGGAGACCAATTTGAGCAGAAATAAATTCGTTAACCACATCAGGTTTATTCCACGTCAGATCTCATTAGATATCGTTTAACTTGCACCTTGCTAATGTGATAAGACAGCCTGTTTGCTTTTTAGTATTGCACTGTGAAAGAAATTCAGCAAATTTATTTGGCGATCCAAATAAACTCTCCTGCGACCCATGAGTGAGTCTCCAGCCTGTCTCGTCAGGGAATGATTGTTCTAGAGGGACCCTTGTGCTCTCATACCACCTGCTGCGTTTGCCTTTATATAAATTAACTGTTAAAAGAAAAACATCTGTGTAGACTGTAATCTAATGAGGCTTGTTTAAATAGAGTAAAAGGTGTTTTTTCTCCAAATGTTTTTTTTTTTTTTATAAAAATGTAAAATTTTCAATTTTACCTCATGACAACATTACTATAATAAAATACTAAAACATATAAAACAGAATAAAGAAACACCTGACACTGCATTACTTACATTAAACTAAGTACTTGTGGCAGAAGGTAGACAGCAGAAAACCCAAGTACCGGTATATTAATTAAAGAAAAAAGTTAACAAATGAATTAATGAATTAAGTAAGAATTTAACCCTCCTGTTATGTTGTGGGTCAAATTAAACGATTTCAAAGTTAAAAAATCTAAAGAAAATAGTGTAAAAGTATTTTTTATTTTTTTATGTGTAATCAACATATTAAAAAAAAATAGTTCATTTCACAGAGTTGTGTATCGTGTTCATTTATCGATATCACTTCATAAAAATAAAAACATTCAAAATGTAATATACATTTAAAAAAAAATCAGTGTCATGTAAAACTATTGCATTTTATATTTTTAACGTGCATTTTTTAAAATGAAAAACAAATTATCCTCATTGATCTGTGAGAGGTAAAAAACACCATTGCACATAATATTAATTGAAATGGTTAGTAATGGATTTATTAATGAAATTTAACAATGTTTTTATTGGGATTTTTTGGTTTCTGAAATTTTTGGATAATAAAACATCCCCCGGCTGTTCCTAAGAAACTAACGTAACAGGAGGGTTAAGTGAAAGGTTGCTTTTCCTCTCGATTAATAACCATTTATTACTTATACATTGCCCCTTTTATCCTCAGCCCCTTGTACTCCTTCAGACATTTTTTTGCATAAAGTGAAGGAAAAGGTTTCCAAACAGAGTCAAAGGCCTCTGATTTATCTTTCAGAATACAAGAGATTTTCTCCATTAAGAGGCAGGAAGCGAAAGCCTCCTTATGTTTTCCAAGATAAAGCTACGACACAGTCAGCATGGAGGGAGCACCGTTAATTTAAGCTCTCTTCATTTTTTCTTTGCTTAATAGGATTAGTTCTTGGATAAATTCCTAGTATGAACATCTCGGGGTGTAGAGGTAATTTAATGCCTCACACTGAAAGTCTCTCATCTCCCCAAAATGATTGTTAAATGCATGTAGTTTGGCTGGAAATATAAAAATTTAATTCCTCCCTCTTGTTTGTTTGACTGTCAGGAGGTCACAGAGAGACAATAATCACATCCGCTGGCCTGCTTTCATTTCAACTACTGCTATGAACATTTTGGACCCCCTACTTGTATCATGATTGGATGCTGTGTACAGTAAATGTGAGTGTGATGAACGTGTGTGTGTGTGTGTGTGTGTGTGTGTGTGTGTGTGTGTGTGTGTGTGTGTGTGTGTGTGTAGCAGATCTAGATCCCCTGAGGTGTCTGTTTGTGTTTCCACTGGAGTGTGGCTAATGTGATGTGTGAGTCTTGTAATGAGGGATGAGGAGGCACAAAGAGGACATAAAAAATAATGAAAGACAGAAAGAAAAGAATGACTTTACATAGTTATTCCTAATAATTCATAATGGTAACAATTATTGTGCACACAGGAGACAACTTGCTAAATGTCTGGAAACATCTTTAGTGCACTTTTAAGAGTCATTAATTGAATTGCTTCCTGTTGTAGCAACTCTGACTCTCCAGTTGAAGATTATTTGTCCTTTGCAGAAACACATATTTGCCTCCACTTGTGGCTCGTTCTTGCATCTGTTAGCTTGAGAAAAGATCCGTTTTGTGTTGCAGATTTTCCCAGTGTAGAAGACATTACAGGCTGCTACACCCCTGACACAATAAATACAGTATGTGCTGGTTAATCGCAGACACATTCCTTTTTCTCTCTCTTTTCCCCTTTACATCCTTTCTTCTGGTTTATCTTGTTAAGAGCGGGTGTGTGCATGCATGCATGGAGGCTGGAAATATATCATATACCTCATGCCAGATCAGTTCCAGCAGCAGTAATGACCCTCACACACACACACACACACACACACACACACATATACATTCATTCACAGACAGGCTGCTTTTGGCACGTTCAGTGAGAAAGACAAATATGTGTGTTAACGGCAGAGGAAGAAAGATAAGTGAAGCTATAAAACATATAGAGTTATGTCTGTTGCTGCTGCTTCTGGTCTTTGTCCGTTTGGAAACACGTCCACAGTCACAATGTGCTTCCATCTCCGAGATATTCTGGCTGAGTAAACTTGATTTTCTCCAGTCGAAAAATGTTATTTGTACCGTATATGTACAATGGAAAAGTAAAGTTTTCTTTGCATGTCAGAACCTGAATGGCAGCGAATGTTGAAAAGTAGCACAATTTGTGGCCACTAGTCTTAAAAATGGATTATTTCTCTACATATACACACAGTGGCCACTTCATTAGGTACAGGGGGTGGACCAAGTGTGCACACATCTATGCAACACAAAAAATAATTTTACTGCAGGACACAAAGGAGGTCTGCATAAAGATAAAATAATAATAATGATAATGATAATGATAATGATAATAATAATAATAATAATAATAATAATAATAATAATAATAATAATAAACAGTTTATTCCTCTTTTTCTATTTTCAGATGCAGATATAGTTTCAATCTAAGATTCGTAATGGGTAGCGAATGGAAATAATGTTAAATAAACACACATTTGTGGTCACTAGTCTTTAAAACTGATTATTTCTTCATATATAAACTATAGACAAAAAGTATTTGTGTTTGGTAGTTTATTTATTTGTTGTAACAATACTTATGGCAATATATCTTATAATCTTATATTTTATATATCTATCTATCTATCTATCTATCTATCTATCTATCTATCTATATATATATATATATATATATATATATATATATATATATATATATATATATATATATATATATATATATATATATATATATATATATATATTTATATTGGAAAGACTGTTTTTGCTGACATTTCCAGAAAAGGTGATGTTGTGATGGAATATAATATAGAATATAGGAAACACCTCCAATAACTATAACCTCAATTTCTAAAACATTTTAACTGTCATAAACGAGCATTTATGGCAGTTTAGTTGCATTGGAATGCATTAGATTGTACCTAATAAAGTGGCCACTGAGGGTAGATACCTTTAACTAGAAAATCGAGGTGACCTTTGTAGAAAAACAAACCAGAGATCAGTGTGTTGGAGCAGAAGTAGAACCTCAGACTACACAGAGCAGAAGCATAAAGTTCAGTGGTTTGAAACTTGTGCAGCCATTCATGCATTTTTGATCGGTATTTTGACCTAATATTGACTTGAACCTGACGGAAAAATGAATCTGCTTCAACTCTTGTTTCCTGCTTTTTCAGACTTTACTGTCTCTTTTTTCCAGAGAGATCAATATATGTTCATATTTCTGCTCGAAGCTGCATGGGCACAACATTTTTGCTTCACTTTAAGGGCATCTTTATGTGTCTCTATATGGGATTAAATTACATAATCTCTATACAATTCCAGTGAGGATGCTTTGTGGGCTTTGACCTCAGGATGATCAGATGCTTAGATTATCTGCTGATGGCTGTTTGACCCTGCAGGATGGGACAGACTCATAGACAGGTTCACCTGATATCAGACACACTTGTGACAGAAAGGCTTATCCTTCTGGAGGTCTATTTGTGTTCCCTGTTGTGATTTTGGCTGAGAATATGACTGTGATTGCATATGTTCTGGTTGCACTCATTTCAGATCCAAGAATGCAAAAAAAAATCTATTTTAAAGGTCTGTGGGTTTATTGGTGTGTTAACAAGGCTGTCACTGGCTTTCAGTTCGCCTTTAGATGGCAGTGTGCTCCATTAATTCAGCTTATCCACAACCAAAACTTCTTTACATACTGTGCACACAGACACTCTGTAAGTATAATTTAAGCACTTATGAAATGTTTTGTTATGTTATGAATGTTAAATATACCATGCAAAGTGTTATATCTGCACTTTGCATGAGAAGGTGACTTTACTGAACAGATGTTGCCTATTTAGTATGTTATTTGACTATTCCCCAGTGATTTGCAATTGTTTTTGACATGTTTGCATTACAAGGTCAATTCCAAAGCCAGTTGTAATGGAGGTACCTGTCATTGCTGCATCATAGGATACAATTGATTACTCCCTTGGACCCAAACAATGCCAAGTATAAGCTACCCATCTTTTTGGAAGCGACTAACTACATTTGTTATTTTTCCTCCTGCAATTGCTTTAGTTTTCTTGGAAGACAATATAACACAGGAAGCCAAACAGTAAGGCCATACAAGACCAAATTCGTTTTTGAATTAATAGAGAATAAAACGATTTTAAAACAATAAATACCATGAAATTAAAATGATAAAAGATGGGAGATTTCCTGCCATTTATCAGCCGTCTTTAGTAAGTTAATTAACTAATAGTTCAGTAATATTGCCACAGCCACCATTTTTTTATTTTAAATTTTTATCTTTCATCATTAACCTCCTCATCAACTTTCTATACACCTGCTTATTTAATAATTTAAAGGCTAAAATAACTTAAAAAGCCTAATAAAAAGACCCAAAAAAGGTGTATTTTCCTTACTAGTAGTTATAGTAAAAAATAAAATAAAATAAAAAAAATAACAATTTTACTCAGTAATTATGATTTCCACTTTTGGAGTTTGGATCTGAATTCCAACTGTTAATTTCAGTTGGTAACGCAAACGCTAGGCTAACGGAAACAAACCGTTAGTTATACTGTAGGTGAATATACAACAAGTCATGGGTGTATTGAATTGGCTTGACAATGTAGACTACAGATATATTTTGGTGATTTAACCCTCTGGAGTCCATCTATTTATTGAAAATAAACTAAGCATGTTTTACAGTGATAACTTTATTTATATATCATATGTAGACAAGCTGAGAAAACCAGTTGAAAGTGCAATCATAGGGGCTTTCACAAAGTGTGTCATTTATGTTTCTAGACCATTTTTAAAATGTTAGTTTTCTTTGTAGTAAACTACTACTATTTTTAATTTACATGCAAAAAGACACGTTTCATATTTATTTATTTATTTATTTCATTATTTTCTGCTGTTTTGTGTGTATAAATAGTGAAAAAAATGGTACATTTCCATAGAAACCTTTGTCATTTGTTTGTATTTTGGGTTCCTGGCAGCTTTGTACTTGTCATTTAAAAAAAAAAAAAAAAAAAAATCTGACTGATAGCCAAACTTGTGCCGAGAAAAAGGAGCCATGCATGTGATGTAAGGACGGACTAAAAGATGCTAAACAGAAACAGAAATGAATGCATAGGAGGTTGACACATTTGAACCAAAATCTCCTGGACTTCAGAGGTTTAATGTCCCGGGGTTCCATGGTTTCTGTCACCGAGCCGTGCTCACCATCTGGGGGCGCCCCAGCTCCACTCTCCGCCGGTAGCCATGGAAGCTAAGCTAGCTCTTGTTCCCAACGGCTCTTGAAATTCCTGTGGCGGAGGTTCCTGGCGTGGCCGGTAGAGAGGGATGGAAGACAGCCACTGCAGGAAGAGCCGAGAAACCTGAGCAAGAAGAGGGAGAGAGAGAGACAGAGCGAGAGGGAGGGAGAGACGCGGACACATACACATTCACACGGAGGCAGAGACCGCAAAGCCTCGGATAGAAGCGGCCATTACGGCTGGGAAGCATGCTGGGAGCTCGGGCGGCTCGCCACGGATTCACCGGACGCCGACACAGCCTGGGATAGGAAGCCCAGAGGACTCCGGATACGGTTTCGCCTGGAGCTCCGCCGATTTCTGGGGACGGAAACAAGACACACTGCCCCCCTCCCCTCTCCACGGACACTCATCTGCGGTGTGTGGGATCCACTCCCTCCCTCATACACACAGGAGGCTCAAAAAGCAGCAGCAGTCGCCGGGTGGAAGCCGATATTGAAGGAGGGACTGGTCGGAGACAACACACCGAGCGATGCGACTGTGTGTCCCCGCACCCATACCCACACAAACGGCGCTAATAATGGATAGATAGCATTTATGTAACCTTCATTCAAGTAATTACTCGCGTCTTTAGTGTCCTACATTTTTATTAAAACGCGCTCACTTTAGGCTTTTGTTGTCCTTTTTTTATTCTCTGAAGTATCCCTGAGGATTATCTAACCCTGCTTGGAAGTGAGCTACTGGGCTTTTTTTCTCCTTTTTTGTGTGTGCGTCAATGCATCAAATTCAGTAGTTTCACACAAGGTGGTGTTGATTTGGACGCAGGGAAGAAGGAAGGAAAGAAGGAGCCAGGAGCTGGGGGGTTGACGTGCAGCAGTGGACCGGGTCACTGCGGTAGTCTGCAGGCCGACCCCTCTGTACTCCCAAGCCGGCTTGCAGAGCCACCATGGCGGGGTTCATACCGGGTCTGCTGCCGACAAACCATTCACAGGAGAAGGAATTCGCCCAGGCGTATGAGGATGTGCTGGAGAGATATAAAGGTAAACGGGAAAGTGGAGGAACTACTGTGTAATCTTAATATTCATCAGGAGGATGCATACAAATATAAAACTTTGAATTATTATAGCTAAGCCAAAAACAAACATTCACTAACAGGATAAGCTGACCTAACTTCTGCTGCTCATTCACATGTCCCTTTGGGAATATTATAGGAATGTTAGTGTTTTTGTCTGGGGATGAAAGGAATGGGTTGAAAAGACTTCAAACATGGTGCACTGTGTGTGTGTGTGTGTGTGTGTGTGTATGTGTGTGTGTGTAAATTGATCTTCAGGCAGACAGCCAGCCTAGCCTGCCAGTTTAATAATCTGGATTGTTTCATTGTTGATATTTTGGATAAACAAAGCATGGATGACTCCTAGCTCTGCCACATTATTGGCCCCCATCTGTACTGCACTGCACTGGGTAGTGGCACATTGCATGCCGTGACTCCCTTGTAATCACTTGTGTGCTTTTGAGACACCAGAGGAAGCAGTTTTATGAAGTCCGCCTCCCCTTTACCCGCCTGTCCAGCCAGGCGTCAGGGAATTTCACCCCCATGGCTTCATGTTTGGCCTTGTGTTTGCTGTTTGTCCTGTAAATATCAAAGCTGCTGCACTGCACGTCCAATTGAAAAGTTGACTTTGTCTCTCATATGTTTTTTTAAAAGCGCATCAAGATGAGAAAACAAACCTTCTCACACAAAGTGCTGCTTGTTGGGGCCACTGTGTGTGTCTCTCTTATTGTTACCCCCTGCAGCAGTGGCGTTACCACCAGCATTGAGACTTGCCGTTTTATAATCCCAGTGACAGGGGCGCTTTAAAAATGAATGCCTCTACTGAAATTGTGGAAGGGCGGGGGTGGAGAGTGTGTGTGGGGGGGAAAGGGTGGGGGTGCGGACAGCCAATAGACTCAGGTCACATCTGTGATGCTGGCGCTGATGAAAAGGAGGTGCTTTTTAATTATTGATTATTATAATGAAACTAAACTCCTTAGGGTTTCGGCCTGTGTGTGTGTGTGTTGCCAGCAAATGTGTGCGTGGAGAAAGACGACACAAGACATGAGGAGGTCCATGCCATCAGCAGTTCTTTATTCCTCCAGCATAAAGCATCTGTACAGCAAACCACAGAGGAAGAAGCCCTTTGGGAAATTGTTTCACTGACAGTTTGTTGCATCTGTGCTATGGCAACGCTCTGCCCGGCTCATGTGCCCTGGAATAAGCTTCTTCTATTGAAAGGAAAGTGAAAACACGTGGCCATATCTGGAATATATCAAGGCCAAAATATGCAGACGTCTAGTGTGTGTCTCCACATATCACTCAAATCTTTCTGGCCTGAATAGCTGCTTTTTTTGCTCCCCAGTAGGTTCGTTTTGGGCAAAGCAAGGTATAAATAACAGGAAAGTAAGCATGCTAAATTAAGTTTGTAATATTTTCCTTTTGACCTTTTATGTAAGAAATACCACTCATAGCTCAAGCTGGTTACAACAGCTGCTGTTAGGTCTGCATTTTATTAGCACATGGGGATACTGTGAAAATGACTCTAAAAGGTAAAGGTGGTAAAGGTGTTTAAGTTCCTCAGGAGGCAGTAGGATTAGATCTTTCTCACACACACTGCTGAGCTCTCAGTTGTAAATTCACACTGAGTTTACTCTACAGAACCGCAGTCCATTTCTCAGGCTTGTAGCAAACGATCGCTCTCCATTAAAGTGCCATTTGTCGATTGCAATCGCGGGTCAATTTGATCTGAGAGCAGAATTGTTTTGCTTTGATAAATATATATAAGGCATTAGAGGCGATGTTTCCCAGGAGATTGGTGATTTAAAGGAAGGGAACACAAGCACATTGATTGGAGGAGAGCTGGACATCAGCCTCTTGGGCCTTTTTTGCCTTTTTATAAATCGCAACACGTAACTGTCTGAAAGTCCCAAAGTGATCATGGATTAGTGCTCCAACTCTGGCATTGTTGATAGCTACATAAGCCACTGCTGGTCCCTTTATTTGACAGTTGCAATCGATGTATATAAGTTGCTTTGGTAAACAGACCCCTATATTAAAAAAAATGTTTATGTGACTCATTTGTAAGTCAAGCTACTTAATTTTCCTTTGTTGGAGCTCTAAACAATTATCAGGTGTTTTATTATTGCCACAAACGGTGTCTGTCATTGACTTGTTTCCTGATCAGTTATTGATTTGAATTGATTTAATGTCATGTCACAACATAGCAGATGGCAGAGGAGAGTTTTCAGATTGCTCAGCAAAAATAAAACAAAAATGTGCAATTTGAACAATAAGAAAAAGGGAAAAGCAAACTGCTTTTTGTAAAATGTCAACTGGCTGATGCATTTTCTGTCAGTGGACTAATAGATCAGCTGATTACCTAACTAATTAACTCTTCCATTCAGACTGATCTCCAGCTGCTGACAGCCAATCAGCTGGTTTGATTGGATGACATTCGTCCAGCGAAACTCACGTCACGAAACTCAGATGAAACTTTCAAACTAGGCAGCGCTGATCAAATATAAATCCTGACTCTGTTACTGCATTGCCTGTTTCTCCCCTCAGTTTTCAGAAAGGCCTATTAGTGTTTATTAACCTGTAATTTGTGAAAGTTTGTAACCCGACCGCCATGTTTGTCCTTCTTAAAAACGTACCAACTCAGCGACACGATTCGGTGCTCTAACTGATTGGCTTTGATCTGGTTGGTTGTAGATCTATCGTAGGCATTTTTGTCTGCACCCATTGATAAAGCCTTTTGGAAACCTGACAGGAACTGACAGGTTCCAGACTAATACTTAATATTTTAATAAGCTGTATTGCACCATGTTGGACGTTTTCCCACAGGCAAAGCAGGAGAAGTGACATGATATACTTGGGTCTTTCAGTTCTCCCTGCCTGAGTTCAGGTGTAAAAATAAGTATTAAATTCATATAATTTAGTACAGTATACACATTTTGTCCTGGACAACTTTTCATGCTCACAAATCTTTTCTCGCTTTAAGCTCTGCATATTAATTTACAAAGCTGAGCTCCTTCCCTTACAGTCATATATTTCTAGATTAATATGTGTTTTCTGGCTCTGCAGGGCTGCAGGTTTTACCTCCTGTACTCTGTCAACATCACATCTCGACTCCTTCGTCGGTGCTATAATGAGGCTGTAACCTTATAGGACCGGCTCTGTGTCCTCTGGAGTCACTCCAGTACAATAGGACTTGTGCTGCCGTATGTCGCTGTCTAATGATGCTTTGCTCTTTTAGAAGATATTTAGCAGCAATAGCACGCCTTGCTCAGTCTCAGATGATATCAAGTTCCTGTCATTCATTCATTTTGTCAGACATTGTTCTTCCTCTCTTTCTCTCCGTCCTCTGGTAGTCTGGATCCAACGATTATCCTGTGCTGCAGTGAACTTGACCCCATAAACCACTATCATGTATATGTGTATGAGTCTTCACTGCTCTGTCAGCTGTGTGTGAGTCACTTGTAGCAGTTGTCAGAAGAATGGATCCAGAAATGTGAACTTGGCGTCCCGCTCGCGGCATCACTTGACTTGAAACTGGAGATGTGGACATTTGATACAGCTTAAATAATTCACCACAGCAGCAGGGTGTTTGTGCCTGCGTGTAACGGCTCTGTAACAATGACCGGATATCTAAAGCAATAGCGACAGGGTCATATATGGAAAAACACTGAGTCCTGACTCAGAAAACACACAGTCTGAGTCAGTGGAAAACCAGATGGTTCAGGGCAGATTGACAGCGACATTATATTTGCTCAAGGAGCTCCATAATTATTGTGAAGCATGCAACTCAGTATGGATTTCTTCTCCTCTGCTGCTGTTTTTTTTCTTTAGTAATCCTCATTAGATACCATTTGCATGAGCTTAAGAGCAGCTTAAACATGCACCAAACATGACAGGTACACAACAGTCCATGAAATGATTTCAGAGCCAAATATAAGTCAGGAAATGTGGCAGGAAACAGGACAATTGGGCATTTTAAAGGACAAGATGTTCAGGAAACCAACAGCTGTAGCTCTTGCCCTTTACAAATATAGACACGAGAAAATGTGCCTGGATTTGTGTTTATTTCAGAGACATTAAACTAAGAAATTACTTGTAGGTTGTCAGACTACATTAATTTTGAATTGTAGGCCTTAAATCTATTCAATTTCACTTCAGCTTTGCCAAGTATAATCTTTCTCACTCTGGATGAACTCGTCTTGGGCAAACTGAGCTGTCTGTATCCGGTGTCGAGTGTGTGTATGTGTGGTCTTGGTCGAGTGTGTGTGTGTGTGTGAGTGAAATAGTTGCAGTTCTTTGGCCGGGGATGGCATCACGATGTTCTCTCTGTCTGCTTTACACCTCCAACTCATCAGTCTGCAGGCAGTGCCAGTCAGCTCGCTGCTCCTGCTGCCCTGTGACTGTGTGTGTTTGCATATATCTGTGTGTGTATGTGTGTTGACCCTCTAAGCTGGTATGTAGCAGCGAAGAGGAGATCACATTCTCTGTGGGGTTTTTTGCCCATCAGGATTAATGTTTTACTGTGCTGTTTGTAAGTCACACACTCTCTCATAAAATAAATTGGCAGCGACACAAACAGTCACAAAGCTCCATACAGCAAACAATACAGGCTTTGGGCATCTTCTCAAGTGATGCAGCAGATTTGCACCCAAAAAAGCCTCATATTTTTTCGAACTGAGATCTACAAACGATGAGGGTCAGACCTCTCATTGCAGATAAAACTGCTTCACAAAATAGTGACAAATGCCCATAAAAGCGTTTTGTGTGACCAATAAATAGTCCAAAGCCAAATAATATTCAGTTTACAATCAAAACAGAGAAAAGCAGAAAATATGCCAATTTACAAGGCTGGAAACAGAGAATGTCTTTTTTGCTTGAAAATTCACTCGGTTTCTTAATCTTTTATCATAAATATTGCAGATTGATTTTCTGTCAATTGACTTATTGATTATTCAAGTAATCATTATGTATTTTACACTGGCGGTTGTACTCTAGAGATCTATTCAACAGGGTTTAAATGTTTAAACTGGACTCTAGGGCTCAGTAATATGGCTGAGATCAATATAATAACGTCAATATTTATTATTTTTCCAATATGAATATAGACCACGATATAGCAATTGATAGCAAACTTGCAAATAAAACAATCAAACTTAAATTCAATGCAATTAACTGTTATCACTTTCCTTCTTTTATTATTTAATGGCATTTAGTTTGAAATCTGACAATGTTGAAACAATATACCAAGATATGATCATGATCATTTCCTGAAATTTGAGGTCAATTATTGTGAACCCTGCCGAGACTCACAGAGGTTTATGACCTAGAAAGGGAGACAGGAAGTGCACAAAGCATCAGGAAGGGTTGGAGTTGACTGTTTGCTGACGTGCTGCATTTCCATGGGACACAGGAAGTGTGAGGCCGGAGCTGGCCAGCTCATCCTGTCTCTGCAGATCTGTGTTTGTGTGTTTGTACCTGCCGCTCCGATTCGCCACACACCGTGGATGCACAAAGGCCGCCTGTGTGCTTCCAAACACCCCGTGCATCCTATCAAAGTGTGTATCTGTTGCTACTTTGAATGTCCTGTCTTGAACATTAGCCTCTCTGTCACGTCTCCTGTCGCCGTGGAGAAATGTCACGCTCACGGACTAATGTGACCCCATTAGAGGTAAAATTAGACCTTGAAATTATTGAAATTAGATGATGGGAAAAGTGTGGAAAATTAGCTTCATTTCTGTAATTGGTTATTGGACGGCTGATCTCTGACACTGGAGGATATAAGGAGCTAAAAATGTAGAGATGGAGAGCGGTAGAGTCGGGAGAGGAGGGGACAGATTGTGGGATAGAGGACAATACAACTTGAGTGAATATCGTAGAGAAGAGAAAGATGTAACCACAGAGTGAAAGAGAGGCAGACATGCTCACGGCCAGTCCCTGAGTTGGATCATTACAGCTGGATTTTTCCACGTGGCCTAGTTTTTCCCTTCCACCTCCTTCACTACTCGCTCTCCTCTCATGGTAGATCTCTGCCCGCAAGAACACAACCTCCTCCTCCTCCTCCTCTACCTCAATCATCCTCCCTGTGTCTCTCCGATCACACCCTGGACAAACCTTTGCCAGTATTTTTCATCTTCACTTGTTTTACTGTCACATCAGGAGCCACTGAAGCTTCATAATTACTTTTATTATGATTTTAAACAAAAAAAACATGTTCAAGTTAGGAGACTGAGTTAATTTTCAGATAAATTACTTTTTCAGTAGGTGGTAATTGCGTTTTTTAATGAAACTCGCACTATTAATGATCCCATTGCTGCTCCTTTGTGCTGCTAAAAGCTGCTTCATGTGCCTTTCTCCGTCTTCGTTTGCCTCCTCACTATCGATTTTTTTCCTTCTCTCTGCCTCCCTCGCGTCTGCATTTTCCTCACATTCTCACTTGCTTATTTCATTATCTCTTAATTCCCTCTCCCTGTCTTCTTCTTCTTCTTCTGCTTCTCTTTTTTCCCTCCTCCTCTCTTTCCCTGCCTCGTCCCTCCTCCTCTCCCTGATTTCCCGTCGTTCCCTCGGTTGCTTCCTGTTTGGTCACATTCTCCAGCAGCACCTGACTGTGTCGGCAGGGAAAACCAAACGCTGTCAGAGCTGCGGCAGGGAAAACCAAACGCTGACCGAGCGTGAGAGCTGCTCTTCTTAGTAGGAGAGGGAGGGAGAGAGAGAGATGAGGAGGAGGAGGATGAGGAGGAGGGGATCCTTTAGGGAAATCAAACGCTCCCAGAGCTCGGGGCTCTGCTGGGAGGCCTCTCCGCGCTGCTGGGACAAATTGGTCATTATTAATGCATTAAAATGTACATCAGAAATATGGAAAACATCTTGAACTCAAAGAGTATCCAGGCACTTTCACTTTAAATAATGTGAATAAAGAAAGACACTAACTTCAACACCAAGAGAGTAAATTAAAAACAGATTTTTTAATGCTTGTTTTAATAGTATGAGACATGTTTGCAGTGAGTGCATGTAAAATAAACGACACGGCAGAAAAATAACTCAGTTATGGTGACACCCAGCTGTATATCAGCTTAAAAGAAAAATACTGCAGTGTCAAATGGACGTCCCCCTGGCTCTCTCTGCTACATTCTCCACATTTTATCTTCATATGCAGTAAATCTGTGACGTCCCCATTTCCCCCTCCTCCTCCCCTGTCTCCCCCCCTCACTGTTCGCTCCCCTCTTTAGCCTGCAGGCTTCTTACATAACCAGCACCCAGCTGATTTTTTAGTAAAATAATCAATGAGCTCCATTGTGTGTCTGCGTGTGTGTGCGTTTCATGGGAGAAAATTGGGCTGAATGGTCGTGCAGGCTGCAGCCAGCCAGTGTGAAATATTTGCCCCGGCGTATAAATGTGTGTGTTGGTGCATATTAGTGTGTTTGTGTGTGTGCGTAACAGTGGGCCTTCTCTTCTGTCAGCAGCACACAGGGCCTGTATTCATGACAGACTGTAACAGTGAGGCGCTGTGTGGCCCGACCGATCTTTTTCAACTTTTTTCCAGCGTTTGTCGCAGCTCACAGTGACGCCGCAGAGACGTTTGTTGGGCTCTGTTGGTGCATCCTGGATGTTTAATGGAATCGCTGGAAAAGAGGGGGGAGGAATCTCTGGCTGTGTGTTTGTTTGTCAGCGTCGGCATTCATTTAAAGGAAAAAGAAAAATAGGTCAGGGAGATCTGGAGATGTAGCCATGCATGATATCTGTGTGTGTGTGCGTGTGTGTGTGCGCTCTGCAGCATCCTTGGAACTGCGCCATGACTTGAATCGATAATAAGGCTCCGCGAGGAACAGACGCTGCTGTTGCTTTGACCTTTGTGCCAAACAAACACAAGCACACACAGTCACATCCAGTCTCAGACTAAGGCTCAATTTGAAAAGACATCATACAGTATCTTCTCCATTCAGTCCACACTTTTCCACCATGAAAAAAAAAGTCTAGAAGTGGATACTAGGGATGGAATGATGTACGATTTTATGGGGAATCCCGACAAAAACTATAACAACAGGTTGATCATGTTGAATTTGCATCATCAATAACAGAAGATGTGAAGATGAAGGTGTGACTATTGTTACAAGTGTCTTAAAAATGTTAATGTTGAGTGGCTGATTTATTTTGAAATGCCAGAAATGTTTAGAATCCTCTCTCTCTATCATTCATGCCTGGCTTTTCTCACCAGAGCTGATTTTTCTTGCTGCAATCTCAAATTGACTTCAGTTTACTAGTTTTTCCTCTAACTATAACATTCATTTGGCCACAGCCCATAAGCAACAGTTTGAATTAAGTAGAATTGATTTTATTTTTAATCCATCCTCTCATTTGATGCATGTTTTAGATCCATTTTACCATTTAAGAGTTTAAGCTTGATCTTAGCAATATTTTGAGCAAGATAATTATGACATTAAACTTATTGTGCAGACACGTGAAAATGTCACTGCTTTTCATACAGAAACTTAAAACTGCGTTTTTTTGGACCAACAATGACCGAAACCTGCTTGGAAATGGCTAGAGGCTGTGAAGTGGTATATAAGAAGCCAACTCTGTGTTGCTGCCAACCTATTCAGTGAAATGTCAATAAAGGCAATTACATTACACATTAACCTGTATTGTTGCCTATTTTGTCAGTTGAGAATATGATAAAACAGGGATTTGTCATGGACATGTCAGTGCAGCAGGGATGGCATTCAATCTGCAACAGGTAGTTTGTTCAGTTTTGTGACAGCAGAAACAAATAATGAAAACGACAACAACAAAATCATGAAATCAGCTTTATCAATACACATTATAGGTCATAACAGAGAACAGGAGGAGATTGAACATCATTTTAACCAGATTTTTAAAGTTTTTCTTGCCAGAGTTTTGTTATTTGGCATGCTGAAAAAGGCTACAAAAAGAAATATGTCTGTGTTTGTGTCAGTGTGTCTCATTGTGGATGGAGATATTTACAAAAATAACTTGAAAACACAAGTGTTGATGCATATTATCCCCCATCATTTTCATCAAATTTAGCGGCTTATTGTGAAAGACCTCGTGTCGAATAGAGTCACTGTCTCTTTACATCTCTGTTGTTGGGTATTTGTTGCTGCTGTGTGTGTGTGTGTGTGTGTGTCTGTGTGTGTGAGAGAAGTGTGTAAAATGCAGTAGAGCTGTCAAGATGAAGTAAGACGGCAGAGAGAGACGGTTAATAAATTAATCATGGACACTGCTCTAAAAGCAATATAGGAAACCCAGTGGAGAGTCTGCAGCGAGCATCGATTACACACTGCTGGACTGGGACACACACACACACACACACACACAGTCCCCTATAGGGCATCATCTGTCTGAAGGCTATACAGCGCCCTCGCTCTTCTTTTTCCTCCGTGGAGGCGGGGGTAATGAGAAAGGATTACAATAAGAATAATTTTTTTGCCTTTTGAGGAATTTCTCCGGTTTTTCTTTTGGTGCAACCTCGTAGATTAGCCCGTGCTCTTTTCTGTGTCATTGGCCGACACTGTGAGGCGAGGCTAAGCTGCCGCTGCCAATTCAGAATTGATCTCGCTCTGTGACTCTCCTTAATTTCTTATCCACCTCCCTTTTCTTCTATCTCTTCTCTCCTTGTTTCTGCTTGTTCACATCCATTATCTTGGATAGAAGAGCTTTATTTCACTTGTAATCTTCCACTCTTCTACCTCTTCAGTTTAGTCCTCTTGTTAATTTTCTAATGAAGGCAGGAAGCTGCTGTCGGTTGTAGAAGGTAAATCTATACCTCCCCTTGTCTCTCCATCATCCTGTCATTCAGATAGATGTTATTCAATCACTCCTCCTCAGTTAGTGGGGAGGCTGAGGGATGGGATCCTAAAGGAGCTGTTTCTATCTGTTTATCTGAGATCTAATCTTATCAGGTTTTATCAGCGACCCCTAAAGGCCTTACAGAACATGAAGGAACAGACAAATAGACATAATCATAAAGATAATGGCACATTTTAAGTCTCAACTGAAGAAAAGCCGGCTGAACCAGATGACATAACATTTGGTTCTTTTTCTGTCTTTTTTTCCCAGAATCATTTTAGTCCACATGTCTTCTCAGAGTCAGGAGTAAAGCGTCAGTGTTGACGCCTAGGGCAGCTCATGGTGAAAGTTTTGACTGTTTTTGAATCATGCTGAGTTGTTGAAACATGAAAAAAGTTTGAACAAATGTTACTTTTAGCAGGAAAAAGCTGAAGAAGAGAGAGTTGTTGCTCCGGGAGAAAGAAATGTTAACAAGCAGCTCCTTTAGATCAGCAGGAAAGGTTTTATTTTGGAGAAGAAGTTCTTTATTTATTAATCATTTAAGTATCCATTATACTACACACACACACACACACACACACACACATACACACAAAAACACACAAAAACACGCCCTTTTCTGTCCGGGCCCCCTAATAACTGTGTGAACTGTCAGTCCCATCCGATTGGACGTGTGTGCTGCTCTTAAATCCCGTCAGATGAAAGGATGTGCTGAGTGACTGTGAGTGTGTGACTGTGAGAGAGGCAGGGTGACTTTTAATCTGCTCCAATTCCTTCAGCCTGTGACTCTCAGCTGACTGCACACTCACTGTGGGACACTAGGTCACACACTGGAGCTGCCCGGGCACTTGGCAGGTACACACACACACAGGAAAAACTACCAGGCAGGTGTGTGTGTATATTCTACATGTGTTTAAGCGGCACACGTGGCTCAACAACGTGTGTTTCTCCTTTAGTTATCAGAATTTAAACTTCTACCATTAACATTTGAGCTGGTCCAATTTGTCGATTGATCCAGTGGTTCTCAAACTCAAAACCAAAAACAAACAAGATTTACTTTTCTTGTTAATAACTGGATAATATTTAACCTTTAGGCCTCTAATATGACAAAAAGCATCACTTTTTACCTCACTTGGTCATAAAAAACAGTGTAAAGATATGCTACTTTTCTCTATTTTATAACCTTTTCAACTGACTGTTCTGCATTTGTGTGCTTTTCTGTATGTTTGACCACCTATGTTTATGTATTGGGATGACATGATAGTGTTTGTCGCTGTTGTGATAAAACTCACTCATTGGTGCTGTGCTGCTAAGTCTCTGGCTGTTTCTTGATGTCTGTTTTTGTGTTGCACTCTGCTGCAAAACCAACTGCCCTTCAGGGACAAATAAAGTTATAGTTGAATATATTTGATTTGTGGGTTGCTGAAAGGGGAAAAAAATAAAAACAATTGGACAGACCTACGGCCAGTCAGTGCAAAACATGACCTAACCTTGATGTTGGACACATATAAACAGACTCCAGCGTGCAGAGATGAGCTGTGATAGTGTAGCATCAGTAATACTATATCTACGGTTGGGCGATGACTTCCTAATTGGCATATGATGACACAGTGAAACATCACGATGGATGATGATATCATCAGCACAAGTTATCCACACTACTCTAATCATATGGGCACAAATAACCTGCTGCAGGGGCTTTATCTATCATTAAGAATAAAATTAAGTGTGTTATCTTATTATTTTAACAGAAATGAGCCAATGAGTGCACTTAGCAGTAGGCCTGGGCCGATAATCAATAAATCAATTAATCGCACGATAAATTAAATGAACTCAATAATTTTGCCGGCCTCGATATATCGCCATGCGCATGCGTGTTTGTTTTCCTCGTCTGTTGCCTCCAAGCAGGCTGGATGACAAGAGGGTTCACTCTGTGCTCGATCTCAGCACCTGGGCGCTTTTGTTCCATAGCAGAATGAGCGGAGTGAACCCTCCTGTCAGTCATCCAGTCTCTTTGTCTCTGTGGGGAAGGCTGGGCCGCTAGCATTGGCTACACACAGAGTGCAGCAGGTGAGCCTCGTGCGGAGCAACGCAAGGAAAAAAGATGATTGCAAAGCCAAATGCCACAGCCCCGGTGTGGGAATATGTCTGTTTCAAACCGAATGAAAAAGGTGAGCCCATCAACACACGGACGAGCCTGTATGCCGAATTTGTTCAAAAGTGGTGGCAACAAAAAAAGCCACCACAACAAACTTGCATGCCCATCTAAAGCAGAACCACCCGACCCAGTTTTCCCAGCTGGGGAAAAAAACTGCACCTGGAGATGCACAGCCTTCGTCCCGACAGTCAACACTGGTCGACAAAGTAAATATAAACGCTGTGCGCTCACAGAAAGTGGAGTTTGCTACATCGCAAAATAAATGCTGCCCTTTTAAAAAAAAAAAAAAAAAAAAAAAAAATGGTTGTTTTATTTATTTGGGATATTTAAACGTTCTTAAAATTACAATTACAATGGTAAAAAACACTGAGAAATAAAAGTGTATTGTATTTGAAAGGGTGTGCATTATTATGATATATTATCATGTTGACAATAATATCGTTTATCGGCAATAATTTGTGGGACAAGCAAAATTTGTTATCGTCCCAAGCCTACTTAGCAGCACAGCATCAATGAGCGAGCATCATCACAACAGCAACAAAACACTATCCTGTCATCCCAATACATAAAAATAGGTAGACAAACATACAGAAAAGCACAGTAACTGCCGAAGAGTCAAGTGAAAATGTTATAAAATAGAGAAAAGTAGCATATCTTTACACTGTTTTTATGACCCAGTGAGGTAAAAAATGATTTTTTGAGTCATATTAGAGGCCTGAAGATTAATATTATCCACTTACCGACAAGAAATGCAATGCGTGTTGTTTTTTGGTTTGAGAACCACTGTTTAAAGTTTAAATTCTGATAACTAAAGGAGAAACACGTCGTTAAGGCCATGTCTAGATACAGAGACTGTAAAAAATAAGTGCGTTCTTAATAAGTTAGTTTAAGCAAATCTCTTTTGATTCATAATGATGGGCTCAGTGGTGGATAACTGTGTGTGTGAATATTTGTGCTTGCCGTAGTGTCCAGGGAGCGAGAATGCATGAGCCAAAAAAAGTCATGCATTTTATGTAAAGTACAAAAGCTCCACAAGTTGCCAGTCATAGTCTGAAACATGCCCCCGTATAGATAAACCTTTGTGATAGACCTGACCCGGGCCTCGTCGGATGGAAATCTTTTTGGACTGAGACCAAATGTGTCTGCCAAAGCAAATAAAACATGAGCTCAAAGACTCGTCTGGTTCCCCGGCTGGAAAGAAAAAGTAGTTTTAAGGTAACAGGCATCTTAAGATGAACATTTTACACTACTTTTTATTAGTTTTGTTGAACAATTAATTGAACAAATAAGTGCTTAGGAAATCTTTAAACATGTTTCTGTGTCCACTCCTCTTTGACACCTTTTCCCAGAGTACTGCTTACACTCCATATGCCTCGTGAGTGCATATGTGTGACTGCGCGTGTGCTCGTGCCCGTGACGTGGTGCGATGTGAGGATTTGCCATTCAAATCAGGCTGCGAGGGTAATCTGGTCCATCCTGGCAGGACGTCACACAGACAGCCCCCCAGCAGGGACACAGCCCTAATCCCATTCATCCACTTTACTACACCAACGCTGTGGCGAGGAACCAGGACACCCCCGTCACAGTGGGCCGGCCCGTTCCCTCACATCTCTGCAGAGTCAGGCCTGTACCACTGCTGCTGCTACTACAGGGGGTTAACTGTGGTTCTTATGTAATTCAGCGCGGCGCTGGCATCATGGAGTAGTAGGCAGCGTGGCGTTTGATTTCATGTGGATGAATAGAAAGCTGATAGTCTTTCACAGAGATAAAATGTGCTGTAGCTGTCTCACAGCTGCTGGAGTTGAATCTCTTGGCTGTTATTGTCCTGACATCACCGTCCAGATTCATTCTGCACCTGCAGCCTTTGACATAAAACACTGCTGGGCTGCAATCAGGTTTCAGTGTTTTTAAGCGTCTTTCTTTTAATGTGGAGCCTTTTACAATCCAACAATCCCCCTGTAAGCTTCTTGCCTTTTTTGTGTCAGCATTAATGTCCCCCTTCTTCCCTCCTCCCACCTCAGAGAATATAAGGGATTTCTTTAAGGTGGCGGATAACAACATGTTGACAACAAACGTTTATTAGTGTTTCTCTTAAATCACGCCTTCCAAAGTGTTTTCAGTGAGTCAGCTACAGTCTCTGTATCTTAAATTTAATTAAATATAAAATATTTCCAATGGTTTCACTGTCCACATAAATTTGTCTTTAAATTTGTGATTTTTGTTGTTTTTTTTCATTGTTTTTACCCTATTGAGTCTAGGGGTGGGCGATATGGGCAAAAAAAATCTTTATTATTTTTTAAATTCTCCAATAATCTGACGATATCCTTTAAAATATCTTTAGTCTTTACCAAAAAAAAGCTGTTAAAATTCTTCTTGTTTACAAGGACTTCTATGGATGGACACAATGTTTCAGAAAAACAGCTCTTGTTTATTTTCTTTATACTTAAACATTCCAGAGACTCCCAGTTAAACTTTGAATACATTAAATGGGTAAACATTCAGGTTCTCTCTCCCGAGGTAAACTGTGCAGCATGAGCAAATAAGTGGCACAATATAATTTCTTAATATTGTAAACAAAGTGACTTTCATGCACCTCTCCACTACTGTCTATTTGCCTTTCGTTCGTTTTCCTTTTGAGACATTATAAATACTTATTAATGTTAAATTGCACATCGTCAAAACATAAACAATATTATCTGAGACGATATATATTGCCCACTTCTAATTGAGTCCCATTTTGTTCTAGCCAAAACCATAACAAAATAAATAATAATAGTAATAATAAAAAATCAGAAACTTACTTATAGACTCCTAACCTTTCCTATTGAGTCCTGAGAATAATTAAAACATTTGAGAAGCGGTGCCTTTAAATGGCAAAGGGTTCAGGCAGGGTTGCTCAAAATATCCAAATAGTTGCTCAGGTTATCACTGCAGAAATACACACTGGTAATATTTTAGGACTCTGTATATTGTAGCCTTGGCACTGATGTTGCCTGTCCCCGTCCTGACCCTGCTGCTCCCTCTGTGTGGTCTTGTGAATGCAAAAACTTCTGCTCCATCATCTTATTTTTATCTGTCCTTCATGAAACCCCGATCATACCATTCTCCTGACACACTCTGTCCTCCTCCGCTCCTTTTTTTCATTCCTTCTTTCCATTCATGCACTACTGTTTCCAAGACCAAAAACGGTGAGGGCAGGCAGGTAGTTTTGTTTTCCATATTTGTCAGCAGTGGTGGAAGAAGTATTCAGATCCCTTACTTCAGTAAATGTACTAACACCACACTGTGAAATTACTCCACGACAAGTAAAGTATCAGCATCAAAATGTTCTTAAAGTATAAAAAGTAAAAGTACTCGTTATGCAGAATGGACCCACTCAGATTGTTTTATAGATTCTAAATATATTATTGGATTATTTGTTTTGATGCATTTATGTAAGCAGCATTTTACTGTTGACACGATGGGGTTCATTTTAAATACTTGTTTTGTGGTTTTAATTCATTTCAATGTCTGTTTTTCATGTTAAATCTCGACCTGTAAAGTAAATAAAGCTGTCAGCTAAATGCAGTGGAGTAAAAAGTATAAAGAAAGATATGTGGAAAGTAAAACGTAAAGTGCAAGTACCTCAAAATTGTACTTTAGTACAGTACTTGAGTAAATGTACTTACATTTACGTTACAGTCACTAGATTTAAAAGTGATAATTCCTTGGGTAAAATATATTTTTTTCTTACTGCTGCAAAGAGACTAAACTTCCTTTTTTTTTCTTGGAAGAAACCTCAAAATAATATGTTCTTTATAATAGTTGTTTTATTATTATTTATTCTAACTAGTTAATATACTGTTATGTAGTTTAGTTAAAAAAAATTCTAATTACTTAAATTTATCATGCTTTTATGTTAAATCCCAACCAGAAAAATAACTTAAGCTGGCAACTAAATGTAGTTAAGTAGAAGTGTAAAGTTACATAAAATAGAAATACTCAAGTAAAGTACAAGTATCCCAAAATCGGCTTAAGTAAAGTACTCAAGTAAATGCATTTAGTTACATTTCACCACTGTTTGTCTTTCATTCAACCCCATTTTTGGCAACCTCCATCTCAGCTGCTTTTACTTCTTTCTTGCAGTCTCCATTTTTCCTGCCCTTGCTCTCCTTTTTTCTTTGTCTCATCCCTTTCTCATGTCCTCCTCCTCTCCATCTTTACTAGGTCAGTAGTCGGAGCCTGTTGTTAATCTCTTACGGCTCCAGCGACTTCTCTTAACAGGCTTTGCTCCTAATTGAGAAACTCTAAAATTACCATCCTGCGGGCAAGACTGTCTGTGTGAGCATGAATATCATTCAGGATGTGTGTGTGTGCGTTTTTTTCTCATTTCATTAGCACTGGAATGAGTGCAGGCTCTTATTAGTATTGAGCTAATCAGCTGCTCTTCAGCAGATGGGCCATCAATCAGAAACATTTTTGTTTATGAGCCATTGATTGATTGAATAATGCATTTTTTTGTTTGAGCTCATGCAGCAAATATTCATCATCAGCAGATAAATAACTTCCACATTAGCAGAACTTTTATCCTCTTTATTAGCATCGATCACAGGAACATTACCATAACACTGACCTCATTAAGAACATGCTCTTACTTGCTATTCATCTCCAGTCCAGGATCACATCACAAGTGTATTGATTCTGCTGAGTGTGTGTGTGTGTGTGTGTTTTGTGTTGGACAGGTTATCTCTCACAGTTTGAAGTCAGAGATCAGACCTGATTGCTCCGGGGCCCGACTGTGTCCGATCAATAGGCATGTCAGAGAGATGAGATGTTGTGTGAGAGGCTGGAATAATTTTCAGGTTTGGGAGAATAGAGCTGAAATCGAACAGAAATTGAGATGCAAAAGTTAGATTTTCGCACAAGGGAAAATGCTTTTTTCATCCTACCCACGTAATATCCATATTTCTTTGGAATATACAGAGTCAGTTGCATCATTTCATCTCATTACTTGTTTTAACTTCCTACTGAGAATCCAGTTTAGGAAAGTTTTCAACTAATTCAGCCATCTTCTTCCACCTTCTCTTCTCTTTCTCTGACATTACTTTATTGGTTTGAATTTTTATGGAATAATCTATCACTAGTTAGTTTAATTCATGCAAAAATCCCTATTTTGTAAGTGTAATAGAATCTGTGCAACATATTATTCCCTGAAATTGTGTGTGATGGACTGAGTCAACTGCAGCAGAACAGTGGGACTCAGCTGTGGCTAATATCCCCTTTTTCACGTTCTGGTTAAAGCGGAAATATTGCGCCTTTATTCTGCCTATTTGTCTGTATAAAAGTTTAAAATATGGAATGGTGGGGCAGAGTTTTTCTGCCTCTGAACCGGCAGCAGAGGTGCAGCAGAAACGAGCCGTCGCAGGTCGAGCCAGAGGCCAGTCAGAAGGTGATGAAGCAGCTTTCAGAGTATAGAATAGGTGCTGTAGTTCACCTTTCACACATTATCTTCTCTCTCTCCCTGTAAAGCCCGTACGCAGTCCGTCTTTGGGCTGGGCGATATATCGATATAAAAGATATATCGATATATTTTAAAATGTGATATGGAATTAGACCGTATCGCATATATTGATATGGTTCAAAGTTTTTTTCTTTCTTAATATATAAATGCTGCCCTTACTTGGGTTTGTCATATTTACTTCTTTTGTAATGTTTGTTATTCTTTTCCTAAGATAAGTATATTTATTTCAGAAAAAGATTGGCTTATTTCATTTTATAGGCTATTTTTTCAATTTTTTCAAATTCAGGTATTTGTATCGCTATAGCGACTGATATAGTTATTAGTTGCATCCCTCATGCCCCTATAGCAGCAATATAGGAATTCCTGCATAAAAGGCTTATGATACTTCTACTATTTGTGTGTTTGAAGGGAAGTTTTAACACATTGAGTGACTGATCAGTTGTTGGGATTAGTACCTGTCTGCATTTAAAGAGCTTGATTGACCTCCATCACTAAGCATCCTCCCCTTGGTTGTCTGCTTTTAATGCAGCCACATGCTCCAATACCATATATGTGTGTGTGTGTGTGTGTGTGTGTGTGTGTGTGTGTGTGTGCATGCTTAAGCAGAGGGATATACATTATGTCTGTGATAATGCGTGTGAATGCACACATAATTTGGGGCTGCTGTAAAGTGTGTCAGTGTGTGTGTGTGTGTGTGTGTGTGTGTGAGACCTGGCACGTCACACTCTCCGTGACCTGCTCCATCTGTCGGAGGGTCTTTGCACCCTTTAATCACCAGACTTCACCCACACAGCCCTGAAGCCTGCGAGGCTGGAGACCCCCGCTCTGTGAGACAGCCATCTTTATTCTCCTCCTATAATGTTCGGTTTATATTTTGTTCTCTTTGAGATTCTGACTTTGCTGTTTTAGTTTTTTACTCTCCAGTCTATTCTCCAGTTTTTGGGAGGCCTACAGTAATCTGGACTATATGTCACAAAGATAAACATGTATATGGAATTTATGTCAGATGGCTGATTCAGACAAGTAAAGACGGATAAATACATTCAAACATAATTTAGATATCATTTATTTAGTGTTAGGGTTTTTAAAACAAAGTCTAAAGTTCATTCAATAATTTATCAGGAGGGTCTAAAGCAAAACATGCCACCATTCAGAGGAAAAGGGATAATAAAAGGGGGGCAGAGAGGGGGAGGGGGCTGCTCTCCTGCTCTCCTCCATGTCAGCAGGTCTCCTGGATTTCCCGTCTGTCACCCCTCTTTTGCTAATCCTCATCCCTCCCTCCCTCCACCGACGTTTCCCCACTCCACTACTCTTTTTTTTAAATCTAAACGTTTAGTCAGACAATAACATTCCTGGAGGGGGAGGGATGGATGGATGGATGGATGGATGGATGGACGGATGGATAGGGGGGAGGCAGGGAGGATCATGGCAACCAGCTTTTAGAGGTGTGAAGGGGATTCAGAGGAGGGGGAGGGGAGAGGAAGTGAGACGTCGATATTATAGGTCAGCTGTCCATGCATTGTCACGTACTGATGGTGCTACATGTGGCATTTTGACAAAATATTGCGAACTAGGGGAAACTAGGGCAATAAGTTGATTAACTGTTTAGTTGATTGTCAGAAGTAATTGACAACTGATTTGATCTTTTGATTTAATTCATTTTTCAAGCAAACACGCCTGAAAATGTCTCTTTTCAGCCTCCCAAATAGGAGGATTTTCTCTGTTTTTAGTCCAAGGCAACATTTTTAAATGTCTTTTTATGTCTGATCAACAAACATTGACATTTTATAGACTAAATGATTAATTGACGATAAAAATAAGTTTGTTGCAGTTCTAAACACGAGTAAATGGTCGACATCTTCAAGTATCTTCAAGCTGCACTGTATTTGACATTACTGCACAATATTGAATTTTGATGGAAATTTTCCAGATTAGTGTAAAACTCTCTTCTTAAGCAAAGGGAATTGGAATAAAATTCTAGAGAGGCAGAGTGATACCAGAGGAGGGGCAGTTTGAGTTGATTATTGAGAACCAACAGTAGAAACGGTCGTCTGGATGATGAACTATTTCCATCATACTTTTGGTAACAAATAAGATTTCTTGTGGCGTGTGCTGCTGCTTCAGCAGTCCGTTATACCTGTCACATTGTTGGCTGCAGATTGGATAGTAATTAGTGGCCTCGTCAGACATTTAATGAAAAATGGTGAACATGTCATGGCTGAGTCATGACTTGCTGCTGCTCGGCAAAAAAAATGATTTGTTAAGATTTATGCTTCAGAAAAACTCTTTGTTGTTAGGAAAAAGATAGAGAATGTGGACGATTTGAAGAACTACCCGCATTAAAATATGATTAACAAAGATGATAAAGTCCAACATGTTTCAGATGACAGAATCTGACGGCAACAAGTTTTACTAGTAAAACAAGACAAGGGAGAGAAGACGGACTTGCACCCTGAGGAGACAATGGTTGCTGTCTGTTCTGTACATGTAGACTGCTCTGTCAGTGTGTGTCTGTGTGTGTCAGTGTGTGTGCTTTAGATCTTGAGGAGCTACTTTCTCCAAAGAGAACACACAATTATGTCATAATTTCTGTTTATTTTTAGTGTAAATGTACCTCTCTACACACTCGTAAAACACACATTTACCTTCATATAAATCATCAGAGTGGATGAGCAACTTGTCTGCATGTTTGGGAAAAAGTGTGTGAGTGTGAGTGTGAGTGTGTGAGTGTGTGTGTGAGTGTGGGTCTGTGTGTGTGTGTGTGTGTGTGTGCAAGCCGGCAGTGACACAGCAGAAGCAGAGTGAAAGTGAGGCTGCAAGAACATTCCTGAAATAACAAACATGATGGAGGGAGGAGAAAAGAGGAAGTCTGGACTGTTCTTAAAGGGGCAGCATGAAGTCTTGGGTGGGAAAAACGCACATTTACTCACAGTTTATACAAACAGCTGCAGTTCTGTCCGATTTTCTGTGAATATTTGACTGTTCGCCTCAGAGGAATCAATCATTGCTTCACAGAGTGCAGAATTTAATGTTTTTAAGAGGATCTAGCTTTTCCAAACGCTTTATTTTAGGCATCGTTTTCAAAAAGACAGGTAGAATGAAGTGATTTTTTAATTATTTTAAGCTAAGTTAAGGTTACTTTTCTAATGGACACGATCGTAACCGATGAACCATTCAATGACGGTCGGAAAGTTCAAATTCAGGCGATCATTCCTGTTTTTATAGTTTCTTTCTACGATAAATTGTGTATTTTGGGCGATTTCTTAAAGAAAACACACTTTAAGAGGGTCAAACTCTAAATGTGCCCCCAAAACTAGCCACTAAATGAGTCTGGATTGTGAATAAACCATCACTTTTGTAGATTTTCATCCTATTTCTGTTCATTTAAAGACTTACAGTTTAGAAAGGATACTCTGTTTGCATGCATTCTTAGATTTCTACATTTATAAAGCTGCTCTCCGCAGAGCTCTGCTTCTGTTTCTCATTTAGTTCTTAATGTTTCTTGACTCCAGCAGTTACCAACACACAGTGCTCTGCTCTGTGTCTGTCTGCTGGCCAAAGCCCATGTTAACGCTCTCAACCACATTCTAGTTTTTTTCCTGATGAGCTGATTTATGAGTTCTGGACACGCAGCCCTTCCTCTAACATTCACACAATCACAAAAGGGAATTTCAGATCAATAATCGTCAAAATCAGACATAAAATCAACTGATTTTCCATTTAATAAGAATATATCTAAGATTATTTTTACTCAGTGCAAAAATTACATATTTATTTTACATTTTCTTCCTTTGCTGTGCTTCTCTGACCCCTCCTGTCTCTTTTTTTCTTCTTCTTTTCTCCATCACTGGTCTCACACTCACATGCACACACACATCTGTTTCATTCTCCTTAACTTTGACCCACTTTCTAGTCTTCCCTTGGAGAGCTACCTTTTCGTTTTTCTCTTCATAATGATGTATATAATCATGTAGCAGCTCTGCTTTATGGCAGCTGGAGCTGCGTCTGCATCTGTCACTCATCAGCCAACTCTTGCATAACAAGCTGCTGACTCTGCCTTTTCTTTGTGAATACTTGAAGATATCATTTGCAGGAGAGAGCGTGCATTAAAAATAGACACCTGCAGTACTGTACTGATAAGTTTTTTTTATTTCTGGTTGGAAAATATCTTTAAAATATGAGAGATTCCCTGTTTTTGCTGGTTTATATGACTGAAAGTATTTTATATGCTCTTATCAGGTTTCAACTGTTGGTTCTCATGCAGTTAACCTTGCTACTGTACTTTTAAAGAGACAGAAGAAATATTTAGTCTTTTAAGACAGATCGGGATCAGAAGAGGCGAGATTGATGAGTTGAATGAGTAATATTCTGATCAAGTATAGCACAATTGATGTAAAATATAGATTGTTTTGCAATTTAAGGTTCAGATGACCTAGTTGCCCCCTTGAAAATGTACATAGTTAACACACAAATCACATATGTGCAGACTTAAATATGATTCAGGATCTGATTTAGATATTTTCCCACGTTAGCACACTTTTAAATAAACGTCTTGACATTTAATCTGAAGCTGTTTGCTCGTCAGAAGCCAGATTACAGATCTCGAGTATTGCTCCACCTAGACTCTGTGCACTGTAGTTTTTTCCCATTAAATAAGGATATATCTAAGATTATTTTTACACCGTGCAAAAATGGCATTTTCTGCCTTCTTGCTGTGCTTCTCTGACCCTCCTTGTCTCTTTTTTTCTTCTTCTTTTCTACATCCCTGGTCTCACACTCAAATGCACACACTAACATCTGTTTTATCCTCCTTGAAAATGTACATAGTTAACACACAAAACACATATTTGCAGACTTAAATATGATTCAGGATGTGATTTTGATATCTTCCCATGTTAGATAACTTTTAAATAAACGTCATGAGCTGTTTGCTCGTCAGAAGCCAGATGGCAGTCGGCCTCTGCCCTCTGTTTCCTGAAACTGTGGATATTTTTAAATAAAGTTATGAATATTGAATAAGCGTGCCAGTGTAAGCACAGACTGTCCCTTTTTTTTCTTTTTTGTGGGTGTCTGCACATCATCTCTGAAATCAGGTCACTCTGTGGGTGAATGGGTGCTCGCATGTTGGAGCCCGTTGCTGTTTATTCAACCGGAGATGCAGTTCATGTGTATTGAAGTGGCATCAATAGGCTGTTGGTTACTGTAAAGGGGTTGCATGACATTTTCAGTGCCAGGGGTTTCTGTTGCAGCATAAAAAGTCATATCTGTCTGGTTATGATTTGTAATTTGCATCGGGGTTTTTCCACCAGACGTGCGTGCCAATGGGCAGAATGTTACCAAAACCAAAACCTCTTAACCACCGCATGTCACAATGACGAGTTCTGAAAACAAATAACGGATTAAATTGTGGCATTTCATGGTAACCCTCAAACACTAAAGATGTGGAAACAACACAAACATTCTAACAGCTTATTAAAGGAGAGCTGCAGTTCATAAATTCGACTTTATAACAATTTTTCTTGTGTTCTTTTTTTGAAAGAGTTTTAAAACTGTGTGAGGTATTATGTTGAGTCCTCACGTCTTCAAAGGGTGTTTAAGGGTAAAAAAAATGGTTTTACAGTATTTGGCATATTTCATACACAAAGGCAACTCAAGATGCTTTATGCAATTTAAAGAAGAATAAAAATGAATAAAAGTGTCTAAAAAAAGTCCAATAAGGCAAAATAAAAGTGTAATACTGAATACTTGAAGGTATCATTTGCAGGAGGAGAGAACTTGCATTAAAAAAGACACCTGCAGTACTGTACTGAGTGAATGAAAAACAGTTTTTATGTTTGTGGTTGGCAGAATTTTTTAAAATATAAAAGATTCCTTGTTTTTGCTGGTTCATAAGACTGAAAGTGTTTTATATGCTGTTATCAGGTATACATGCAGTTAACCTTGCTACTGCACTTCAATTATTATTTTTCTATGTTTTCCGAAAAGAGACATAAATATTTATAAAAAGAAAATGGAAAAAAAGTGAAAAAACAAACAAAACTGTTTTACAGTTAAAGAAAAGCAAGTTTATTTACGGTATTTAGCACATTTCAAATACAGAAGCAACTCAGTGTGCTTTACGTAATAAAAGAAGAAGAAAAGAAGGAAGAAGAGTAAAAGTTTTTTTTAAAAGTTTTAAAAGGCAAAATAAAATGCAGTTCTAGTGCAAATCTAACAGAGTGCTATTCAGTTAAAAAGCTATCATGAACATAAAAACAAAGTCTTCAGTCTGACCTTAAAAGTAGTTCAAGTTGGTTCAAATCTGAAATCCTCTGGCATTTTGTTCCCACAGTGGACAGCGTAATAACTACTTAAGGTTAGAATTAGGTTAAGGCTTGAGGTAGAGGTGATGCTTAGCGGCTAGAAACTACATTATGTCAGGGAGAGTCTTCACAAATCCTCTCGTGTGTGTTTGTGTGTTAGTGAGTTGTGAGTTATCACACAGTCACGGTGCCGCCTCGCCTGCCTCGACCTGCAGCCGTACAGTCAGACATCCAGCCGTCGCTCCAGTCCGGTTGTGGCACGTCCGTTTACAGTTTGCATGAGTTCGAACAGATTAGGCATGTCTGCTTTTGCGGAGCACATACCGAGATCTTAATATGTCAAACACACACACACTCACAAACACACTCACACACACACACACACACACACACACAATGCATGCTTGAGGCTGGGAGTGTGTTAGCCTACTTGTCTGTCCACAGTCTGTTCAGCTGTCGGTCTACCTGCTTGTCTTATATAAACAGCATATGATAACATGCAATTTCACCTTCTATATCTGCTTTATATTAGCCTGTTTGAACCTGTTTTGAACAGTGACACAGCAGGTGATCCTGCTCTGTGTGATTGTTGCAGACAGGGCTGATGTCTCTTGATGCTGCAGAAACACAATCATCTGCAGATTGGTGGCAAATTTCAGGAAAAACCAGCATGAAGTGTCTTTGTCTGGAGCCTCCAGAAACACTTGAAAGTTATTTGCCAACTCTGTGGAACTCTATTGGAGGGACCAACACTTGTACTTGAACTGTACTCTATATGATTTAATTTTACAAATAAAATCAGCCCGTAAATTGTGGCAACCAGGGGCCTGCTCCACCTGCTGGCAGGCCAGTTGGTTGTTATGCATGGATAGGTCCAACAAAGCCAGGAATTTTACCCAGGAGGGAAAAAAAGCAGATGATTTAATTTTAAGTAATGTCAGTTAACATCAAAGCATCACTTCTGGTACTCAATATGTCATCATAACACCTTCATCTATGTCATTTATGTGTGTTTATTTAAGTTTTTAAACCATCCTTTATTACCTAACCAGGATCTTTTTTGCCATAAGCTTTAGAGAAGTGGTTTTGTAGCATAATCATAAGGAAACTGCAGCCTTTGGATACAACCGCTTTGTTTTCAGCGAGCAGCCATTGAATGGGCTGATAACGACCTTATTAACCTGTCAGCAGGTGGAGCAGGCCCTATTCTCGCTTATTCGTATGGGCTGATAACTGCTGGTGAAGCCTGATAACATTTGAAACTGGGGAATATAACCTTTATTTGATCAGGTAGTCTCTTGAGATGAAGAGACAGCAGATAGTAAAACGTACAAACGTAAGGACATCAGCATCAGAGAAGATCGCCAAATAGATTTAAAGATATAATTTCATATTATTTGGTCTTATGGAGGTTTTGACTTGCATGCTAGTCCAACACCAGTGTGATCTGGTGAATGCAAGTGTCACGTTTGATACGTTTCTACACTTTTATTCAGGGTTTTCTCTGAATTTCCCCCCCGCATCATGCTTTGGAAGATTTTATTCAGTTAAGTTTACTCATTTGAACAATTCCGTGTGTAGGCAATATCATACTCAGGAAATGGCCTTTAATTTAGTTATTTAACTCAGCAGTATTAATGCTCACAGTCTGTCCTGCTGCCTCGGGCGTCGGCGTGTACGTGAGGTTTGGTTTGTCCCACTGAGGGTGAGGTGGGTTTAAGTGCCGCCCTGAGGACACAGGTGAGATGTAATGTGTCTTTTTAGGAAATGTCCCTTCAAGCAGCAGATAACCCACGTCACAGAAGCATTTTGTGTGTGTTTGCCTCTGTGTGTGGTATTTTGGGTAGTAAATTGGGGTTTCCTAGCATTTGTGTCAGTGTATGTCTGTGCAGTATGCTCATCCTCACTAAAGGTGTGTGATTGGGCCTGATCCTGCACCCTGATCTTTCAGAATTACCAACTCATAGTTATATAATAAGCTGTCAGTGTGACATAAGTCTCCATACATATCTCTGCAGTTTCCCTCTCCACTAGGGATGGGAATGATTAATCGATGATTGATTAATGGTCGTTAAGAATTTGGTTTATCATGTGGAATTTTTAATCGTTCTGTGTATTTTTTAATTTTAATTGTATCTCTGACTAGTATCAGTATCACTGAACTGAAACATGGCCGAGCATTCAGTTCTGCGGCCGTACGTCAATAAGCCAATGAGCTGAGAATTAAGTTGGATAAAGCTACAGTTTGCAAACTGAAAGTTGAAATAACAATTATAAAACACACAGAAATACAAGAGTAGTAATTTGAGCAAAACTTAAAAAAAGAGCTTACTGTATCAAACCTTACTAGCATGAATTACTAGATTTAATTAAACACAAAACACATTTAAATATGCAAGATTACTGCGAAAACTAACCTCATGCCTCATCGGGGGCTAAAACATAAAACATTGAACTCCTTGATTTTATCTTTACAGTTTAATCTTGAGTTAGTGTTACGATCGACAGGAAGTCTCTTATCGTCCTTTCAAAAATAAAAGCGTCCGTTATCAAAACAGGCTTTTGCATAGTACTGTGTGTGTGTATATATATATATATATATATATATATATATATATATATATATATATTGTATTTTCCATGTATGCATGTCAATATACATACTGGAGTATGAATAAAATCTCAGCGATTAATTTATCATTAACGCTCAAGTTGGCAGGTTTCTTCCAAACGCCCATCACTTCTCTCCACCTTTTATGCATTCTTCTCTTCTTGTTTCTTTTTATCATGCATCTCTCACCTTTCCTCTCTCTATTTCTTCTGCTCTCCTCAGTTATTACTCACTGCCTTCTCTGGTATTTCCCAGCAGAGTCATCTCTCTCTCTCTCTATCTCGCTTTTTTCCTCCCAATTTTTCTCTACATTTACATATCCCATGTCTCTCTCTGGTTGGCTTTGCTCTATCTGTTGACTCTTTATAGCTTCCCCCTTTGGGAACAGTAAATATTGTTAGCTGGCTTGATCGCCTCTAATTGCACGATAAATCCCTCTAAATCATTTTATACGTTTAATCTGACTGGAGCTTTGAAAGAATGGAATCGGACCAGACATTTTATTTCATGATAATGAGGGCATTTACAGCTCTGTGTAAAATAATGTCTGCTATATAAAAGGAATACATACCCACCTCTGTTAACATTACAAGAAATTAATGCACTTTTTAAAAAAACAAAAACTAATCAAAGGGGCTTTTTTTCAGTAATTCCTGTTAGGACCATCACTTAGCAACTAAAATGATGACAAAAGATGAAATGCTAACCACCTCAGCTAACACGTTTCCTGGGGGGAAACCCTGTCTTTACATCTCTGTCTGTCAGCAGTTTGTGGTTAGATATCTGCAACAGCCAAATGTCTTAAAGCAAGAATGCATTCAGTCCTTCTCATACCCAGTTTAATACCTCAAATATAATATTTTATACTCTTTGTATGTAGCTGGACATTTTGTTTTAATAACATCAGTTATAGGAAGTTTGTTTATGAACTCACTGGATGAATGCATTTTTTTTTTAGCAACATTGGAACAACTTCAGGTGCAAATATCCTCGAATAACTTAAAATAAAGATGCTGCAGGTTTCTTCCTCACTTGCTGCACAGTATTGAAACTAAATCTAGCAATTCTAACAAAGTCTTCTTAATATATCTTTGTTACTGCTTATGGGTTGCAGCCAGTGGTGGAAGAGGTATTCAGATCCCTTACTTAAGTAAAAGTACTAATACTACACTGTGAAATTACTCCACTACAAGTAAAAGTCCTGCATTCAAAACTTACTGAAGTAAAAGTACAAAAGTATCGGCATCAAAATGTACTAAAAGTTTAAGTTATCACACAGATTGTTTTATATACATCTTAAATATATTATAGAATTATTATTATGTAAGCAGCATTTAATGTTGTTGGCTAAATGTAGTGGAGTAAAAAGTTCAATATTTGCCTTAAAATGTGGTGGAGAAGAGGTATAAGGTTACAAAAATGGAAATACTCTAGTAAAGTACCTCAAATTGCACTTAGCTACAGTACTTAGAGTGAATGTGCTTAGTTGCATTCCACCACTGGTTACATCGTAGTTGAACTGTTTTCAGTCTGAATGTCTGTTTACATGTTCTATTGTTAAAGGTATTGGTAAAGGTCGCTGCTTTGACACATGACCCATTCAGCGGTGTGTAGGGGGTTATTTTGGGAGAAATACGCAAGTTCTATTTTTGGAGAGTGGCAAAAAAAAACAAAAAGGGTGTTTGTTCCTAAACAGGGCCGCCCTTTCCCTCTCTTGCCTGATACAGATCAGCTCTGTATAGACGTTAGGTGCATTATGGGATAGAGAAGGAGCTATACCGCTACTGATAGACAGACATTCGTATTAGTATAGGGAATTTTCCTCATTTCAGACACACTTTTCTCAACCCAAACTGGTTTCTGAGAGGAAGGGGATTGGATTTAACCCAGCCAATCACCAGACAACAACCTATCCTTCTGAATCTAATGTCATTTTAATTTGAGACTGACGCCTAGCCGTGCCACCATTCAGGTTTTGCCGGGGCTTTAAGAGTGCAGAGCGAAATAAAAATAAACTACGATGTTGGGTGATATTGCGAAGAAGTGCTGTCTATGTAAACAAATGTAAACTGCTGACTGAGCTAATCGTATGCCAACACGTGGTACTCATTTGATCAAAAATCAAACTGCTCGCTCGTGTCATGATGCCAGGGGAAAACTTGTTGGATTTATCCTGTTTTATTTTACGATGTTCTTGGATCAATAATTGAATAATATCACAATTATTTCCTTTTAAAAGGAAGCTATTATTTTACAGCCACTGTGCTGCAGAATGTTGATAACCTCAGCCACATGTCATGGTGTGTTTTATGTACATTTCTGCCCTCATGCTGTCTGAATTGGCCTAAATAATTCGTTTGTGTGTCGCGTTTTACGGCTAACAAACTCTGGTGACATCTCCAGATCTGTAACCGGACAACGTGACTTAATGAATGGTTTTCTTTCATTTTAAAACCATACATGCATGACATGTATGTGTCAGACCCAGAGGCGATTTGTATCAACGCATAGCTGCAATCCGTTCTACTCTACGCATCCCTCTTGTCTTTAACACCCTGCAGGGAGGTCAGAGGTCAAGTTCAGCTGCAGAACAGCTGGCAGAGATTCAGTGTTGTGCTTGAGGACGTTTCAGCGAGCCGGCAGCTTGATGAATCAGAGGCTTGAACATGAGTTCCCAAGTTGAAGGACGTTCCCCCCAGTGCAGCCTGATCCTGCTGTCACGCCCACATGCATGTAATCACAGTCCTGAGTGAGAAAGTCAGACACACATCAGGGAGAATAGACGTGGTTTTTATTGTGAAAATCTCAAGAATTTTAGTGTCAGATTCACAGCTTCAGCTCAGTCGTCTGATCCAAACTCGTAGTAAACATCAACGGCAGTAAATCATGTTTTACATATCGACTGTGCTTGAGTATTTGCTGCATCTGTTTGTCTGTTTTTTCCTGCTGACAGTGAAGTGTTCTTGCTCCACTGGACTCCTCCAGGTCTCAGGGATGAGTGAGCGTGTTTAAATCACCCCGCAGCCCCTCCAGAGACCCAGTTCTGCCATTTGCAACCTTTTCTGGGGGGGTCCTCAGGGGTTCAAGTTTGCAGCTAGGGATGGGCGTTTGGAAGAAACCTGCCAACTCAATTATCTATAACTTTAATGATCAATGAATCGATTAATCGGTGCATGCATACATGCCGAAAATAAAAGAGTTATATATATACAGTAATATATGCAAAAGCCTGTTTTGATAATGGACACTTTAAATTTGAAAGGACGAAGAGTGACTTCCTGTCGATTGAATAACTAACTCAAGAGAGATTAAACTGTATAGATAATGACAAGGAGTTCAATTTTTTTTATGTTTTAGCCCCCGAAGAGGTCAGTTTTCACAGTAAACTTGCATATTTTAATGTGTTTGGTGTTTAAATAAGTTTTGAATTAAACCTAGTAAATCATGCTCGCAAGGTTTGATACAGTAGGATAGTTTTTTCTCCAATTAATCCTCTTGTATTTCTGTGTGTTTTATAATTGTTATTGCAACTTTCAGTTTGCAATCTGTAGCTTTAACCAACTTTATTCTCAGCTCTGGCTTATTGACGTACGGCCGCAGAACTGAACGATCGGCGTGTTTCAGTTCAGTGATACTGATACACAGTCAAAGTTAAAATAAAAATAAAAAAATACACAGATCGATTAAAAATTCCATGTGATAGACCAAATTCTTAACGACTCTTACTCGATCATCGATGAATTATTCCCATCCCTAGTTGCAGCCAGTGGTGAAACTGGTTGACATGGGGGCTCCAGCCTGGAGCTCACTGCTGGCTCCCTCGTAGCGCCGTGCAGTGGGTGGGTGTGTGTGTGAGCGGGGCTAGATCACAGCTTTGCACCAGGCGATTTCCCTTTCACTTTGTTCACATCAATAGGGAAGGAGAAGCAGGGCAAAAGAGAGAGAGAGGGAGAGAAGGAGGAGGGGGAGCAACAAAGGCCAAAGAGAAAGGAAGAGAGGGGAGGGGAGAGGAGGGCACAGAGTGGTGGTGTTTGTCTGAGGGAATGAATGAAATCTTTATCTCTGACACAGGGGAGGCTGCTCTCACATATCTGTTTCTCACTCACTTTCACTCCTTTACTTTCCTCTGTTTCCTCTGTTCTTGTTGGTACTCCCTCCTCTCTTGTCCCTCTCCCTGTATCTCTTTTTCCCTCTTTCTCTCCTCTTCCATCCTCTGAACTCAGCCCCCTGGTGGAGGTCTTTCTCTTCTCTTTAATTGCCCTGGTTTGCTTTACCTCACTCTTTGCTTCTGGAGAAAACAGGAAAACAACTTTTCTTTTGTTTTTTTGAAGCGGCCATAACTTCCTCGCCCAGTTTTGACTTCTGAGTGGCTGAATGTGGAGTAAAAGTGCTGACACACTGCTGCTTTTGACCCAGTAGCAATAGCATAAACATGCTGTTTGAACCACAGGATTTCACTAGTAATAAAATGACACAATGCATCTAAATGAGTCACTCCATTAAAGGATGTTAACATCATTTTTATCTTTAAAGAAGAAATTCAATCCTATTTACGTCAGCACTATCCCGATAAGATAAAGCCTCGCCTGAGGAGGTCCTGTAATTAGATTTTTTTTGGGTGGCTAATTGTAGTGGATGATTACAACTGGATAAGATGCTGCTTTTGCTGACAGAAATTATACAGGCAGCCCACTGAGAAAGACGCGCCTCACTCTGTTTTGTATGTATTGTTCCCTCCTTTCACAAATCTGTGTGGAAAAGCAACCGAAGAACGAGAGATTTGACAGATTTGAAGGTTTTTGCCAGAACGGCGCAGTTCTGTGCAGTCAGCTTGTGAATTAATTCTCCTCACAACTATCGATGCTGAATGCTTTCTGCAGAACTGGAGTTTGCCCTGTGGGAAACCTCGCAGTCCCACTTGAACCGATGCCTGAATGACTCTTGACATTAAGAGTTTGCTGTAAAGTAAGAGCAGCTTCATTAGTTTTACATAATGCACACTTGACAGTGTCTGAACCTGGGAAAAGAACATTCTTGTCTACTGTGTGCACGGAGGCCCAGGATGTGCCTTGTGACTCCACAATGACCTCCACAGTGAGGTGGCTGCAAAGATTAACCAATGTAGGCTGCAGAATAAAGCACAAATAAGACATTTACCTTAAATTACTGATGGGATCTGTGCCAAAACACAAGATTTGTTGCGGAAATGAAGACATGACCAATGTGGCATTGATCTAATCACATTACAGCAGTGGAGGAAGAAGTATTCAGATCCCTTACATAAGTAAAGGTCCTGCATTCAAAACTTAATGAAGTAAAAGAACAAAAGCATCAGCATCAAAAGTATCAAAAGTAAAAGTACTCATTATGCAGAATGGACCCACTCTGAATTGTTTTTTATATTCCAAATATTGAATTATTTATATTAATGCTTTTATGTAAGTAGTGTTTTAATTTGGTAAAGGCATGGCATAGTTTAACTACTTAATATACTGTTATGAGGTTTATTTAAAAAAATGTCTGATCACTTTAAATGTATCATGTTTTTGTGTTATTTCTCAACCTGAAACCTGTAACTAAGAATCAGCACCAAAATGTACTTAAAGTATCAAAAGTTAAAGTACTCTTTATGCAGAATGACCCACTCAGATTGTTGTATTGCATTATTGTATATTCTAAATATATTATTGTATTATTATAATTGATGCATTTATGTAAAGCAACCTTTTACTGTTGACAAGATAGGGCTCATCATAAATACTTATTATACTGTTTTGTGGTTTAATTCATTTCAATGTCTGTTTTTAATGTTAAATCTCAACCTGAAAAGTAACTAAAGCTGCAGCTAAATGTAGTGGAGTAAAAAGTACAATACTTTCCTCTAAAATGTAGTGTAGTAGAAGTATACAATTACATAAAACGGAAATACTCTAATAAAGTACAAGTACCTCAAAATGATACTTTAGTATAATACTTGAAATGTACTTAGTTACATTCCACTACTAGATTTAAAAGTGATAATTTATTCATACATACATAATGTTAATGTATTGATAAAACTTTGCTTTTCTCTTTGTCTCAAAAGCCGTCTGGTTACAGTGAATCCAAACAAATACACCTCCATGTTCGCTGTCTCCTTCTCTTCATGTTTTCCATTACACCTTTGTCATGATGGTAATCTCAAAATGTATAATCAGCCAGGCGGGAAGGTTTCCGTGTTGGAGTTATTACTGGAATGCAGCAAGGTGTTGTGAGTGTAAACGTTTGTGTAATAAGAGCTGCTGACAGGAGAAAGTAGAGCAGAGGAATGCAGCCTGGCTGGAGATATGCTGCCTAATTGTTTAAATCTGTAATGTGTGTAAAAGCTCTGAGAAAAGCACTGAATGTCGGGAAAGAGACGTGATGGAATGTAACTAAGTACATTTACTCAAGGACTGTACTTAAGTAAAGTACAAGTACATCAAAATTGTACTTAAGTATTTCCATTTGGCAAATATTGTCCTTTTTACTTCACTACATTTAGCTGACAGCTTTAGTTACTTTTCAGGATTCAACATGAAAAACATGATCAATTTAAAAAGATTAGATATTTTTTTTAAATCAAACCTCATAACAGTATATTTAATAGTTAAAATGAGCCCTATCTTTACAAATTTAAAAATGCTGCTTATACAAATTCATAAGTAATAAGACAATTATATATTTAGAATATCTAAAACGTTCTGAGTGGGTCCATTCTGCATAATAAATAAAAATAAATAAAAATAAAAATAATACAATATATCAGATTAATACTATATATTTATTATATATTCTAATAAAATAAATAAATAAAAACAGACATTAAAATTATTTTAAACCTCATAACAGTATAACAAGTAGTTAAAATGAGCCCTATCTTGTCAACAATAAAATGCTGCTTTACATAAATGCATCAATTATAATAATACAATAATATATTTGGATTATACAATAATGCAATATAACAATCTGAGTTGGTCATTCTGCATAACGAGTACTTTTACTTTTGATACTTTAAGTACATTTTGATGCTGATACTTTTGTACTTGAGTAGGTTTTGAATGCAGGACTTTTACTTGAAGTGGAGTAATTTCACAGTGTGGTATTAGTACTTTTACTGAAGTAAGGGATCTGGATGCTTCCTCCAACACTGGGAAAGAGACATGCAGAGAAAGATGTAAAAGAGAAGACATGGATCAGGAGCAGGAGGGATCCACTAAGAGAGAGGGAGAGGAACTCGTGAGGAACAGATCTGAGGTTGAGAGCAGGAAGGGCACGGGGAGCGAGCGAGAAGTCGAACAAAGGCCTATTTCTGTCCCATCCGCTCTGCAGCCTTATGTAGCCTTCTCTCTCCAGCAGTCGTCTTTGTTATGTCTGAGTGTGAAAACCATCCCTCATGACTTTGGCTGCCTTACAGGCACGCTGACGCAGTGCTTTGACATAATGACTTTATCATGCTAGCTTTCACGGCGGCACAGTTCTGCTGCTGCTCGCCGTCGTGTAATAAGTGGCTGATTCACTGTTTTAGGTTTAGCTCACACGCTGTAATGTAGTAGTGTGGCTCCAGAGGCGACTTTCTGCCATTTAGTGTCCAATGCAGACTGGAATTCCTTTTACTCTCTGAATGCTGGAACCAACAGCTCCCGAGGCGCTCCGTATATGAGCACAATTTCCTGTACACCACATTCATACTGGTATATTAATAGTGGCCTCTGCTTCTCCTGGTCTAGAAGTGCACGTGATTCTTTCTCTGTGCCGCAGCGTGAACACATTACACGGACAACAGGATATTGCACACAGACTGACCACTGCAATACCAAAGAGGCTGCAGCTTTCATCTCAGAAGGGAGCGCATCAAGGGGCGCTCCAGCATTTAGTCATGGAACCCTAACCCTAAACTTGCACAGATGTCGGACCTTGACCCGGGAGAACGGCGTTCATGTCCTGTGTGAAAACAAAAGTAAACTACGTGTTTTAATCATGAATCACATTTTTACGTAACTGTCTCACTTCTGGAAGTCATTTCGTAATTGTTACTACTTCACTTACTGCATTTTCGTACATTTATTTACTGTTTAAACTGTCTTTTTTAACGGTTTGTAAGGTATTTTGCCCTTAACCTAGGTCAGTGTATGTATAATGATGTTTGTGATATTTTTAGACGACCCGCACCGCACAAAACTTGAGTTGTTTTAATAAACACTCATTTTTCGTTATTGGTGGTTTTGATAAACGACTTTTTCTTTCGTTCAGGCTGGAGATCTTGTTGGTTTACATATATAAAAAAAAAGCTGATATAAATTTAGATTTTTAGTCACTTTTTTGGTAAAGCAGGTTCCTGTAGTGTCTTTTATTGGACCTTTCCTGCCTGTTTTTTTGTTTGTGTTATATTTTACATGACATTATATAGGATATAGATATGGAGAAACCAAAACACTATGCTGTACCAATCTATTATTGATCTGATGATGATTTATCCGATGGGGGTCAGGGTCAGCCAATATATCCAGTGGATATCTGGATAAAGGGTATTTGGGCCAAGACTTTCTCTTCGCCTACAGTCCGATTAGCAACTTTATCAATAGTTTTGTAGGTGTTTTAGGTTCAGATCTCTATAAACTGAGACTGCATTTCAGCCACTGCGTTCTGCTTCATTGGCTCTCCACATGCATTCAACCAAAGCCAGTAATAAATCATGTCTGAGACTGCATTTATTAATATTACTTGGACTACAAACGATCAAAATTCGAAATTGGATTCTCCTATTGGCAACAGATTTCATGCAGATATCTGTTTATAGAAATGTATGCTGCTCGGCTTGGATGATATATGTTTTTTCATACTGTCATACCTTTACCGAGATTTCAGTATATTTACAGTATATGACGGTATTTGTGTTTGTGTAAAACCCAAACAGGGACAGAGTCATTTTAATTTTTAAAAATCCTGTAAGTCGCCCTGTTTCTCAGCTAAACTGCCAAGAGACTGCCCCCTGGTGGAGCTCAATGTATACTACACATAACAGCACGACTGCCAGTTTAATCAGTACTGAAAATCATACTGTCAGTATATCTAAATACCTGGTAATAATGATGTAATACCCCCTAAATGCTAGACTGAGACATTTTGAAATTACAGTTGTATATTTGACATGGATCACGATGATTGATTGATGTCAGACATTTGGTTAACAGCCAGATGATATAGGAATAAAAAGCTTCCTTGTGCTTAAACAAGTGTTGACGACCTGTCCAGATATTTCACCAGACTGCAGACTGGAGAGCTCAAGAGGGAACGGGTCGAACAGGTGTATAAATTCTTCCTCACGCCTGGATACAAGCCAGACGAACAACTGATGAATGCCCTGCCCATCCCTGGACGCTCTGAGTGAAGGCCAGTATAGGGACATATAGAGGGGGAACGTGAATGATTGATGACCAGGGTGTGGGGTGAATGTGATATGTATATTTCCCAGTTGTCTCTTGTAGCCCACCTGTCTCTCTTGGCACACCCAGTCTGCCGGGAGTTTCCCTGTGAGGTCTTCCAAACATACGTCTTCTCTTTCACACACTCCTCTCAGCGCTGTCCTCCATATGACCAAAATGAGAAATGACAGCCTGTACTTAAAACAGCTAATCAGCTTATATTAAGCAGTGGGCTTGCTGTACAGAGGAGTCCTCCGCCCCCTTTTTTAATCCAGATGATTCACCCGTTACAGCTCCAAACACAGGACGTGATGAATCAAAAAAGTAATTCAAAACTTTTCCCATAACAGCAGAAAATGTGTTTTATTCACATGAAGATGGATTCACCAGCAGCTGATTTTCTGGGTATTTAAGTGTTATAAATGTCAATTATTTTGGGCCACAAACAGGCAAGATGGCAACAGCTTTCCACCCTCTGTGCTCCGCTGACACCCACCCTCTCTCCCGCCTGTATTCCCCAGCTGTTTGTGGTCACAGGGTGTGTCGGGTGGGGGGTCCGCTGGGTGCAGCCAGATCGGTATTTTCACTATGACTGACTGCTGTCACATTACAGGGTGTGAGCGCCTGCTGAGGATCTCTGCAGAGAAAGGCTGAGTGCATGACACAGTGCCTTCATGCCCACACACTCTGGAAATAGCTGCTTTCTAAGGTGACAATTCAGAGGGTGGACTTCTTAAGAGAGAGGGGACTTCCAACAACTCTTTTCTTGAAGCTGAGAGATGCTCGCACCTTTCTGCAATTTCAGTAAACTTTTACACCACTGCAGGGTGTGACCGGGGTTTCTCTTTCTACTAACTGAATGTGGAGAAAAGTCTTTTATTGGCTGATAACTTTATCTTCTTGGCCAGCCACTCGTGTCTTTCGAGAATCCTCCATTCTGGAAAAAAATAAAAATGCTGTCCATTTGGCAGCAGAATAGTGTAAATGTTGGCTTTATTTCCTGGCTGTGACTGAGCCAATTTCCTGAATCAAATGATGGTTTATGGAATAAGAGACCAGAGTTATAATACAATACATGAGACAGATGGAGACAGGTAAGGAAGAAAAAATTAGAGGGGAAGATATTCATTTTAAAAATAAATTAATAAATAAATTGAATAAATATCTATAAAAAAAAAATACAAAAAATATGAAACAAAGATAAAGTTTTTTTTTAATAAAATATAAAAATCAAAATTCATGAAATATAAAATAATACATTCAATAAAAAAATTATAAATACATTAAATATAAAATAAAATGTACATAATAAATAAATATATATAAAAATAAATGTAAAAAATATATTATATAACTTTTGGCAGGAAGTTGAAGCATACTGCTTTTTGTTTGTCATGGGTTAACTGTAAATGTGGCTGATGACAAGCGTCCACAAACATCTTATCCTTCCTTCCTCCTCCTCTGCTCCCTCACTCACTCACTCCCTCCATCCTGTGTCCTTTGTTCCCCATCTCTAATTCTCCCCTCCTCTCCTCTCTCTCTCTGTCTCCAGCTGCTTAGTTAGGCCTTGTGATGAGTGCTTATTAATTACAGCCTCTAATGAAATGAGGAGCTTTCAGATGGCCACTGGCTGACAGTGCAGGCTTTGTGTGTGTGAGTTCATGTTGCAGAAATCCTCTTTAAAGCATGACCAGAGTTAATGGTTTCTTTGGGCATTCATTTTTTAGTCCGGTCTCTTTTGGTTTTCATGATGTGAAGTGCCTGGATGCGGTCAGACTGACCCTGCAGCTCGGCGTAGGTTAATGTTTCAATCATCCAGAGGAAATATTCCTCAACAGTGTGAATCTCTGCTTAAATACGCCACTCTGGTTTTCTCTGAAGGAGAACTATGTGCCATTTGTTCGGGTGTGTTTATCCTTTGCAGCAGTTCCTTCCTGCTACTGTTTAAATATGTAGTTCTTTGGCATTTCCTTTGATCATAACTGATGAATAACTACATTTGTGTCTGTACAAACACTTCCAAGTCTTCCATTTACGTCTGGCACCGTTCACTGCAGGAAACATTGTTTGCACAGCTCCATTATTTCGTCCATTTACTCTAAAGTGCTTTGTTCCTTCTAAACACGGTGAATACTGCGGCCCTTACAAGGAAATATGCAATCATTTTCATGTCTAGGATTGACTGTGCAGATCATGATTATAGTCTGTTGTTTTATGTGTTAAAAAATAATACAATCTCTGTATATTTTTAGTGTTGGAAATGCTGAAGCTTTAAAAAACAAACAAACAAAAGAAACATATTTTCAATCCAATTAAAATAATATTGTGTGTTAGAAAATTAATAATAATAATAATAATAATAATAATAATAATAAAAAACATTATACACATAAAACAAATACATTTATAAAAAAGAATGATAATCACAGCCATAATAATAATAATAATAATAATAAATGAATAAAAATACATTACATTTATAGAAAATAAATAAAATGTACTTTTTCTGTACCATATTTTTAATTTTTTAAATAAATTATTTTGCTTCAATTGTGTGCCTATAATTGCTTTTCTTTTTGTGTGGAAAGGAACATGTTTTAAATATCGTATTTTTAAAATGTATTAATACATTTTTTCATTTTATACCAAAGTTGAAAATGGTGGTATATCATAGCTCTTTTTAAACCTTAATATCCTCTTAAAATGTTTTCATAATTACACAGAATTAAATTTGAGCTTGTTGTTGATTTACTGTTATATTAGTATTTTAAGCTGAATATATGTTTGGGATTGTTGCTTTTATAAAATAAGAAAGGGACTTTTACTTTTACTGGAATATATCCGTGTCACATACAATATTTACTGGTGCCCTATTTATGTACCAAGACAGAGAAAAGGGCAGAAATTGAGCTGCAGCATTTAAGGTTCTTGGAAGGTTATATGTTGATTTTTAGCTCAGTGATGATTCCTCCCATGGAGTTTGTGTTGAAAGGACAGCTCTTAAATGTATTTCATTTTTTTCTTCTTCTTACGAATGACCTCACATAAGGCAACATAAAAGTATTCAGCACGATTCCCCTGGACGCTCATTTTGTGCTGACCATGTTCCTTTGAAGCCGGTCCCGTTTTTCATAAATATGAATGTGTGAATATTTAATAACACTGTACTCTGTGGGAACTCCCCGAGACGGGAGACTCTTCAGCGCCAATGTAGTTTCATCTTATCAGACTTGGAAACCCCATTAAAACACATCTATCTCTCTCTGACTGATAATCATCCACTCAGCCTCTAATGCACTCTCACTGCTGTGTGACAGACACACGGCCAGCTTCTTCTCATCACATTATGATTCCTAAGAATTCAGATAAATTGATCAAATGTGGCTATGTAATGCAAGATTTTAACCAAACAATCTGAAAATGTAGTCATTTCTCACACATTGGGGGTAAAAAGAAAGTCTCAGCGAGGAGTTGGAGAATACTTCAGTGTAAAGTTTATGTCTCTGGAGAAATACAGGTGTAACTGAAGTGTGCTTTAGATGAGAGTATCTATTTAAGTAAATGCTTTTGAGTGGCTCTTATTGAGCTCAGGATGACACACTGTCTTGTGCAAATAGTCACCACAGTGCTGTGCAATGATGAAATCTCTTATTAACATCATCCAACTCCTTATTAACACGTATCAAAAGGAGAACCTGACATTGTTGCCAAATGCTATCATGGGTTCAGTGACGCACAGACCAGCTACTATATCTAGATGTGACTGTGTTAAAGTGTGTGTGTGTGTGTGTGTGTGTGTGTGTGTGTGTGTGTGTGTGTGTGTGTGTGTGTGTGTGTGTGTGTGTGTGTGTGTGTGTGTGTGTGTGTGTGTGTGTGTGTGTGTGTGTGTGTGTGTGTGTGTGTGTGTGTGTGTGTGTGTGTGTGTGTGTGTGTGTGTGTGTGTGTGTGTGTGAAGGACAAGTTTGTCCTGTCCATGTCCTCTTAAACAACTGTGTGCAATCCAATCTGAAGTGGGTCAGCCAAACTATGTACATTAGACAGGTGTGTGAATATGTATGTGCATGCAGGGGTGTGCAGTACGTCAGATATGTGTATCTGAATGTGGCCACTGTTATTATTATTATTATTATTAATAAATTAATGTGCAGATGGGTGACATTAAACATGAATATTTACATGTGAGTTAGCTCAGAATCCAAAATGAGCTCCAGAGAAATCTGGCAGTTATTTTCTTGATTAATCGTTTGGGTTTCGGGTTGAAAAAACAAGCCTTTTATAGATGATGATGATGATGCACACTTTTCACTGTTTTCTAAACATTTTATAAACCAAACTTTTTCAGTTTACTATGAGTTAACACTGAGAAAAGCAGGCAAATCTCCACACCTGGCATAAAACATAATTTTTTGGTATTTTTACATGAAAATTTACTTACAAGATTAATCGATTATCAAATAATTAAATAAATAATTATAATTATAAATAAATAATTGCATCTATAACGTTAACGATCAATTAATCCATTAATCACTGAGTTTTTATAGCTACTCAAGTATGTATAAAAACATGCATACATGGGCAAAAAAAAAAAAAAAAAAAAAAAATATATATATATATATATATATATATATACACACAGTACCATGCAAAAGGCTGTTTTGATAACGGACACTTTTATTTTGAAAGGACGAAAAGAGACTTCCTGTTGATCGTAAACTAACTCGTGTGAGATTAAACTGTAAAGATAACGTCAAGGAGTTCAATGTTTTATGTTTTGGCCCCCGAAGAGGCATGAGGTTATTTTTCACAGTTATCTTCATATTTAAGTGTGTTTTATGTTTAAATAAGTTTTGGATCGAATTAAACATAAAAGTAGTTCATGCTAGCAAGGTTTGATACCATTAATCGATCATCGATTAATTATTCCCATCCCTAATCTCCACACATAAGAGGCTGAAAACATAATTTTAGGATTGTTTTTCTGTCAATCCAGCTTTGTCTTCTATTAAATGTACTAAGCAGAACTCAGCAGGTTAAATTACAGTTAAATAGAGACATTATTGATGTACAACTCTAAAACATATAGTGTATATTACACTAAATGTACCATAGTGGTTTTGTGAATGTGATCATGTTGTGTATATTGTTGTGTATATGTGTGTATCAGTGTGTGGGCAGTATCTGACCTCTCCTTCCTGCTGTGGCGTCTCTCTCTGACAGCGTATACTTTCCCTCCCCCTCCGCCTACCGACTCATTCATTCCCACTCTCTCCGTCTCTCGTCCACATTATCAACTCCATTTCAACTTCTCGCCCACCTTCTCTTCTCTCTCCGGCGCTCCATTGTTATTCAGACCTGCATGTGTATGGTTTTATTTTAGAAACCACCTGGACTTTGCCGCCCACCTCTGATCTGCCCGTCTGCATCACACACAGATCACTTCACATCATGTTGTTATAACAATAACAGAATAAATCCGCTCGTTAAAATTCAAGATTGTTGTAAAAATAAAGCAAAGCAGTTTGATTACCTTGTGCTTTGAGTAATGTGAGCCTCTGTGGTGTTCGTTTCTTTATTTGTTCAGCTATATGTGGCTCGCTACTTGTGCAAGGTGATCTATTTGTTCTGTGAAGAAAAAACAAACTGCTGCTGGTAGAAACCAAACAGACATAGATCACTCACATTAACCCTTCCACAGGCCACATATTGCATCCTGCTTTCTTCCTCTCTCCCTTCCCGTCTCCATTGTTTTAGAGAAACAACAATTACAAGCCACCACACTAGGCTGACTGCAGGTAATTGACCATGGACAAAATGTTCTGCCATGACGTTTTCCCTCCTCTGCACGACATTTTAACACACCCAGTGCTCAACATAGATAATTCAAATTTATTTAAGACATTTAAAAACAACGCAGAGCAGAAAATTAAATTACATTTTTACAATATCAAGTGTAGAAGCAGCTGAAGAGGAAGTGGTAATAAAAAACTGACATTAATTCCTGTGAAAATGTCACAGTTCATTACTGGAACATGGAGCTGCTCCGGCCTGCAGCTGCTCCATGTTGCGGCTCATGTAATGGTCTGTGGGGGCGGACTTGTTGAGGCCTGTAGTGGATGTCTGGGTTATCATGCCTTTTAGCTGCAGCCCCTCCCTGCTATTATGTGTGTGTGTGTGTGTATGTGTGTGAGAGAGAGAGATTCAAAGGTATCTAAGAAGAGCAGGGTGTGGGCTTCAAGATGCATTAGTGGCTCCATACATCAGGTTGTTGTTCGTTACAACATTCAAGGACTTAAGTAAAATGTACGTCTGGTGCCTTTTTGGTGAAATATCAATGATTTCACCTGGCTTGGACTGGACTGTTTAACCCTTTTTACACACAAACCCTCCTGATTAAAGGATGATATCGTAGCCAGTGAGGACCCTTCTTTCGTCCCGTATGACCCTACATTACTGTTATGGCAGCCTCTGTGTAGCCCTTTTCGCCCTAGGACAGTCATACTGATTCCGCAACGGTGTAATATTGGTGCCCATTCACATTGCAGTCCGGCATCTCTGTACGAAGATGTAAGAGCTAGTAGAAACTAGAGGTGGGGGAAAAATAGATACAGCATAGTGTTGTGATATTCTGCATGGCAATATTATATAGATTCATGGCTCAAGTATCAATATTACGCGCTTATTTAGCGTCAGTATTTTCGCCATTTTTTTTCCGGAGGCTGTAGTGGGCTCACTTTTAGGAATCAACTGAGGATACTGGTATCATATGAAACTGGAAGATCCATATGTTGGGACTTTATTTGACAGACACAGCCGTATTCAAGCTATACAGAGCAGTGAAGCTTAAAGTTGAGGAAAGTGAAAATGAGAATTTTCTCTTATTTGACAAAACAATTCTTGATTGAATTTAATTTTGTCAACACAAAATGCAGTTAAACAGTTAAATCACAATATATTGTATCGCAATACTCACCATATTGTCGTCGTCGTGCTGTTTCTCGCTTTAAAGATTCTACAAACTCAAGCAAAGTTCTGAACATGATGCGATTACTGTCGGACTGAGAGGTGACTTTCTGATGATACGATCCACCACCTGTCTAAAAAAACCCGAGTGTTGGTTGCACAAATGACGTACATCACGTATTTCCCGACTCCGCCTCGACAGTCTCACCATTTTAACGCCTCTGTTACTACCTCCAAAGGCGGTACAGAGCCAGGTCACCTGGTCCCTCCATCACGCCTCTGGCGCATTCAGATTGCAACTGAAACTGCAGTCTGAAAGAGGCTACTATGCTTCTATGCTTCCCTCCCCTGTGAGCGTCAGACTGACCTTTTTTCTCTTCTCTGCCTCACTTTTTCATATCTTTCTTTTCATCTCTTTCATCTATCTCCATTACTTCTCCATCACGCTCTGTTTCTGTCTTTTTCTGCTCACCTCTGTCTCTTTGCCATCATTTCTGCCTCATTTACTCCCAAGTGAGAACCTTTTTTTACGCAGACTGAATCGAAAAACAAACCCCTTCTTTCTGTCACTATTTTCTTTCTGTCCTTCTGTCACTTACATAACTAGTATTATTTAGCATTAAAACAAGAAGCTACTACTGCTCGGGTCTCTTTCTACTCATCGTCTCATTATTTCTGATCAGAAAAAAGAATAAAATCTGCCTCACAGACTAACTCATGGGACCTCAAAATCTGTGACATAACAACAGTGAGGGGATGCTTTTTTATGCAGCACACCATGAGTCCATGAATATTAATGACACAGTTGCAGCTCCTCTCATAGAGAACCTTTCTAATTGGAGTTTGTTTGAATGTTATAGCAGCCAATAGGTGGAGATTTACAACAACACACTGACAATTCTGAGAGATTATGTAAGCCGTCGATCACAGAGATAAACAGAAAAGACGTGTGTGAAAATAATCTGAACTTAATCAGAAGTCCTTTTGGTCAGAGACGCTACGCATGGTAAAACAAAGGCTGAGAATCACTTTCATCTTCTGCCTGTTACGACGGGACAAATCAGGTGATAGAGCTTGGACGTGGACCAGCTGGAAAACACACAGACACACACATACACGCGCACACACACAAAGACAGAGTGTCAGCAAGGGAGTCAGGAGACATGAAAGGACAAGAGGTTCCTCTCTAAATTGCCCTCAAAAGATTGGAGCAGATTAACAGGCTGCAGAGCAACCTCTGTGTGTTTAAACAGCCCCTTGTGTCTTAATAAAAGTCGGGTTTCCATCAACTAATTTCTCTGAGAAAAGCTTGATAAAAACACCAAAATCCGATAAAACTTTCGAACATGCGCATAAAAGTTTTTATGCTCGTTTGAGGTGGTTTTTGTCTTTTTATGAAAAACAGTTAACGCACCAAACATGAGATGGAAACACTTTTTCCGAATAAGTTTTGACGTAGCGAACATTTAACTAATATGAATGATCAGCTATTTCCTCTGACATGAAAGAACAATTATAAGTTGCCCAATTCAATCCATTTCTTGAAGGCATATTTTCTCTCGTGGGGCTAACGTTGTCCGATTAGCAACCTCTGTTGTTGATTCTTTCTCTCTTCTTCTTCTTCTTCTTCTTCTACTTCTACTTCTACTTCTTCTATTCACTGATGGATTAACCTACAGCAACAAATTACACTGCCATCTTCTGACCAAAGTACGTTATTGCAGCTTTGTTTATTCGCTCTAAACCAGCTAATGGAAACGTCCCTAATTTACATTTTCTTTAATGCAACATTTAAAATTTTTGCCTTGAAATTCACTTCAACTTTAATGTAAACACAGCTATAGAGACACATAAAAAAGATCTGATTCTTAATTTGTAAAAAGGTGTTAATCATTACTGATTTCCCAAACAAGGAATCAAATTCTTTACCCCTTGAACACTGCAAACTGCACAACTCTTAGCCTAATTTCAACTTAATTTTAGTCACAATATAGAGGTTTTTGACCTTCTTGAAGTTGCAGATATGCTGATTTAACTCGCTGAAGTCCACATTATTTATTGTGCCTCTTGTGTCCATTTGTCAGTTGTCAGACTCTTTATACTACACTCACTCTGTCTCAGCTTTCTGCAGAGGCATGTAGGTCAGCCGGAGCTGTTTCTTTCATCTCCCTTCCCCTCTTTATTCTTTAAAAAACATGACTGACTAACTGCAGGAAATTACAACATCCTCACCTTCTCACTTAACTCTTCTGTAAGTGAAGTTGAATTTGTCTCTCTCTTTCTCTCTGTGGCGGTGCTGAGAACAGACCCCAGCAGCCCGTTCCCCTGATGAATGCTCCTTTGTTTCATGTGTGCTCTCCCAGCTATCGGAGCTATTTCACCTCCTCACCCTCTGACACATCACACTGTCCACACATGCTCATCCTCTTCTCCTACAGTGTACAACTTTCCATCCACACATGGCCCTTTTCATTAGAGGAGACCACACTTTAGATTTAGACTTCACTTCCCCCAGAGAGGCAATTTGTGCAGCTATAAAGCACATCAAAAGAAGAGAGACACTGACGTCTGGCCTCCTGCTGCTACTTCTCCTGATTTAGACGGAGAGAAAGCACAGGCTGCACACTGAGATATGTTGGAAGGGAATGAGCCTTAGCATTTCTTTTTATTACCCTATGAGCACGATGAGCATGCATCTGATGGAGCCAAGTGCTGTTAGCCTCACTAAGCCAACAATAAACAGAACATCCTGAAGGGTGTCAGGCAGGCTGCAACAGGTGAACATGTGTTAAAAGCGATGAAGAGAATAAATAGAGAAATACATGCAAGACTTTAGTCAGGATTCAAAATCATATTACACTGTAATAAATTATTCTATAGTCTTTTCATTTAATATATTTGATAAAATGTATTAAATATAAATATGTCCTTGATTTTGAGGCAATTGTTTAGTTACTTTAATATAAAAATGTTTGAGATTGAATCTACTTATTTTGATCACATTAAATATAATCTTTTTTTGTATGTTATTCTAAATCAAGATAATTTTGAATGAATCGAACACAATAGAATTAGTCCGTTTTTAATTGACAGGCACTTCCTGTTAAGTTGTTATTAAGTCAACTTGTAACATAGTTAGATTTAATTAATAATATTGCGTGCAATCTGTTGCCTCAATTATATTGAGTAGCTATTGTTGATCTTTTTTTACAGTGTAGATTCATTAAAAACAGCTAGATGACCTGTGTAGGAGCCATTTAATATGGATGGAATTAACCACACTGCATTTTTTTTCAAGGTATATTTTATATGACTTTTAACTGACAATTTAAAGCAAGATTAAGTAATAAAAAGTTGTGTTGTCTTCAGAAGAGGGGAAAAATTAGAAAAATAAATACAATTCAGACGATGATGACCATGGCCAACAATTCACTGTTTAAGTGTTATAATACATATTTTTCTGTGGTCTTTGTTTTTTTTTTTTTTACATATATTATCTAAAAAAACCCACATTTGTTATAACTCAAAAAGTGAAGTGTTAGCCATTGTCATCATTGTCTCAATTTTATTTTTTCTTCTCATTTTTTCCCACACTTCTGGAGATAACATACAACTTTTTTTGGTTAAACATAATCAAAATTGTCAGTTAACAGTAATATGTAAAACAAAACAAAATAAACACAAAGATAGTAGCCTCATAGATTGGATGTACAAAAAAACTTTGACCACATCCAGTATTTAGGCTGAGAATTTGCTGAAGTTTCTGGTACAAAAACAGTCATGTATATTGACATAAAGTGTTAAAAAATTGGTGACTTCATTTTATCTTTTTTTATTTTTGAATATGGCTTTACATAAACGTATTCTCATAATAATAGTGGCATTATACATAAACATAACAGTACAGGCATTGTAAAAATAATTGCAATTTTTACTCGATATCTTGAAATATTCACACATATGCACTTATATATAAACAGACCTCATTTGATCATTAACTGAATCACATTTACCTTTTTCATCAGTAATTATCAGCAGTGGTAAATCAGACTGTTTGGCCGTAACTCCTCATGATGTGATCACCCTTTACTGAAGACTTTACTGCTGATGCTGCTTTCAAACATTGAATCGGTTGATATTTCAGAATGCTTTACTAAACATTTTTTTGTGTAGGCCTATGCAAAAAATGTGGAAACTGGATTTGCGTTGATGTCAAATTTTTTTCCATCTCCTCCGTTGAATGCAAATCTGGCTCTGCATTGGTTCAGGCATTGCTGCGTGTTTATATCGGGTGAAAGCCATTCATTGTACATATTGGAGTGTGTCTTTGTGTGTGTGTGTGTGTGTGTGTGTGTGTGTGTGTGCCACATCAGCCTCCTGACAGCGCTGACTGAACACCTCCTCTGATTAGAGCTGCACACAGTTTCACTTCAGCTGCAGAAACAAAAAGCTGCTCTGCGTTTTAGAGACTGTGCACGACCCAAACAAACACACTGCAACATGCACACACACACACACACACACACACACAGGGAGAGCAAACACTCACACACATACACATACTTAACAACACCGTCTAAAACACACTTTTGCAACTGACTTATGGTCAATCATGTGGAGAATACATGTTGTGTTGTACTTTATGAAGCATAAATTATATTTATTTGTGGTTCCATCTCCTTTAATGTCACGCTTTCCTACTTATCTTTAATTTATATCATTGTAATCTGAATATCTTTGGGTTTTGGAGTATTGGCTGGACAAAATAAGTGATTATATGACCAAATATTTCATATTTTATTGGTTATTTGATTATTTTTTAAGATAACTGAGAAATGAATCAATGAGTTGAGATTATTTTCTCATAAATAACATCAGTGTTTCAATTTTTACTGTGACTGAAACATTTACTTACTAGGAACAGGATTTTTAATTCGATTTTTTTTTTTTGCATTAATGTGATTTGAAGGATTTAATTTTTTATTTTAATATTTCAAATCTAACCAGACTGTCTTTTCTCTTTTTTCTCTTCCATGTTGCTGCTGCTGTCTCTGCTGACTTCTTCCAAAAAGGTAAATAAATCCATTTCTCTTCCTCGGCTGAAACTACTGAGTTTGTTCTTCTTATTTCTTCTGGAAAAATAAGTGTCTTTTATTAAGTGGCTGCAATTTTTTCCGTCCTGTTGAGTCAAATTCCTGCAGGAGACACATCAGCTGAGGGGAAACTTGATTTTCAACAGGAATTGAACATATGCATGTGTTACTTTTCTGTTTATTCTGTCTGGAAGTTGTGTTTCTTGAGACACTCGCTGCTGTTTGCTGTTTCTCAGTCAAACATTTCCCAGTGTACTCACACTGTGTTTTGGTTTAGTTGTTCTAAAGTTAACAGTTAACACCTCTGGACCAGTTTAATGTGCGTTGCTAGGCCTCGGCTCTTTAAGAACTTGTGTGTAAAAGGTGAAAAAAAAACCGACCTCCATCCTCTGGCCCTGTGTGTGATGGCCTGAGTTTTTCTGTGTGTGTGTGAGCAGTGTATTGCCTTTGATGAAGCTGCTGCTGTTGACAGGGTCATGTGAAAGAGGAGACTCAGGGGAGGGTTCAGGATCCCTGAGCAGTTTTTATTTTTGTCAGGATTTTCTCATCTTAAAAGAGTGGTTGAATGGAGTGCTTTGAACTGCCCCGCTCCTTTATCTACTCAGGATTTTTGAGGTGTGCGTTGTGTTTGTTTGATGTTTTGCATACCTGTAGTATTTATGGAAACAGTCGTCATATCTATTCTCGTATTGCAGCGGTGAGAAAACAAACAAACTGGTTTGTGTGTGTGTGAGAGTTCAAACCCCCCCTGGGTGTTTTTCCATCAACAAATTTCTCTGCGCATTTTGAAGACTTGCATGAGAAAAGATTGAAGGAAACACCAAAATTCTTTTTTTTGTTGTTGAAAAGTTGCATAAAAGTTTCTCTACTCGCTTCAGGTGATTTTTGTCTTTTTCGAAAAGTAGTTAAAGCTCTAAACGGGAGATGGAAACGTTTTTTCACAATTTGTTCTGTCGTAGTGAATATTTAACTCACATGACTGATCAGCTGTTTCCTCTGACATGACAGCACAGTTAAAAGTTGGCCTATTGAATGCAATTCCTGAATACTTCCTCTCCGTTTTCTCTCATTGAGCAACCTCTTTTTGTTGTTTTCTCTCTACTTCTTCTCCTGTTTACTGACTGATTAGCCTTCAGCAACACATTACACTGCCATCTACTGACCAAAGTACGTTACTGCAGCTTTGTTTATTCGCTCTAAATCAGTTGATGGAAACGTCCCTAATTCACATTTTCTTTCATGCAACATTTCAAATGTTTTCAAATTTGCTTCTCTTCCAATGTAAACAAAGCTATTATTGTGAGAGGAAACAAATTAATGGAGGCAAATTGGAAGCTTTCGCCCTTTGAACTTTGTGGGTCAGATCATTATCTGAGGTCATCTCAAATCCCTCTGGAAAAGAAACACACACACACACACACACACACACACACAAACACACACACCCTTGATGTATAGGCCCTCCTATCGATCAGTCTCTTGTTAAACAGAAAATGTTGCTGATCTCACAACTGTTTACAGCCAGTGAGCTTTTTGTGTGTGTGTCTGTGTGTCTGTGTGTGTCAGTACTGAGAACTGTTTGGACGTGTGACGAGGTGTGTTTGGGTGTAAAAGTGTATTTGTTATGTCTTTGACAAAGAGAGAGAAAGTTAAAACTGAAACCTGAGACATTCATTTCAAGGAAAAAGGACAAGAACACGCTGATTCCTGTCAGCGTTTTGTATTTATAGAGCGTTTCAGATCAATTTTAATCACTTTATTATGTTGTTACATCACACTGCGGTTGGGTGAAGCAGTGGAATAAAATAGAACTGAAGAAAAATGCCTGTATTTTTATGAGGAATACTGAATGGAAGATGAATTTTCTGAAGAAATGATGAGAAAGCAGAGTAGCTGTTGGGTAATACATCACACAAGAACTTTATTTTCAAACTTTTTTCAACATAAACTTGTAATTGTGCATCATTTACAGTCTCAGGAGCAACAACACAAAGTATTACATCCCCTGATTCCAAAAACGCTGTGATATAAATAAAATAAACACAAAATAAAAACAGAATGTAATGATTTTCAGAAGATATCTAATGCTCAACCTGGGAAACTCTTGTTATATTTGAATATATAAACTTATCCTGAATTTGATGCATTCTGTTTTAATTTCAGTTTTACACAGCATCCCAATTTTTTTTTGGAATAGGTGTTGCTTCATATAAAAAATATGTTGCACATTTTTCTAGTTTTCCAGCAGTTTTTTTTTATCAAGTTCAGATTTTTTTGTCTGTTACAAACATGATAATAATTAAGTTTGAGCAGCTGCTTTGAAAACTCACCTTTATTTCAAAGTTATTTTAGATCATAAAGAAACAATCATTAGAGATGCTCTATCCAGTAAACCATGATAATGGACAGCTATAGTATATCCAACAGGACTCTTTGGTTGTTTAATTGCCTATTAGTTTCAGCTGTTTTTCGGTTGATTTCCTGCTGATGCGATCAGTTTCTGTTTCTTGTAAATGTCAGACTGAGACGTTGATCCTGAACTAGATATGAGATCTTGAGCTCTTCTTTAAGCTTCTGGCCACAGTTTCCTGCTGTGAACTCAAGCAGAATTAAATCATTTAACCATTATAAGACTCCTGGTGTAAACACACTTATTATGTGGACAGAAATATTCAGTGCTGCTGTCTAACTAGTGGCTCTAAGGTCCTGAAGGGAAGAAACACTCACAGAGGGCAGATGAGGCCGGATGAGGTCTAATGTCATGGATGCGTGTGTGTGTGTGTGTGTGTGTGTGTGTGTGTGTGTGTGTGTGTGTCCCTGTTACCTACGGAAAAGATAATTATTGACCATGTGGTGTTTACCTTTTCATGAGGTGGAATAAAAGAGACGACAGAGCTGATAAGACACATATAGAAAGAGGGCGTGTATGGAAAACTGCTCAAAAGTAAATATAATACTTTGATTGACTGATGATATTATATTATTAAAATGTAATGTCTCAGGCACACTTATGGTTAGTGGATTGATGAAGTAGTTGATTTATGGTCCATCATTTGGAGAATACATTTTTTCCTGTACTTTTTATAAAGCAAAAATAAGGCATTTATTTATGGTTCCAGCATCATTTTAATGTGACAATATCCTACTTATCTTCAATTTTCTTGATTTATATCATTGTAATCTTTGTGTTTGGACCATTAGTTGTACAGAACAAGTGATTAAAAGAACATCACTTTCAAAAACTAATTGAAAGATCGCCCACCGGTTTGTGCCGCAGCTGTCCTAACAGCATTAGTAATTACAAAAATCTTTTTTTTTAATGTTTTTGTAATGGTTAATACAGCAGTATGTAGAAGCTCCTTTACCAAAATGATATTTTTAAAGCTAAAATAGTATTATTATTTCTATCCATTAATTTTCAAGTAAACTGTAAAAATAGTCAGAATAGTCGGAAATAATAGTTCCTGAACAGTAAAATGAGTTTTGGTGGTTGAATGTTATGCTTGATTAATTTGTGAAACCCAGTGAGCTGGCTCAAATGTTGGTATAAAAAGGTGAATTCAGTTTATTATCTGCCAAATAAAAACAATAACAGTTAAGTTTTAAACAAGCTTTTGAAAGATTTATAAAAATCTAGTGTTCTGGTTTTTATGATAAGGCCTAATTGATTTGTTAAGCACTGTAAATATAAGTGTATACACATTCTTATTGTATTTAGTAGCAGTTTTCATCCTTTTCAACAGAGAATTGGCAGGTGCAGCCTGACTTAATTCTCTCAATTAGTACTAAACATGAGGCAGTTTGGTGACAGACGCGTGCAGAGGCGTACTGCCAGCTAAAATATTGACAGTAATCGAGGAACATGTGCAGTAAAATTAGAGAAACAGAGCAAAGTGGGTGTTTGAAAGGCCTCTTCTTGTCTGCTGCTCTGTAATCTGCTGCAGTATGTTGATCCGGCAGCTGAAAGTCACACACACACACACACACACACACACACACACACACACACACACACACACACACACACACACACACGGAGAAGACAATGTGCTGCCTGCATGACAAATGTGTGTCAGTCAAACATTCATACCGCGCCGCTCGCACAGCTGAGTAATAAAAGCACGCCTCCTTTTTTTTTTTCTTTCTCTACGTAATTTCCTTCTCACTCACTCACTCACTCACACACTCATTTACTCGCTTGAGACGCGAGTGAAACACATGTTTCTGGCTCTGGCAGTGACATCACCCGCCTTGTGGTCAAAGTCCAGTTCCTCTATCCGGCTTAGGGCTGCTAACACACACAGCCACACTCAGAGCTACGGCAACCACCGGCACGCACACACTCGGCACAGAGAAGACCGCTAGAAGAAGAAGAAAAGAAGCGAGTAAGAGATGAGGGATTATCTACGTGATTAAGGATGGCTCCTGTTTGACAGGCTGGATTCTCCGGGCCGCACTGATCAACTGCAGCCTCCTGACTCTCCCTCCTCCTCCTCCTCCTCCCCCCCCTTCTCTCTCTCCAGTTCTCATTCACCTTTTCTTATATTGTTTTCCTTGTGGTTTCTTGATCACCTTTTCCCTCCCTTTTCTGCAACTATTTCTCACCAGTTTCCCTCTACGTTTATTTAACATTTCCACCCTCTTTTTATCCCTCTGTCCCCCTCTCTCTTCCCCTCTTCTCTCGGGGAGGGAGGGATGAGCTCCCAGGCTGCTTACAGGCAGTTCCTCCAGGATCTGGAGGAGAAAAGAGGTTGGTGCTCACTTCAACTTTGTCACCTGTCATTTAAAAAACAATAACTAGCCACTTTTTTATGTGTTTTCAAGGACGCAGCATGCTCTGTCCCGGTGTTATGATGCGTTATAATGCAGGATCTTATCTTTTATTATCTGTGATTGAGGGGTTATGTCAGGAGAATGACATGTTGCACGTGTGGATTGCTCACCAGTGCTGTATGAATCAGAGTAAACCAAACTATGGGTTGGGCCTTTTGTAGGTGTCATACCTGCTCTGCAACTAGATAGTACAGTATGTTAGAAATGCTCCCACTCATGCAGCCTTATTTACCCTGAAACGGCTTAAAAAATAAGATTTCCATCTGTTTTTAAGCTCATATCTCTGGTAATTGAGTGTATTTTCTATGGCTTATGTTAAGGTCAACTCCATGTATGTGTGTGTCTGTTTACGCAGCTACTGTATGGCGTCGAGATAAGATGTGGGTCAGTAGAAGGACAAAGGGCCGCCTATCACCCTGAATGCATTTCCCACGCTGTTCCTTGTTCACAGGCTTCATGTGTCGGCTTTGAGCTGTTAATTAGCTTCAGCAGCTAATTGTTAAATGTTGGTTTATTAAGCGAGGTGGCGTTGGTCCTGGCGTTAACACGTCTCTGCTTTTTGTCATCCATGACACTTGATCCTGGTCAGTGCTGGCCAGAAATGCAACATGTGCACGAAATGCACACGCTCACTAAAAGAAAAGACGGCAGCAGGACGGCGTGTTGAAGTGTCAGGTGACGTGCAGGAGCAGGCAGGGATGCTTCGCTTCAGCAGCTGTTATCACAGCAGTCAGCAGAGCGTTACTGCTCCGTCTCTGCTCGCAGTCAAGTTTACATTTCATAATACTTTGAATGTGTTTTAGATCATTTTAAATATAACTGTATTGAGGAAAATGCAGCAGCGTGTTGTGCACGGATACAAAAGACATATTCTTTTTCTTACGTTGTTTCTTTCCAACCCAGAACATCCTTAACCTCCTTGCTTACAGCCCATCTTACAGGCCTTTTCCACCATGAATTACATGATAGTATTATAATTGAACAAAGATGGCAGCAAAAGTAAATTTAAATACATAAAATGGCAATGAAATGTGGTATGAAAATAGAAATTTGACAAGCATATTTTCAGAGAAACCAGTCATTTATAACACAAAGGCTGTTCCAGAACTAAAGATATTCATAAACTTAGAATATAAGGAAAATAACAATGATTTCTACACACGGAAACATGCAAATAACACCCATATCTACTCACTCATATCTCCTTAAAGAGGGTCCAGACAGCAAGGCATCCACACATCTCAGACAGGCCCAAACCAAACCTCTGCAGATCAGAATAACTGATTAATATTGTTGTTTGATATATTCCAGTCTGGCATGTAATGTTTCTGACCGTGTTCACTGTTATGCAGTCTGGATAATAACCTGATTTTTGGCTCCTGAGCTTCAGACGGACTGAAACTAGAGTTAAACCTTTGGAATGAAAAGCAGATTAAGGCTCGTGTTACTATGATTTTATGTTCACTATTAGATGGCATTAGATGTTTTTTTCCTTTATAATTTCTATAGAGCGTGATTTGAGGAAGACTCCAGTGTGGTAATGTTTTGTTTCAGGGTAAAGGTCATTATAAATTACCTTATAATACAGATAACAGTGCAGGATTAAAGCTTATGACTTTGTCTGTGTGCAGCTGCTGCACAACAGGATTTCATTTGGTTTGCACCTTTGTAGCACAAACTGTCAATCCAGTGTTTCCTCCACTGTCATAAAGTCTTAAATCTGCACCATGTCTCCACATACATGCACAGTTATTGCACATGCACAGGATGATGACAGGTCACTGCTTTTTGTTTTTGCTGCTGCAGCTACAGAGACATTTTTAAAGAAACATGTTTGGGTTTGAGGTGATTATTGTGACCTCGGTGCAGTCTGCAGACACCAAACTCTTGTTTTTCACAACTGCTCCATCTTTTTGACCTTGCCTTTGTCGGCCCAATGCAAATGTGCATTGTTTCCACATAAAAGTAGCCTAAAGTAGCTACTCATCACCAACGATACCTTTTCTCTGTGTCATTTAGAGGCTCTCACTACATTCAAATTCAAACTCTGCCCCCCTTTATCTTTTGTCTGCTACTTTTTTACTGCGGCTGTGTCCACACCTGCTGCTACTTGTGGTTTGGTGATATTATGTAGCACCTCCTCCCCCTCCTCCTCCTCTTCCTCTAACAGCTGCTGCGTCTGAGGCCTTACAGCAGTGTCCGTCAGGCCGCGTTACAATCACCTACAATCTCCTTTAACCCCTTAAATCACAGTTGAGGTTAAACTTCTTAACCACTTTAAAAGCCAGCATGGGGAAAATGTAATCATCATAAATGTAATTAATTGATCACACGTTGGATAACGCAAGCTTAAGTTATGTGCAAACACATTAAGCCACTTCTTGTGAATCAAAGCATTACATCAGCATGTACTGGAAGCTGAAAGCAACTTGTTTAGCGTCTTTTGATGGGAAGGCTCGTTGTAATGAGGAAGTTTTTCTCCTCCAGCTGGCGTACTTCTTGATCACAACACTTGAGAATAAACCTGTAACAGCACCATTGACTCTGACATTGTTCTGCAGTGCCTCAGCCCTCAGGCTCTTTTTGTGCGACCACCCATTGGGCTGCAGCCCCTCGGCCATCTGCATCCACTCACATGTCCTCGTCTATGGGCTTAACCTCAGCGAGGGGCCCAGGCAGCAACCTGTTTCACCTCTGAAACAACAAGTGTTCTTCTCCGGGCCGCCCATTGTTTCAGAGTGTGTTTATCTGCAGCCGTCACCTGCCTCAGGAGAGTAATGGTGCGACGAATAGCTGCAGAAACGGACTCTTTATGAATGGGTCTGAGGCCCGAGGAGTTTTGTCAGGATTTGTTTAAGGCGGTGGAGCTGTCAGCTTCTATTCTTATCTCTCAGAAAGTGCTCACTCTCTCTACCTGCTCGCTGCAGTCACATGACGTGAGCTGCAACCTCACAGGCTCAATCGATTCATGTCGGGAATGTTAGTTCACTGTGTCCTTTCCTTTTTCCTCTCTCTGAATTTTCTGTGTGTTTTTGTGTTCCTGTGTCTGACCAGATCTGTGTCAGTGCCCCCAAGTTCATGAACCAGAGACTCAACTCTGAAAGACCTTTGTTTTTTTTTTGCCTTGATGTCACTGAAAGTTAATCAGACACCTTTTATGAAAAAGTATTAATAACTTTTCGTCATTTTTTTAGAAAGAATGCCAGAAATTCAGCCTTCAGCCTCTGAAATATGAGGCTTTTCCTGTTTTATATTGATATGAATTTAATATTTCTTTGTTCTGGACTGTTTGTCAGACAAAAATATAAATCTGAAGACCATCTTGTTCTCTTGGATGTTTTCATTTCACAATTATCCAACATTTTATAGCCTAAATGATGAATTAATCAATCAAACATTTGTAATTATGACTTAAAAGCAATCATTTAATTCATTTTTTACTACCTCTATTGTGTCTCTGTTCTATTCTTTGACTTCATGAATGGAGAAGAGATGATGTGTGTGACAGTGAGTCATCCATTGGTTGGTGTATATTTGCTCATTATTTACACGCGTTTCCTATGAAACTCAGAGTTCCCCTCGCCGCTTATAGCGACTGTGACTGTGTCTAGCTTTGAATCATTCCTCCTGCTTTTACTCATACATTTACTTCAGTCAAAAATACACTAGTTGAAGATGTTTTAAGGCTTCTTATAAGTTTTATAGTGGGTGTAATGTGTCGAAAGATTGAGGCCTGGAAGAGCTGGTGCCCTGGTTTAAATCAAATTTCCTTTCCTCTCTTGTTGCCGGATTCAAGTTAACCAAAAACATTCAGCCAATTTTCTTCCCATTAAGACTGTAATTTCTTGGCTGCCGTGTAGTTCAGGTGACCTAAATGTTGTTTGACAGCAGCAGAGGGTATTTGAGTCCGACCTGGAGTGTGGATGTTAGTGGGCTGAACCCTCCACGGTCTCTTACAGGAGGGCTTTGTTTCCACTCACACCAGCCGCTCCCAGGCAGTGAAAACTGTAAAAAAATTTTTTTAAAAACCCAGTAAGCTGCCATGTGTGGCTCAGTTTATAATAATCCAGTCATATGAGTGGTTTTTGACTTTGTTGTTGACCTTAACATTAACTCCATTGTTGTCTCGGCTGTCAGGAGTTTGTCATGAGGGTGAAGTTGTTGTAGAATTGGATTAACTTGAATATGAGGATTATTATATTATACCTTGTTTTATTTTCTCCTCAATGCAAAACATTGATCTTTGTAAACATGTTTTTTCCTCGGATATAATTATGTCGATGACGTCTGGATGTGATCACAGTGAAGTGGTGCGGTGCTGCTGAAATTACCTTAATGAGAGGGACGGGCCGTGACGTGTGTGTTTCTAAGGAGGGGACGAGGGTTAGTGTGTTAAGTAATCACCTTGTTTGGTCCACCTGTAAGGCAGGGGGGGGCAGCTGTGCATGGAGAAGAGCACAGCAGGTAGATGAAGCCTGTGTGTTTGTGTGAGTGTAAGTGTCTGACTTCTCCCGTTCCCCCGCAGACCTTTTAATCCAGCAGACTAACACCGCTCAGCCACAATCCCTCACAAAAAACATGCATGGTTGTACAATAACACAAGAGGACACCATAGACTGTATAAACATGGACCAAGTCTCTGTGACGTCGCCCGAAAAGTCTTCTGACGAGCAGATGTGAAGCTTGGGCTGAATGAAGCCTGGTTAGCACTCTCGCCTCACAGAGGGTTGCCGGTTCGCCTCCCGCCTGCGGCTCTTCTGTGTGGAGTTTGCATGTTCTCCCCGTGTCAGCGTGGGTTCTCACTGGGTTCTCCTGCTTCCTCCCACAGTCCAAAAACATGCACTTAGGTTTAATTGATGACTCTAAATTGCCCGTAGGTGTGAATGAGAGTGTGATTGTCTGTCTCTATATGTCAGCCGTGCGATAGTCTGGCGACCTGTCCAGGGTGTACCCCGCCTCTCGCCCAATGTCAGCTGGGATCGGCTCCAGCCCCCGCGACCCGAATGCGGATAAGGGGTTAATGGTAATGAATGAATGAATAATTAAACAGTCAAAACCATAAATGTATCTCATTTGATGGTTGGAATCAGCAAATGTTTGGCATTTGGGCTCAATTTGATAATTTCAATGAATTAATCCTCTACTTCTTCAGCCACACACACACACACACACACACACACACACACACACACCCACCCTGCCCCTCTCTTCACCTTGCTCCGAGGCCGACACTATTAACCTAAAAACTGACTGCAGATATCATCCGAGGCGTGAATGAGCTCATTTCCAGCATCTTTCTGAAGCAGCTGTCAGAAGTCTGTCCCTGGTCTCGTCCTGGTCTTCGTCTCCATTTCCTGAGTTCCATCTCTGTTCCAGCATCTGAAGCTGAAGCAAAACCACAACACCCTAAATAGTCACAAAACACTCAAAACTGAAAGAGCTTAGTGGTTTGTGTGGACATTCTGTTGGCCGCCTTCCTTTATTTTATCTTAAGTAGTTTATGTTGGAAAGACATTATCCGGACTTTAATGCTTCAGTTACTGCTAATGGCTTTACCAAACTGTGGAGGTGAAACCACCGTACCCGGAAAACACTCTAAAATATCCCAGAATAACTGAATCTGAGTCAGCACTTGGAGAAGCATTAGTTAAGAAGATATTGTTGGAGACTTTCTGGGAATTTGTGTTTGTGGTCGGGCCAAACCATTTAAAGTCAAAGTTCCTGTATTGCTGCTGCTTTTATTAATTATCAGTAATTGGGTGCACGTTTGACTCAGTGCTTGGTGTATTTAATGTGTTTTGGAATTCACTGTTTTATATTTTCCAGATAACTTCTCAGTAGGAGAGCTGGACCACAAAACCACTAATTGTGACTAAAATACTGAAATGTCTGCAGCCTAAAGCTGCCTGAGTTAACCAGCTATAAGAAGCTTTGAGCTCCTTCCACTCAGACTGGGTATCATTTAAAACTTATATAACCCTTTAAGTAATACTTCATTTGATCCCTATCATGTGAATAGAAGCATTCAGTTGCAATAACCACTTCTCACCATCCAAGTGATTTTTACTGAAATACATCACACGCTGGGCTGCAAACTCTTCACCACACACTCAATCGCTTTCAGCTGCTTTGATAGTGAGTCAATCGCACTAAATCCTTAAACTCGCTTTAAAACGTTGTGGTCAGTGGCTGCAAACAAATCAGACTGCCGTGCAAAGACACAAGACCTCAACTTCATTTAGGTTGAAAGTACTTTTTTTTCTGTGAAAATCGCGCTCTATCATGTGGATAAATTTCTTGTGTCTCCTGTGTTTTTGTCAGTGGTGGAAAGAAACTAAGCACATTTACTCATTTAGTACTGTAAATGAGCACACTTTTCAGGTACTTGAGTATTTCCATTTCATGTAACTTTATACTTCTACTCTACCACATTTAGCTGACAGCTTTAGTTACTTTTCAGGTCGAGATTTTACAAAAAAAACATGATACATTTTACATGATTAGACTTTTTTTTTCTAATGAAACATAACAATATATTAAGTGGTTAAAATGCTGCCTACATTAAAGCATCAATACAAATAATATAATAATATATTTAGAATATATAAAACAATCTGATTGGTTCCATTCTGCACCAGTACTTTCACTTTTGATACTGTAAGTACATTCTGATGCTGATACTTTTGTACTTTTACTTCAGTAAGTTTTGAATGCAGGACTTTTACTTGTAGTGGAGTAATTTCACAGTGTGGTATTAGTACTTTTACTGAAGTAAATCTGAATACTTCTTCCACCACTGCTTTTTCGCTTAAATACGAGAGATTCTAGAAAAACCAGGGCAATATGCTGTAACTTTACTTTAGGGTTTTTTGGCATGATTTGTATAAATAACATCATTTAAAAAAAAACCAAAGAATTGTCACATTTCTAATAATATGGCTGGAGTTCATTAAGCTGGACACCATAACAACTTTAAAGTATTTTTTCTTATTTGTACACACTGTTGAGTTAAGGTCTTTTGCCTTTTTAGGGCAGCATGCAAATAATCTTCTTTAAATCTGGGGACAAAAAGGATTAAATGCAGTTATTGTTTGATTGGAGAAGTTTTGGTACCTTCGTTAAACCCAATATCCAACCCTAGATTTCGTTACAATTAATAATAACACAGTTCTTCCAGAAGAACCTTCAGAAATCCTGGAAACCTTTTTGACTGAGTCCAGCTGTGCTCGTACCGTTTGTTGCTCTGTAACTTCTAAAGCCTGTTAATGCAGGTAATTAGTTGTGACTGGTGCTCAGAGAACAAAGTGTTACTTAACAAACCAGTAGTAGCTTTTACATTGTTTTGTGTCACAAGCAGACAAGTTGCCCGTCTGAACTTCAAAGCCTGTTGATCAGGTTACATAAACGTCTGGAGGCTGTTTGTTTCCACGTTAATATGAGAGAGCGGCTGTGAGCCAGAACCAGTCAGAGGAGGTGTTACAGTAGGAGACCAGGCCGAGGCTCAGAGCTGCATTAAACTATGGTGCTGTGATATGGCCACATCGTGTACATTATGTCTGAATAAAACACAGCGACAGGTTTAATGATGACTGGACGGGAGATGAGGCAGAACCTTTATGGCACTAAAGCACAACTGCCCATTTTAGAAGTAATAATATATCCATCGGTCCGATAATATCCATTAAACAGCAGCACATTGTGCGCTTCATACGCCGTTCTTTAAAATAGCTTTCAGTCGATGTGTGACCTGAATGTAAAACGGAGAGACGTCTGAATGGACGGAGCCACTCGTGCTAATAAATGAGTTTTTATAGAGGCTGAGTGGAGTTATATTTGGAAGATAAATGGAGGAGATTAAGGTGTGGGTTTTATGTGTCAGTGTGTGAAGGAGGGGATTTCAAGGCACGGACCAAAACGATGAGATTACCAATGCACAAAAACATTTCATATACAGCCTTTATTTATTATTTTTATCATGAAAGGCTCATGTAAGCGTTGCCATCTTTAAATAATTCCTTTAACGGAATGAATCAATTGGTCTCACACCTACTGGTATATAATTGCAGTTTTGCTGTTATGTCATCTATCATTTAGCAGTTGATTTGTGCTAATAATAAAAATATTAATATTCATAATAATACTGATATATCTGAAGGGTGTGAGTGTACATCTCTACTGCTTTTCTTGATTTAATATCGGCTATGGTGGAAAAAAGAAGAACTTAAAAATAATTTAAAAAATGAATAATTAGGGTGCGACTGATTTTAATAATTTTATTTATTATTATTATTATTATTATTTTATTAATAATTTTGAAGCCAATTTTTAATGGGAAAAAATTCACAGATAACCAATATTTTGAGCTGAAATAAAAAAATATGGATTTTGCACTGATTTTGCACCAATATGACTCTTTATAGTTCCTTTCTCAAATAACTTTATTAAATCATATTCTTTTTTACATTTATATATTATACATTAGTGTATTATATTGTCAACCAAATCTAGAAATGATAACTGAGATAAGAAATAACTAAATGAGATAAATAAATAACTAAAAAATAATAACAAAATAAATATCAATATCATGTTTATTATCAATGAATTTCTGTCTATTTAAATGAAAAATATATAAACATAATTGAATTCCTATAAGACCATTTCAAAATCAACCCAAGCATTGTTTTCTGCATTATATTTTTTGTAAAAAAATCAAACAACATATATGTCGATACCAATATCAGCCGACAACATCATCTATCTGACAATCTGTCTGTCTCTAATAATAAATATTTTAACCTTTTAGTGGAAAAATCAGCTATTAAGCCTCCTAAAGCAGCAGGTTGGATCGACATGGAGGCTGACCTCAATATTTTACTTTCGGTTGATGTCTTAGATTCTGGGTCACCCTGCTGCCCGCCGTCACACACACACACACACACACACACACACACACACACACACACACACACACAGAGCGACAATTTCCAGTAGCAGTCGCCCAGATGTATTGGGTGAGATAAGTGCGCTCTGGTGTTTATCAGCAGCGCAGCAGCGGGGCGCGGCCTCACCGTTGAGCTTAAGTGTTTACTGTGTTGTGTGTAAACCTTTGCAAGTATATTTGTGACAGCAGCTTCCATTAAGACCCCTCAGAGACCCTGAGAGCTGCTGGCAGACCTGTAGCGCCCCCCACAGGATGGCTCTATTGATCTGTTGCAGCATTAAGGTCAAAGTCAAACACGTAAACAGACAAATTAACATCTTTCAAGCTGGTCTTAGGACACGATGAGTGCTTTATTTCATCCATATGTGAGCAGTTTGTTCACACTCTATTTCCACCTCTCCCCCGTGTCTTACATGCTGGATCCTTGTAGCTTTGAGTCTCTGTAACCACAGCCCTCTCCCTGCTCTGACAGCACTATAATCACACAGGATAGAGTACAGTTTGTGCATGTAATTACTGTGTGTGCTGTTGATGAGGGCTGTGTGACTGCAGAGTGTAGGCGAGGGGACAAGGAGGTGAAGAAAAAAGGAGAGGAGGAGCAGAGGGAGGAGAAGATTTGAGGAGAATAATGAGGGAGAAAAGTGTAAAGGAGTTTACCTTCAGGAGGCTGAAGAACGCAGCAGCGCCGCCGTTTGAAAAACCAGTCTGTGTTTGAGCCTGTCAACATTCCCTTCAGCAAAATACTGAAATGTAAAGCTCAAAAAAAGTAAATAAAATGGTGAGAGTGTATTTGTCTGTCCCTTATCACACCAGTAACCATGACTTCTGAAAGGAGTTTGACATTAGTTTGACAGTTTTTAAATATTGCTGAATTTATTGATTGAAGGAAAGCCCCTTGAGATGTAATATCTCATTTTTGAGGCGTTCCTGTGGACATAGATACAAAATAAAACGCATGCAATCATACACTACAAATTCACAAAAACAAACATCTTGCTAACCCACTCCTAACTTCATTCCCAGCCCTCAGCTTCTGAATAATATATTTAAATGTATGCATTGACTTGCTGAAAGTTAGATTAGAAAATTAGTCTGGGGACAGTTAACTTTGTTGAGATTAAGAAAGTGATGAAGAGCAAAGAGATTAGGAACATTATGTGGCAACAAGTGTCTTTCAGTTTAATTAAAGGCATTAATTGTTATATATTCTGTTATTATTCAGTGTTGAAAGAAAAAAACAAACTATATCCAAATTCCAAAATGAAAAGCCAAATACTTAACCAACAAATAAATATCCGAATGATTGAATATTTGGGTCCAGCCCGAGAATAAAGCCTGGACATTTGTTCACTCTCACCATTTAAAACCACAACTTAATATACATTTATGAGTGATATTGATCTTGTCATGTAGCTCTCAACAAAAAATGGAATAAGCACATTGCCCAGAATGTAAACCTACTGATTAAGAAAGTCAAATCAAGACAGGAGTTTCAGATTTATTTGACACCAACTTTAAAATTTTAACAGAAAAAAATGGACTTCCAAGTACTCTCTTTTTGTCAGTATACACCCCATTTAATCATACTTTTTTTGTCTGTTTGTCTAAAAAATTAGCTTGATTTTGGTGCATTTAATAGTCTATGAGAGAACAATGTACCTTTAGTTTATCAAGCCTCCATCAACACAACCTACTTTCCCCCGCTGCTCGTTCCAGGCTTGAAATCCCCCTGAGCCGAGCCGTGATAGAGAACTGAAAGGTCAAGGCTCAATGGAGAGCCATTCAGAATGTCACAGCACTTCTGCTCCGTTCTCTGTGACACTTTGTTCAGATTCAGGTTGTTCTCTCTGTGCTGTGGCTCACAGTTTTCATGGAAATATTCAGGCTGGACCCGAGGTCCATCTCATTCCACGAGAGGAATGAAGATGTTTTCAGCACCAATCATGGATGTAAATTTCATTAACTTGCTAACCCCGAGTTAATAAGGTTTTTAGGTTTTCTGCTGCAGAATTGTCTTGTGAAACTGCTCGATAAATTCCTCCTCCCTCCCTGATTGAGATGCCTCAGGAAATGTTGCTTGGGTCAGCGATGTTCTCTGCTTCTCTTGTGAACGATAACTTTGTTTACATACATTTAATTTAGATTTTGTTTCCCTGAATTAAGCAAATTGTCTTAAATTGTTGTGGCTCGGCTTTCTGCAGCAATAGGTCCTCTGTCCTTGTTCACAGCAGCTATTTCTCCATTTATCTATTTTAAATGCTGCTGTTTTATCCACCAGATCAGGACTTTATCACAATATTGTTTATCAGTACTTAAAATCCCATAATGTGTACAGTGGCCTACTTTACCTTCTAGTCAGTCTGTCAGCCCATTTAATAGTCAGTTTTTTACCGTCTTAGATACAGTATTTTTTTTTTAATCATCCCATTCAACGGTTCCTCGCCATTTTGTTGCATTTCACTTATAGTTCATTTCGGTTTAGGCACCAAAAAAGCTGCGGTTTGTTCTGTTTGAGGTACAAAATTACTTTTTTTAAGGTTAGGACTTAAGGGTTTCTGGTTTGGCGTCATAAAAGATATTTTAAAAAGTAAAATCAAATATGTAAATGCCTAAAGTAGTTCTGAGGATGACGTGATAGAATCAGACATTAGTTATGTAAAAACGTTACTCATTGATGTTAAGTTATGTAACTTCAAATTACACCATTTTGGTTTCATACGTGACATAAACGCTGTTTTGTTCGACCCATCCACCACCCCTCTTTCACGCCCTTTGTCCTGCTTTATAATATGTTCCCTCACTTCCCCCTTTTGCTTTCACAACGTCACTTCTGCCTTCGCGTCATTATTACTAAGGCCACGAGAGAACGGCACCAAAAACAACTGTGAATGTAGCAGCCCATTCAATGAGCTGATAACGACCTGCTCCACCTACTAGAAGGTAGAGTAGGCCTCTACTCACTAGGGCTGGGTGATATTGGGTGATATTGTTTTTTAACTGCCATTTTTAAAGCATCTGTACTGAAAACTAAAGAAACTAGAGGTTAGTTCCGTTAGTAGTGGCTGAACTGCTATTGCTACGTTATCGAACTAACTCCCATTCAGTAATAACTTGTTTCTCTGTAAGTTTGTCCCAAGCTCTTGAACGTACCATAGCCATTCCGACGCTAATGAATGCACCATACCTGTGTGTGAATTGCCGTGCTGTGAATATTAGTTTATCTAGCGGCAGATAGATTATAATTTCCTTTGCTCTTTCCCAACATTCACCTGAACCTCCCTGGTTTATTGCTCCAAGTCATGGCTGACATCTATTTCGCTGCCCTCAGGTCCGCATTTAGCTCCACGTTCGGTCTTTCTCTTTACTTCTCCAGCAACTTACAAACAATGGTGAAGCAGGAAAAGTTAGACTCTGATTAGTTGTTGTCAAGCACATTTCCGACATGTTTGATTGCGTAAATATGCTCACAGCTGATCACCGTAATCGACCTGAAATTTATCACAATCACTAATCGCGATCATAGAATCACCCAGGCCTACTGCTCACCCATACTTATGGGATGACAAGTGCTGATGAACCCTCATTCAATAGCGTGATAACAATAAAATCATCTCCTTTATCGCAGTTACATAGTTTGTGGCTAATACTGACCACTTTTTTATTACTCAGCCTCTCACTTCGGCATGTAAGTGCAATTATTGCTATACATTTATACAACATTCACACGGTTGTACCTGACTTTGTGATCTCCACCCCTCCTCCAAGCCTGTCGATCATTATAAGATAAAGCAGCTGTGAACCTGCAGAGAATGTGTTTGTTTCTGGATACAAACTTACTGTAAGACGCTGCCAAGCTTAAGATCCCCCAAAAAAACATTCTTCAATAATGGGGTTAATTTTTACTAATTAATGTGGGATTTACATGTACAGTGATTTGGAGCAGAACAACAGCAGCTTCTTTTGATCTTTCCCTCGTCAGTCGGTGAACTGCCTGATAAGACTCACTTCTGCTTGTCAAAACAGTTTGTCTTGTTAATGATTTATGACGTCTGGAATTGGGAACGAGAGGCGGAATAGACGAGGGTTTATTTTTAGTCGTTCAGATCCTGTGATTAAGACGACTGATGGAGGTCGTAAATGTTTTGACTTCCAGTAAATTAGATCATGATAACATGCTGTCTTTAATATGTTGTTGTTTTAATGGAGATTTACCAAGAAATCTCTCTTCAAATCATTCATCGTTGTGCTTCTGCAGCATAATAATTACATGTCTTCTGCAAGAGTTAAGACCAAGATTTTTGTCTTGGGGTGCTAGAGTGGGACAGCATCTTATTCATAGTGAGTCAAAGCTCTAATATTTAAATATGCGTGGTCTCCCTGTTATCTCAGGGGCCCCGAGGGGAAGCATTACTCAGCTCATCTGACAACAGAGTTGGCAGAACAAGAATCCATAATTATAGTGACATATCAGGCAGACGAGGAAATTTTAAAAATATATAATATGATTAAGTTTAAATGATTGTAAGTCTGTCAGGATATAAAAATGTCTTAAATTATGTTTTTATATACGAAAAATAGTTTTTAGTCACAAATATTGAGCCATTACCCAGAGATTTTGTTAGTCAATATTATATATTGTATAATAATAAGTGCCCTCATTTAACAGGGCATGCATTACATATAATATGACTTTTAGTGTTTAATAATTTGATTAAGCTTCCTCTGATATTTCTTCGAAAATGAAACCATGAAAAAAAGAATCTGCTTTTAGGAATGTAGACTCTGAATGCCTTTGATATTATGAAATATTCATGCATTAATTTACATATTCTGAAGCCCATTGTGTGCAAATGTGTCCCCGTCAGCCACAGACAGAATTACAAACGTCTCACAGCCTCTGGTCTCTCGTATTGTGCTCTCCCGTCTTTGTCGTCGTCGGCTTCCTGTTTACTTCCTGTTGTCCCCAGATTCCAGCAGGCCCCTGCAGGCTCCACCTCGGCTCCGTTTCCTGGAGAGGGAGGGTGCAGCGTGGGAAATGTAGTGTTATCTCAGTGTGATATGTCAGTTTTGAGAGAAACTAGAGAAGATGCGGAGGAGATATTTGTGTGTGGGCTTCAGTTTATTCTGGAGATACTGCCTGGAAAAACTGAAACCATATCTTTGCTTTGGCCCTCAGGTTTATTTCCAAGACAGAAACTGTTTCACTGATTTATTTTTAGAGCTTTTGAAGTTGGAGAGACATGCTGCGATGCTGCGAGGGCGACACTGTAAATGGGACACAGGGATTTCTCTTCATCCATTTGTGTGTGTGTCTGTGTTTGGTTTTGAACAAGCTCAGATAATCTTACCAGAGTTTACACAGGCTGTGTGTTTAGGGTGGGGGTACGGAGCGAGCCTTTGTTTGTGGCTGTGTGTGTGGATATAGGTAAATTAGTTGTGCTTTGTTAATGTGGACTTGGCTCTGCATTTCTTTTATTATCTTCCCTCTTTGTCTTCCTTCAGCTTCATCAGTTTCCCACTATTTTTTAAGTCTCCATGTTTGCTTTTTGTTAAGTAGTCATGACTAGGGTTGCAAAATTCCAGAATTTTCAAAGTTGGAAACGTAATGGGAATTTACGGGAATTTATGGGAATTAATGGGAATTAATGGATATAAACAGGGAATTTAAAAAAAAATTGAAGGTCACCCCTTAACAGAGAGCTTAATAACAGTTGGAGAAAATATATTTATTGAGCATAATCTTGACTAAAACAATCACATTTCATGCAAGTACACTTGAATATCTGCTATTCCTCAATCATAATGCACACAGCACACTGCAGAGCTGCTGAGGCCACGCCACCAACTGCGACCACAACCCTATATAGGCCACACCCTCTATATGCACTGTGCATTGCTCCATCACATGATCAATTTTTTTTTTGGAGGGAGAGGGGCTCTTTTTCATTTAACATTTTAAATGGGATCTATCGGGACTTTTTTTTTTTGGAGAGGGGGACATTTTACTTAAATTTCTGAATGGGTGGAGTCGGGGCTGACGAGTAATATTTAACTCAACATTCATGTTTTTGTTGTTCAATGAAAGAATTGATTGTTCAAAAAAATCATTCAAACTTGATAAAGTTGTAATTACAAATAAATCTCTTGAAATGTCATGTTTTTTTAAATTTTGAATATTCCCAAAATTCCCCATCTTAACTTCCCATGGAAAGTTTCTGGAAATTTACCAGACATTTTCCACCCCATTGCAACCCTATAGTCGTGACCTGGACTGGACTTTTCACACCCAGTCTGTCACGCTTCGATCTCTGTCAGTTTTTCAAAGATGTGTTTATTGAAGACCTTCTGTCCACTAGTTACATGTTGTTGAAGCCCAGAGGGCCCAGCCAGCAGTCAATAAGAGCTCTAACAGTAACTGCAGAGAGAACATCTTTCAGCCCATCAATACAGTCTGTCAGCACTCTCTCTCTTTCATTTAGTCTCTCTCTCTCTCCTCCAGCTCCTCAGCAGCCAAGTCAATGCTGTGAACACAAATTATTGTGCATCAACACAGACAGAACAAACATTTGCTGTTATTGAGCCATTTGTGCACCCAACTAAAAAGGTAATTTCCTTTTGTGGACAAAATAATGGTGAGTTTTTCTGGTCATACTATATATTGGCACATGGGACTATTGTTTTTTCTATATTTTATTGTAATTGGCAGGAAAAAAAACAATGTGCCCAAAGACTAAGCATAGTGTAAGAAAGATAAGAAATGGCTTTATCTCAATGAGCACAATCAAGTATTTGGTGTCTATGAACTCATCACAAGATATGCAAACTGATAGCAGTGTAAAAAAAAAGTTTTTTTCAAGATCAAGAAATCCAACCAAAAATATAAACCATACAAAAGCTGAAATCTGTGAATTTATTTTGTTTTTGCCAGTTTTATTTTACAAAAATGCTTCAAAAGTTATCCTCTTATCAAAATAGTTGCAGTTATTTCAGCTGTAGTTGGCTTGATTACAACCTGTGTGATGGAACAGGTTTCATGTAAATTCATAGATTATTTTGGTGAGTATAGTTTTATCATCTGTAACCAATTTTCACAGCAAGGGATGCATGATATGTCTTTTTCAGCCAATATTGATAACTGATAAGTACATGCTTCTCACAGCTGACACCTCGTAGATAAAAAAAATAATTTAAAATGTATCTGTATTGTAAAAAGAAGATCATAACCTGTAGTTTATGTACACCTGAAGGTAAGAAAGACAAAGATGTAGTGAAGGTGACTGATTTAATATTCCATAGTGCTGAAATTAAATCTAAATGATGGACAAGAAAATGAAAATAGAGCTCAAATTCTAATGACCTCAAATTGTCTTTCAAACAAGTTTTAATCTTTGATGTCCACTTTATCTCTGTGGTTATTCCCACAGTGGTCTGACCTCTCCTTTACCCTGTTCTTTCACTCTCCTCCCTCATCCAGCCGTCGGTTACGTAGCCGTTTATCAAACCCCACTTTTCCACAAAATGTTCAAATGCCGGTCTTGAACTCATCTCCCTATGAGCTCGTTAAAAAAGGATTACTGTCCCTTTATGTAAGCAGACTAAGTCGTAACATACCTGACTCTCTAATGAATCCGTGCTATGTGGAGTAATTAGTGCTGCCATTGATCGCCTTCCAACTTGTTGTGCCCGCCGGGCACAATTCACGTCCCTGCTGCCTCCGGGCCAACCGAGATACACTCGTTCATTTCCTGCTCCGCCACATAGTGAAAAGAGCTGCGGTTTGTGTGTATACATGCTGGTGTGTGTGTGTTTGCGGAGTGTGAACATGATGAAAAGGACACAGGGACATTAGTGAGAAGCTTCAGTCTGTCTCTGATGTACGATCGCCCCGCCCCTCTGCTCCTGTGTCACGGTCACTCTTGGTGGTCTGTGGCTTTCCTTCTGCCTGTTTATCACTGAAATACACACACACACACACACACACACACACACACACACACACAAACACACGTTTACTGTCCCTCTCACACACTAAATCCTGCACTGACTCGCTGACGGCTCCATTGACTGAATTCCCCTCACAAACTCCCACCTGCCTGCCATCCTGCAGCACACATGATTATGTGCAAATAAAAACAGATGCACACACACAAGCCTTTGGAGCGAAATAATAAAACCAAAGTGAAAGTCCTTCATCAGTGAGAGGGAGTTTTTTACAGTGCATCCAGGCTACTTGATACATTTAACAAGCTGTTCTCAGGACAGTTTTACCATCAAACCCATTAAGACGTCAGACAGAATCAAAGGCAGCTGCTGATACACATGTAGTGTTTATTAGAGGGAGAGCAGATTGTTATGTCCAGTGAAAAGGCCATACAGTACTTGTAGGAAGTTATATTTATTTAATGCATTTTTCATTATATTAAAATTCCAGTGGTGTTCCTTCTTAGTTGACCATTTTTGTTTTAGACGACTAAGATTCCTGTAGTTGATAAAACACTTTTTTATGCTTTTTTTTCAAGCTGAATGACTTATTTCCATTTCCATATTTCTGGTAAATAAAAGGTTTGGAGTTGTGATTCAGCATTATTTTCTGTGGAGATGCTCAGTTTTGCAGATACTGCAACACTTCATCACCATCATGTTTTCTGTTGGGTCCATCTCCGGTTATTTCAGTGCACAGTCAGAGCTTTTACACACATGCTCAGTCAGGAAAAACAGCCTCTGATTGATCGAAACATTGAACTCAGGGCATCATCAGGATTGCTAATGGGTGGCTCACAACAGCACTGAAAAAGTGGTGACTTTTTATTTAAATAAAATCAATAATTTATTTTAATGCATGAAAAAGGTGGAACGCAGTGCAGTTTCCCATGGAGATATCTGCAAATTGATTTTGTCCAACCAGAAGTCCAAAACGGAAATGTTTTCAGTTTAGAGAGGAATAAAACAGAAATATGTGTTAAACAGTAGAACCCGATCGATATGTGATTTTTGAGACCGATGTTGATACTGATTGTAGATGGGTTAAATCATCGATAACCGATATAGTGTCTTGGATAGGCCAATATCGGCCGATAATATTGGTCAACCCATATATCTGTCTGGTTCTAGAAATCAGTAAATTTTATTAATTTTTGCTTGATAAATGACTTTTTACTGGTTGATCAGACTTATCACAAACATTTGTAGGTAGTTTCAGGCGATAAAATGCTCCTGATCATGTGTCATCTTGAGATGTCGCGTAAAGAAAAGAAAGAAGAGGCCTCCGCCTCTGAGACCTTTACCGGACTGAATGTAAATGTTGACGTCATGAGTCCTCTGACAGCCTGATAATTACAGCTTTTTCAGTAGCCGGGGTCAAGTGCCCCAATAAAAGGCCAGAGGACAGGGTGGTGTGCCACGGAGGTGGAAGGAGGGTCCTAATTGAGCGGTGTCCATGGTAACGAGAACAGCTGGGGTTAAAATTAAGGGCCCGGTTACCGTGGTTATGTGTTCGGGTCCCCTGTATTTGTGTACACTCTTCACATTCTTTGCCCCGGCCCAATTCATTCACTCACTTTTTGTCTTTCTGCCTCGGCCTCGTCTTTTCCCATCCACTGACCTCATCGTCTGAGTGTTTTTCTCTCTCTCACGGCCCTATAGATGTCTTGCTCTTTCACAAACACACCTCCTCCTCACTCTCTTTACCATCTCTGATTCATTCTCTGCTCTTTACATGTGTAGCTACACATGGTGCCAACATAGCCGAGGTTTCAGATGCTGTTTCCTGAGGAGTGAACTTCAGACAGGAGAAGTCAGAGTTTCAGAGATTCGGACAGATGAAGAAAAGTCGTGTCACTCTTTTACCGATAATAGATGCTTCGCTTTTATGACATGTAGGTTGGTTGGTTGGCTGGCATGTTGGTAGGTCGGTTGGTTGGTTGGTTGGTTGGTCGGTTGGTTGGTTGATCGGTTGGCCAACACTTTGGTCCAGACTGAAATATCTTTACAGACTCCAAGGTTGGGTGTGGCTTCCTCATTGTCCATCATTTTGATGGGCAGGGTCAAGTGTTGTCATGATCTGTTATTTTTCTGCATTTTAATTTCCATTTTTAATTATAGTAAGCCATTTAAGGGCATATATGTTACATTCATTCATTTTTAATTAATATAAAGAAAAGGAAAGAAAATGACACAATGCCTGAGCAAAATGAACAGAAAAAAGGTACTGATGTTGTCAATCAAAGACATCTTCATCACATTTTTACATTTGTGTGTCAACATTATCACAATTATTTGGCTGGTCTTATATCATTTTTAGGTTTTTTAACAACTAGTCCATCAAAAAGTTTAACAGAAATTTTGCTTGTAGAGAGCTGCAGTACTAAGCTTCTGACGATATTTAGTATAATATGGAAAAATGCCACATTTGTCCGGATTGGTTTAAAGCCTTGAAATCTGGTATGGACATACTTTGGACAAAATAAACGTTGGACACTCAGCGGCTGTGACATTTTGCAGTGGTGTGCTACTAACGAATATTAGTTAGCTGCCGTTTAAGCTGATCATCACACATTCACTACACATGGCTCTGTGCTGCTCCAAAGACCTAAAATATCCAGTCACCTCGACCTCTGGATCCACTGCAACAACAGTTTATTCAATAATTTTTGGTCCCCAGAGGAACTGACTTTGGTGACCCTCTGACTTTTCATCTGACACCATCATTAAATCTATTTTTAAATGTGCCCAATATTTTGGTTTATGGCCAAATACATGCAAAACTAATGACATTTCCATCCGCCATACTTTGTGTTTCGTGCTTATAAGCATATGTTATCATGCTAAACTAAGAAGGTGCACAAGTTTAACAGAAGCTAGAAGCTGAACACCATTAACAAAGCAGTATGTGAAGAACATATTTAACTCTCTGAAGTGATCCAGCAGAGCTTCAGTGGAAATTCTCAGTTCAGGGTTCACTTCCCTTTTGCTTTATTTCTGTTTCCCTCGTCTCTTTTTGCTTCCATTCTCTCCTGCCCTTTAACATGTTTTTATTATTGCTCTCTCTTTCACTTTCTCCTGTCTTTCAGTCTGTGTCTCTCATTTATCTCATGTTTTGTTCCTCTTGGACTTTGATCCTTTATCTGTCCTTATCTCACCCTCTTTATCCCGAGATAAAGACTCTTTCCTCCCACTTTATTTCCCTTTTAGTGTTTTCCATTTATCTAAATGAAAATACCATTTTTTTCCTTCTCACTCATTCATCCTCCACTCTTTTTGTTTCTCTCCCTTTCTCCTCCCCTCTGCTGCTCATTAACCTGTGATTAACTAAGGCCCTAAAACCAAAAGAGTTTGGATGAAGCCTCTGTTTTTCTCACGGGGTCATAAATCTATCGCTCTTTCTCCTTCTTCCCTCTTTTCTAACTCTGTCCCCTCCCTCCTTTCCCACCATCCGTCCATGCAGAGCTTCTCTGTGCCATTCTGGGTCACAGCTCTTCTTCCTCTATTTCTCCTCTTCGCTCCTCCTAGTTTCTCTGATGTGTCAGGGAACTATTTTGGGGGAGTTTTTTGTTGCTTTTTGCACATTTGAAGGACAAAATTTAAGCAGCTATTTCAGGGTGACTGCTGCTTTAAGTGTGTCGACAAACTGTGTGATGAGATTAACTTGGTGACCTGCTTGCACTAATGTCATCACACACACATGACCTTCGCCCTTTAGCCTGAGGAGGGCTCTGACCGAGCAGTTAAAGCTCTGGAGGTCAACATCACTGTTTTCACGCTGCTCCTGAGCCTGATGGCTGAGAACGAGTGAGGTCACAGAGGTCGCGCTGGTTTCCTGCTTCCAGTTGGACTCTGTGTGTTTCTGCTGCATGCAAACCAAACCAAACTCCATCACAGAAGAAATTAGCCATGACAAAGTTCTGTCCACACCAAGTATGACAGCATGCTGGTGGTATAGTCTCTCATCCATCCACCCGATGGATGAGAGACTATAACAAACAAACAGTGATTTTGATGGAGGAGAGAAAGGTTTACATCCAGAGTCCCATTAACAGTCAGTGTTTCTTTCCTTTTGGGCTATTTTGGCTGTTTTTGAATATTTTTCTTTCTGCCTGTGTATTCCACTCAAAAAATGTTTATGGTGCCATGTTTGGTATCATTCTTTTCAGCAAAACCTATATGATCTGACAATTATTCTTTCACTCTGACTCACTGGATCAACATTTTGAACCTAAAAAACACAAAAAGAAAACATAAAATTGAATTTTGGAATATGTTTTTTACTTTCAAAACTAAAATCATGCTCAATGAGGAATTTTAAATGGTGCAAAGGTGAACACGGGCTGCAAATATAACATATAAGACCTACAATGAGGAGAACATCTAATTATATATTTTTATACTGAATATATTTGACCTTCTCTCCATTTTTTCTCGGCCTATCATCATCAAACAAAAGCTGGCATGGAGTTTCAAGCCAGAACTGTAGAGGGAAGCTGACAGCAGGAAACATGCTGCTTCATTTATTTGTTGTAATGTCTTAAAAAATTGTGATTTGATCATGCCGGCATGATCATAACAAGAAAGTACTGGTTACATTTCACCAGTCGTTTGGTAAACAGGAAGAATTAAGGAGAGTTCAAACAAGAATCTTTTATATTTGTTTTCAGCTCCTTTTCTATAAGTGGCATCCAAAGCACAAGTGAGTAGTTAATTTAGTGCTGCTTATATTATAAGGCAGATATCTTCATCTTATATTCTAAAATAATCTGTTTCTTGGTGTCACTGTGGCCCCAGAGGGAGTGGAGTATAAATATGAACTCTTCTTTCTCTCTGTATGATGCAGGGTGAGGGAGAGGACAGGACTAATTGGGCTTTGTTTCCTGAAAACACCAGCTTTGCCTCTGCTGTGTGTGTCTGTATTCTTGGGCGTGTGGGCTCAGAAACTTTCCCTGTCAGCCAAGTCATTTAATATCACTGTGCAGGAATTCTTGACATTTTGTGGATTGAGCGGCCAGCAGCAGGGCCCTGTGACCCAGTTTGACTCCCGAAAGTTTAAACGTACTTTCCTGAAGCGTTTTTCCCTCCTTTCTCTCTCTCTCAGAAAAACCCCTCCGCTGTCGCTTCCTGAAACACGCAAAGCAGCTTTGAAAGCTTTGAGGAAATGTCATTACATCACAGTGTGCAGGGTGAGAAGGAACGTGAATGTGACTGTTTTTCACACAGTCAGCTTGTGTTTCATGAACACAGTTTAGAGCTGTTGTTGGAGGAAGGAAGCTTTTACAAGATAAACGTGATCTGTTTGAAGCTGACCTGAAGTCTGTCTGCAGATGGGTCAGCTTCCCACTTTTCATCACTTATACTGACGCTTCCTGAGTGATTCTCTGGCACCCCTGCACCCTGTGTGTATCCTCGAGTCAACTCCTGTTAATCCATCCTTGTTAGTTTGTTCGGGGGCCGCGCTCGTCCTCTATCCTCTCCCGTTTCACCCTCCCCTCGTCTCCTTTAATCTCTTAATGGCATCTCGGGGGTATCGCTGTCTGCCTGTCTGTCTCTCTGTCTGTCTGTCTGACGGCTCCTGGCTCCGCTCCTGTCTGCTCCGTGACTAGCGATCCGCTTAGTTCTCCCGTCAAAACACAACTTACTTTACTGTCAGCGGCAGCAGGACTGGGAGCGTTTGATGTGTTCATCCCGCTCTGAAGAGACCATAGGACCTTTGTGTTCTCTGCCAGACTGGGTAAAAGAAAAAAAATTACTTTTCATTGGCTTTCTATTGGCTACATGCTGGGGAATAACTTCAGTTTAACAAAAACATGATAGAAAACAGATATTTATATATGTAAGGATGTCAATAGAAAATTAACTAATTAATCTCATATTTTGATATGAATTAATTTCGATTAAAAGTCGTTTTCCCCCTAAAGTCTAGGGTTATTCACAGTCGGGAGATATCTTAATATAGAATCTTTATTGTTATCCTACTGTGACATTTTTAATTGCTGTCAGCAGGACTTTCCACCTTTTTCCCCCCCATAAAAGCCCAAATTTGGTGGCCTCTAACACATTCTAATGCCACTATTCCATCATATACACTGATATTATCATTGCATATTTTAATGAATTATTGTAAAGGAGAGTAAGGGTTCTTGTATGTTTTATTTAAGGAATCTTATTTTGACAGTCTTCTTGTAAATTCTGTGGTGGATTCTGTAAACACAACATGCTCTTATTTTGCATGTGTTTAGCAACACCAAGTCATTCATAAAACAACTTTATTTGTTCCAAAAGAAGTAGGTAAACAAAACGCGTTAATTGCGTAAATATTTTTTGATGTATTTCAAAAATGATTGAGGTGATTAACGTGTTAATTTTGGCAGCCCTAATATATGTAGGTTATTTATTGTGTCACATTTTACCTCTTTATTGAACAGCTTATAATATAGAGACAAACAGGGAGGGTGAGAGGCTGGAATAATGGTAATACAGGCTGCCATCATCCATCTCTTATTAGCACTTATTTCTAGTGAGAGGACGTCACGATTAATAGGAATAGAGACGTGTAGTGCTCGTATGATGTGATCAGTTTGGATGAGTCAGTGTTCAGTGAAGCAGCGCGGCACAGAGGAGACAGACAGGCCTGTATGGACGTGGAGTGAGTGAGCAAAATGCTGGAATTTTAATTAATTTATTACTTAATTTAAACACATCTTCACAGTTTGATCAGTTAAATTAATGATAATGCAAAATATAAAGAAAAAAATGGTTGCAACCTCAATGCAGAAAATATTTTAATACAATAATTTTATTTAAAAATATAATAAGGGATTTCTACAGTATTGGACTTTATTATCAATATCATTGTCTATTCTATTTTGTCTTTTTATCTAATTTGTAGTTTTTTTCCACTTTGTTTTACTATTTTCAATAATTTCTGTTGGTCTCTAGGTTTTAAATTGCTTTTGTCTTTTTTTTGGAAGCATTTACACCTGTCTGAAAGGTGTTTATAAACATAAAGTTTAACTGATTGAAGGTATTCTTCAGAGAATACTCCGAAGAAGACTTTAATGTTGAAACGTCTGCCATTTATTAACATATTTTTTGCATCGTGGCCACGAGCATGCATCCATATATTTTTTTTTAAATTTGCATTGTGTCCTTATTGTGGTCAGCACCTCTCCACCTTGTCTTGGAAACTTATATTGGAGAAACCAGAAAGGAGTGACCTCCTAACCTCAAACAATATCGTCGTTGATCGTGATGTCTCCCTGTGGACATCATTATGCCAATTCATACACACAAGATATAAAAAAAACTGAAAAAAACGTTCTATTAGGTTCCATATTTTCACCTCCCATCCATCCAACCAATCTCTCTCCAAAATGAATTGCTTTGCAGTTAAATATCGAAATAAAATTAAAACAGCAAGACATCTTTCTATAAACCAGCGTCTCCTCACTGTCGCTTTTTAAAAGACTCTGTTGTCTGATGTGATTTGTGCTGTCCAGTTAACTGGACTGTCAGAGAAGCCTCGATCAGGCCCAGTGATCACGCCGTCCAGCTCCTCGCTGTGTGATTAGCCATGCCTGAACAACCAACAGTCTGAGCTTGATTGCTTGTGCGTGTTTGACCCAGCGTTGCCAGATCCATTTGTCTGGATCGAGGCCGAACTGCGTTTGTGTGTAAATGTTTTACTTATAATGTGCTCTTCTTGGCCTGAGCATTAACTTTGGGTTTTATAATTATTTCCCACAGTTTCCCTGCTGGGACTTTTTGGACCACATTTCTGGTTATAATCCCAGTAAATTGATGCAGACTTATCCAAAGTTAACAGGCGGAAGAGTTTGGACAAAAAAAAAAAAAAAAAAGAGTACTGGACCTGGAGCCAAGTGTGAGACTGAACTTTCTCTGGGAGTTTTAAGCTGAATAAGATATTTAAGACAATCAATGCTGCAGCACTGGAGGCAATGCTTCTCTGTAACTGGAGCCAGTCTGCCCCCTAACTGCAGAGTTTGGTACTGCAGAGAAAGTTGTCTGATGCATTTACATCTTCCTCTGCAGACTAAACATATATATCACTTATCACTGTACTGAAAGCAGAAATATAAGTCCATCACTTGCTGGTTCATGACCCTAGAAAACATTTCACCCTGAGTCCCAGACAGCCAGGTGCCTCACTGCTGCTGATGGAAACTATTTGCTTCTTTTCATCATCATCTACATTTTTCCCTCAACGTGTTATGTTATGACTGTTAACCTCCTGGCACTCCTGTCTGGATGTTTCTGCCCCAGGATGGCAGGTCAGGGCTCATTTTCCAAACAGGAAGTATTTCTGCTGCATTTTGACCAGTGGAGAGGTCAGGGGTCACGCAGCTGCTTGGGAACAGTGTGCAAGACTGGCAGGCAGCGTTGATGTGTCACAGTCACAACACATGCAGCTGTGTGGTGACCGGACACTCAGAATGGCAGTTTTATTCAAATATAACATTATAGCACTGCACAAGAGTGAAATATCAGTTCATAAAGGCAGAAAACAACAATTCTTGAAGCATAAGGTTCTTAGGAAGAACATTTTATCTGATAACGGACATTATTCTCTACACAGAACTGTCACAGCTTTGTTGGCTTCTTTAACATGATGAAAAGCAGATTTGAGGGCTGCTTATTGGAGCTCCATCAGGTAGAAGCAGGAGGTGACTGAGTTCAGTCGGAGGATGAGATGGAAAGCCCTCATTTTTTTACTGCAGCGGCGTGGACATGAAAGTCCAAGGTTAGAGGATTCATCACGCTGATGTGACCGTCCTGTTCCTCTTCCTGCTCCGGCTGCTCATCCTCCCTTCTGCCCTTCATCGGCTGGTTTTTTTCCTGTTTCCTCATGCAGCTGCCATGATGTTCCCGACACAGCGGGGATGCTCAGAATCCTCATAATAAAGCATGTTTTGAATGTTTTTATACCGCTGCTGGCACTGTATCTATCTTTCAGCTAATACCACAAATGTGCATTTTATACCACATTTTGATGACATGAGAAACTTTTTCCTTTAAGTCAAATTGAATACATTAATTTTGTCTCAACACAAAACAAACATAGCAGAACCTGTGCCTGAACAACATACAATCTAAAGCTGCCAAAAAAAAAGATTTAATTCAGAAAATATCTCATCAGACAATAACTAATCAAGACTAATTCAGTACCAGCTGTCAGTACTTGACAGTTTTCAGTAATTGGTACTTCTCTAAGCGCTACTGACACATTTAGGTTCCCACTATGGCTGAAACTAACAATTATTTCCATCATTGATTAATCTGAAAATGATTTTCCTGATGGATTTATTAATATTTTGTTCTCTAAAACATTAGATTGGCCTGTTACTATTTAAGAGCCTATTTGAGGCGACGGCATCAACTGTCATCTGTGATAATTTATTTTTCTTTCATATGCCTCTGTCATAATTAATTTTTATCCCCTCTGTTTATATTTATTTATTTCTCATATTTCCACACGTCTTCCCATTTTTGTCTTCACTGGTTCTATAAAAAAAATTGTCATCTGTGACCAGCAGCCCAGAACTCAAAGATATTCACTTTATTATAATGGTGAAACATAGAAAATCATCAATTACTGCAGTTAAAGCCATCAGACACATAGATTTTTTGTTGGACTTAGAGGTTGAGTCTGCAGTTCTGGAGAAAGATGGTTGAACAAATTCACCCTCCACCCATCAGTGCTCCTTCAGAAGCCAGTTTACCGCCCCCTCCTCGCTCCCACTGCCTCTCTTCATACATCCATGGCATGTCCCCTGTCCCGTCCAGAGCATGGACACACTGGCTGGACTCGTGTCATGTGGCTCAGTCTGAGTCCACTGTTTGTTTCCGTTCACAGAGCCAGGGCTGTGAATAAACACTGGATATTTCTTCAGCATACACACAGAACAGACCGCTTGTGGACTGTGAGGAGATATTCGCTGAATTCGACAAAGCATACTGGATTAAATTCATTGCCCTCACCTTTAAACCATTAATATTTCATGATTTGTTTTCTTTTGACTGATTAATCGATTAATTAGCTGCAGCTCTTGTAACAAAAATGTGCTGAGATTTGAAACAGTGGATTAAATGTTTGGTCCTGTACCACCACAAACTTTGCAACATTTTATTTGTATAGGATACTTATTTTGACAGTCTTCCTGTAAATTCTGTTAACACGCTGTGCTCTTATTTTGAAAGCTGCATGTGTTTAGTGACAGGAAGTAATTCACACGGTCATCAATTAATACTAACCATGTACAGATATTAGCTTTAATTGTTTCAAAGGAAGTAGGTAAACAAATGTGTTAATTGCATTAATATTTTTAAAGCATTATGTATTTGAAAAAATAATTGCAGCGATAAACACGTTAATTTTGACATTTTGTCACGTCTTACTTCTTTATTGAACAGCTGATAGTATAGAGATAATACTAATAACTGAACAACATTTTATTTGTATAGGATAGCCAAGGACACTTTTCAAAATAAAAGGCAACAGCAAGAAACAGTGTAAGCAATATCATAATATAAAAAACAAAAAAAAACAAAGGAAAATAACAACAATAATATAATAAGTTTGGTTCCAACATCTTGGAAGTTGCTTTAAATAAAAATGTGCCAAATTAATACTGTTAATTTGAAATGCAGTCTCATGTCCTGACACTAAAACGTTTCCCTTATATATTAAGAGCAAAGGAAATTTATCACAGGAACAAATAAAGTTATGTTTTTATGATCATATCCTGCACCTAGCCACTTCTGCAGCTTATTATTTTATGCACCCAGCCTGCAGTTTACAGTATATTTCCATATGCTGATACAGTTTATGGCTCTGCCTGCACTCATCTCTCTCTGTCTGCTACAGTTAAATACAGTGAAGGCACAGAGCAGCACTTCTTTGCACAAACGTTCAGCATGTTTCTGTGTGTGTGTGTTTGCATACTTATGTGTGTGTGTCAGGGTGACCTTGCTGGCATCCTGGCTATCTATGTAAAGGATGCTGACTGGGAGAACTGAGCTGGACTGGGGGGAGGGAGGGACAGACGGGAGACGTGACACGCTGCTGCTGCATTAAAAACACAAGAAACATGCAAGCATATGCAAAATAATTTAATTTCTGGCCAGTGAGGCTAAAAGTCTTAGGTAAGCATTAGATAAATTATAGTGAAAGTAGAGACGGTACTGACTGAGACTGCACACATCAGTTACAAACAGCTGTGTGTGTGTGTGTGCGTGTGTGTGCGTGCGTGCGTGCGTGTGTGCGTCTCTCTGTGATATCTGAATGAAAAGAGTCATTCACTTCCCAGCACAAACACCCAACACAACACCAAGCCGTACAATAGCACTGTAGTTTCTGTCTCATTCTCCATCCGTTTTCTTTCTTGTCACTCCATCTTTCGTCTCCTCTTTCCTCCCTTGTGTGTCGAGCTTATACTGTAGTCTGACATCATCCCGAGGCTTTGTTACACCTCTGGTCTGTGTGTGTGTGCATGTTCGTGTGTGTGTGTGTGTATAAAGTTTCCAGACGCAGCATTTTCTGCAGAGAGGGGACATGAGATTGGACCCCTGACCTCTTGACCCTGAACGCTGACATACACACGCATGCACAACCAGGCAGCCAGTGTATGTGAGGGTCTGTAGGAAGAATTACACTGGTGAAATATAATTTTAATGAAAATTATTAATGTTTTTGAAGGTGAAAAATATCTTAAATTCAGAGAACTTCAGTGCAGATTATCTGCACTGAAGTTCTTTTCAGTGTGTGATTGGTTGTGTATATGTTAAAATGTGTTGAGTTTTGTGTCTACAGACAGATGAAACACTTGATAATGAAGTGAAACCAGAAATATTTTCGCTATAAAGGATACATTAAAGGGATTCTGCTTTTTCTTTCTGTAGAAACGTGGTTGAACTACGGTTAAAACAGCTAGAATAAACACATAACATGCAGTATTGTGCCAGCATGAAGTGGACTTTAACAGAAAGTTACCAAAGTCAGACTCTGGTGGTTTCAGGGTGCTAGATGTGACGCTGGTGTTGCTGTCAGTGGTTTGAGCGTGAAGTCTGCAGCCCAACACACACATGTTGGTCTCTTCTGCCCCATAGTGGCAGCATCACACTCTCTACCACCAGAGACACACACAGGCTTCACACAGTTCCTCTTTCGCCTTCTCTCACTTTTACTTTTTTACCCTGCTCCTCTCTATAAATTTTGTCAAAGTTTGTCACTCAGATGTTATATTTTGGATTTTCTTTTTATTGCTTGATTTGTTATTGACTTTTATCCTTTTTTAAAAATCAATACACACAGTGTTTTTTTGTTTGTTTATGGGAGTTTTAGTATTCACTTAAGTAGTTTTTGACAGAAAAACCTATTGTAGCTCTGCTTTTTGCTGTAGAATTCTCGCTTTTTGAAAAACTTTTTTACACAAGTTGTCTTGTTGGCTTGGTACAGGGGTAAGGTAAGGACAGGAAGGACTTTGACAAGTTGTTTCAGTACTATCGAGTATCAGAAAATCAGAAATCACCAAATATCAGTCACTAAAGAGTAAATCTCCTCTGTGTCAGTGAGCATGCAGCAAGTTTGATTGCTTGGCTGTCTAATGTTCCGCAGGAAAAACTCGGTACACTGCTTTTTGAGTGGCTTGACTACAATGTGTGTCGGATGGGTGAAAATGATCTGAAAAATTAGTTATATTAGATGTATAATAATGTGTGATGTTGTCATTTCTTTCTGTTAAATTAGATTTTATAAAATTGGAATTTAAAAAAGTGTCGTTCAGGAACTGGTGTCGAAGTTATGGTGATAAATATTTGAACAATAGACCCTTTTTCAGAACATGTCACTCTAGAGAAAACTTTCTTCTTAATTCAAATACATTACATTATTTTTTTTTACACATTAACATATACATTTTTTTTACTTGTCTATCCCAGAGTGACAAGTTGTTTTAGTATCAAGATAGCATTTCAACAGTAGAGGTAGAAGGACTCTGGGTAATGCAGTTCTGTTGCAGCTCTGTTGCTCTAACTGAGATCAGTGTTGGAAAGCACCGGATGAACAGCTGTATCACATCTCCATTACCTCATGTTAACTGGTAATTATGCCGATTAGGGAAATGACTAATGGGAAAGAACCTCATAACTGCCCTCATCCACCTTTACTTATTATATGTGACCAAACGCTGCTTAATCTCTTTACTAATCGTATTATTGTCATGCATTTCCAAAACTTGAGCTGGAGTTGCATTAAAGTGAGTTTGGAGCTGCAGTTTCTCCCCTGATAGCAATGAAATGTCATCAGATTGATTGCGGTTGTGTATTGTTGTGACTGGAGGTTGCTAGGGCTAAAATGTCGGTGGCTTTTCAGAGCTGAGTTGATAACTCGTACACACACACACACACACACACACACAGGCACACAATTCTCTGCGAGGTGAGAGTAACCTGAGGACCCCCTGCCCTCCAGTCTGCAGCCTGAATCATGCTGAATCACTGTCTGTGTGCATCACATGCACACACACACACACACACACACACACACACACACACACACACACACACACACACACACACACACCTTGGTTTGATCGACCCCTCTGTCTGAAGCTTTTTGAACACGCCACCAGCAGTCAGCCGACATCAGTCAAAGATAGCGGTGAATAAATATCACAGCCAGGATGCATTGCTCACCCATAACAACAGAGGTAAACACACACACAAACACACACACATACAAATACAAACACACAAATACAAACACTTTCCACAAGCATGTACGCATATAAAATCACGCACAAATGCAACATTTAAGCGTTCAAATACAGAACAAATTAAGCGTTTTGCTCAAAAACAAATATATTCAATATATTCAAATAGAAATACACACACACACACACACACACACACACACACACACACACACACACACACACACACACACACACAGAGGAAGAAGAGCATGTGGGTTTCTCCCCATGTGGGTTTCTTCAGCAAGTGTGAGGCAACCACACACACACACACACACACACACACACACACACACACACATACAGTACACATTTCCGTCTGTTTAGTCCCATTTCATCTATTTACCGGCTAACTCTCTAACAGTGCTCTCAGCAACGGCTACAGTCTGGTCGCTTGTTTCAGGGGAAAGGAATTCACTGTGAGAGTGTCAGAGAGCGAGTGAGATTGAGAGAGAGTGAGAACGAGAGCGAGAGAGAGGCATGATGGGGGGAAAGAGGGAGGGCATCTGAATGGAGAGAAGAACTCAGAGAAGTTAGTAGCTGCAGTAGTTTTGCGCTGGAAGTAGAGAGATGCTGGAGAAAGATTGTTTTGTCGACACAGAAGAAGTGAAAGAAGAAGAAGAAGGAGCTTCATGATTCTGTCCGCTGACGTTTAGAAACCAGCTGTGTAAAGTCTTTCCTTTATGGACACAAATAGTTTTACCTGGAACCCTGCAGACGTTGGATTTACTGTAACTTTACTTTTTGGACTTTTACTGTCAGCTTTCGGAGCTACTTTACATTCATTTCTTCAGGAGGCAGTTAGTGAGCCATGATGGATTTTCTAACAGACCCAGCAGTCATAACGCCCGTCCTGGTGGTCACTTTCCACTTCTTGACCGCAGCTGGCTTCTGGTTTTACCGTCGGCGCCGTCGTCGGACGCCCATGTTTGAACGAGGTAACTTGTTTTAAGTGAGTCTGCTGAGAGAGAACCATGAGCTAAACATTTTCCTTCCTGTTTCTCTATTTTTACTGCTCATCTCTTCTCCGTCACAGCTCCAGCTTTGATTTATCTTTGCAGAGGTTAAAAAAAAAAGGGAAGATTTGTCATGAGCTCCATGTGCTTCCTGTTCAGGCTCCACCCCTTTGTGCTGTGTCATTGTGCATGGTCACTTAACTTTAAATCACAGCATGTAGCATGTAGCACAGCTTTAGAAGCAGTTTGCTTGTACAGTAGCAGTGAAGCTTTGCACCAGGATGTCACTTCATGTTTTCTATTTTGAGTGGAATGTAAAGCGGTCGTAAAGATCATGTAGGTCTCTCCTGTTACAGTCAGACACCCTTTGTGCTGCAGGACTTGATTGCTGTATCTCATCTGCATGAGTCAGTGCAGCACAATCTTCCATATTTGGCTCTTTTGCAGAGAGAGGCTGTTATATTTCACGAGCTATTGAATCAAATAGTCACATCCATGTAATTCAACCTGGAGACTGCGAGCCGGTGTGTGTGTGTGTGGCTGCTTACGTGGCCGAGCAACAGGCTGCTGTGCTGCCAGTAATCTGCCCAGTTTAGTCATGTGTCTTATTATTCACAGCTAATGGTAAACACTGAGGTTACACACAGCATTAAACACATTCCAGTCGGCATTTGTAGCTAAGCCTCATCAGTAAATAACGGATAGAAATGTTCATTATGTAACAAACTGTATTTAAACCATTCTGACATGATGTTTATAGTGACCTTTATACCTTTTCTCAGTAGCTCAGTAGCTCAGTAGCTGCTGGTAATGATGCTGGTGTGTCCTAACACTTGAAACGTGCTGAATTCTGGTCTCGTCACCAGCGGTTTAGGACACGTGTCTAATTTGATCTGAATGCAGTGATTGGTTTGGATTCACCAGTGGAGAAAAATCTGGCACGACACAACAGTGCAGATCAATCAGGTCCATCAATACTTGGAGAGAAGTGGATGCAAAAGTGATGTTAAAAGAGACGAGGGGGCAGTGGAAGGGAGGACACGTGTAGCAAATGTGCAAAAAAGGAAACAAGGTGATTGGGAAGGAAACAGATCATTTTGAGGGAGATTTAATGAGAAATACAAATTAGGAAAAAGAAGAGAAATATTGAAAAGGTTGAATACTATTTTCATGATATGAACATGATATTTTCCCCCCAAATCAGCTTTGTGTACTTAAGAAGATGGCTAAAACATGGCTAAAATCACTCCCTCCTCACAAGTTTTTAAGCACCTTTACAGAATCAGAATCCAGTTTGTTACCAAGTCAGCTTCAAAAGTCCATTTCCAGTAGTGCAAGTCAAATAGCCCCAACCAAGTATTGAGTGCATATAGATGGACATACTTTTCAGAGGCCAACATCTCCATATTAAACAAACTTTTTAAAATTGATCTTTTGTAATCAATTTTTTTTGAGACACTGAATTTTAGGTCTTCATTAAATGTAAGCCATAATCATTATAATTAGAAATTAAATACATTAAGACATTAAATATTTCATTCTGTGTGTAATGGATAATGTGTTATTTCCACTTTGTGAATTGAATTACTGACATATATAAACTTTTCTATGATATTTTAATTTATTGAGATGCAAAAGTCAATAAAAATAACAATCAAGTGCTGCAAAGTCAAAGACGCTACAGAATAGAAATATTTACAGTAAAAATATCTAATATATAACAATACTATGAGAAAATGTGCATTAAATTTAGCTTAAAATGTAAGGTAGATGCAGTTTTGTGCAAGAATCTGCAGGGGGGTGTAACATTTAAAACATTTTCATAAATGTGTTAATACTAGGGGTGTCACAATTTCAATTCTAAATGGATGGAAATTAGTTTTCAATTCAAACAATTTTTATCATAAGCAGGATTAGCAACTTCTTTTTCATTTTATGCCTTTTCTGTGGTTCATTAGAAAATGATATCACGCTTGATACCATGCACCATGCCTATCTTTTTTAAAAAGAATTTGAAAATGCTAATGACCGTTATCAGTGCAGGAAAACAACTGTTGATCTTTGAGTCAAGATAAAGTACAAACAATATCACAGCCTTCAGTGGTTAAGAAATGTTCTCTGTGTTCTCTGGTTCTCTGTGTTTGCTAATATGTTATGTGGTCGTTCTTCGTCCTGATACAACAGGAGACTTGAATGTTGTCACTAATGTGGTCAGCTGAGGGAGCTGTGTCCATCACTGATGCTCATAAATTGAAAATAAATTTAAATATAACTTGATAGAGTTGATCAGAGGCAGTTAGATGTGCGTGTCTCTTATAATGAGTAATCAGGTTTTCGGGGCGTTTGGGACGTTGCTCAAGCGTCAAACTTGACTCTCATGTTTACTCGCTTGTTTGATTTCGTCTCCAGGTTCAAGACGAGCCGCTGATGTGTGACACAGATGCAGAGTGTGTGTGGTCATATAGCGTGATGCTGTGGTTACAATCTTATTTTTCTCATCACAGGAAATGGAGCCTGTGGTAGGCCAGGCTTGGTTGTGTGTGTGTGTGTGTGCGTGTGCGTGTGCGTGTGCGTGTGCGTGTGCGTGTGCGTGTGTGTGCAGCATTATGTATATATGCACATTGTGTGGTTTGTGAATGATGGCAGTTTACACTTTCTCTGAATTTGCTGAGGCTTAAACTGAAGCTCTCTGGGTTTAGAGCACAGTGTAGCCTGTTGAATAAAACAATATCCACAGCTATAAATCAAAGTACAGATGAGAGGGTTCTGCTGATCAGAATGATTAATGGTTAATAAAAACCGAGCGCCTTGTAAGATATTTGTTGTGTTGTTGCATTACTGAGACACAACAAATAACTGCCAACATGGCAGGAAAATGTACTGAAGCATATGGAGTGAAATGTATTAAAGTAGCGGTCTGCTTTAATGTCCTGACCTCTGAACAGGACAGATTCTTTATTCAGATATTGGTCAGTAATAAAACCACACTGACCCTGATTCACCTTCAGTTATTAACTTTGGACTTTAGATTTGCTGTGTCAGAGTATTTGTATCTCATGTTACTTAGTTAGTTTACATTAACAAACTAAAATTTACAAAACAAATAGGGATAATCAGAGACCGATATTACTATTTTAAACATATGCGATATGTGTATTGCAATCACATGTATTTTTTTATAACCAGCTACATATTATGTTCCCAAAGGAAAACTTTTCCAACATGTCTTTTTTTCTTATAACATAAAGTTTCCAGTCTTTCCATCTCACTTCAGTCATTTTTATTGCAGAAATTTGGGATTATAAAGCAGATGGACTGCCATAAAAAAAAAAACCTTATTGTCAATAATGTTGCATGCATTTTGCAGACTGAACTGTTTGTATTAAAGCAGTCCAATTTAACTGAATGCAAACGTATGTGGACTGCAGTACAGGTATTTTAAACAATGCAAGTTTAAAAAAAAAAATGTATGCAGCCTCTTCAGCAACTGGAGAATTTGAATTTGAATTAAATTGAAATAAAATCACATAAAATCAAACATCTCCACTCGGCACCCTCTAGAGGACTGACAATGCAATTGATTTTCTTATTCTAGTACCAAAAAATTTAAATTTGTATTTGCAATATAAATAATTTATACAAAAAATATCAGTGCATTAATACAATATTGCCATACAAAATATTGTAATATATTATCCATTTCTTCGACCTGTAGAAAAGAGAAATGCTGCTCATGACCTACGAAATCATCTTGTTTATAATGTAGTATTGATCTTCAGGATCAAACAGGAAGTGTTTGTCTTGTGACCGCAGGAGGGCAGGTTGACTCTGATGTTAATCTGATGGCTGGACAGCTGGTTGCTGTGTAAACTGGGACGTCACTAGTTAAGAAGCGGGGAGAGAGAAAGTTTGGATGTTGAAGATGAAAAGCTGGACTTGTGGGAACAACCTCCCGCCTCCTCCAAGTCTGTCAGCTGATTGGCAGATCTAGAGTGACCTTGTTGTGCTTTAAAAAACGTTTAGTATTCAGTGTTTGTTGCTCAAAGAGAGAGAAATGGGATGAGAAGCGGAAGGGAATGCAGAATGAAATTTAAAAAAAGGAGAGAGATGGAGGCTGCTGCCAGCGTTTGAGTGTCACCAGAGAGGAGGAGGAGGAGGAGGAGGAGGAGGAGGAGGAGGAGGAGGAGGAGGAGGAGGAGGAGGAGGAGGAGGAGGAGGAGGAGGAGGAGGAGGAGGAGGAGGAGGAGGAGGAGGAGGAGGAGGAGGAGGAGGAGGAGGAGGAGGAGGAGGAGGAGGAGGAGGAGGAGGAGGAGGAATGAACCCTGGGAGCCAGCCTGCCTGAGAGAGAAACTGAAAAAGAAAGTGAAAGAAGAAGGGAAGATGACATGATGGACTAACTGGAGGCAAATGAGGACACTTGGAAACATCCCATCCACAATTGAATCAGAAGAGGAGAAAGCCAGGACACGGGAAGACGGAGCAGACAGACAGACAGAGAGACAGAGAGAGAGAGAGGGAGATTAGAGGTGATAAGCACGCTGCGTGGTATTAGTGGCATAAGCTGCGTCTGGTATTTTTAGTGTGGATGGTCCCTTAGAGATGGAAAGAGGAGAGAGCTTCACTGAGGAGGAACAGAGGAGAGGAGGAACAGAAGAGGACGTAAAAACAGGTGGGATGGAGATGAAGGAGTGACGTCGCCGGCTGAGGAAACAGAGGAGGAGCTTGTGTTACTCTGCCGGAGCTTGTTGTGACTGTAAGAGTGTGTGAGTCACTGTCTCCCCCGGGCAGGTGTGTGTGTGTGTGTGTGTGTATCTGTGTAACTACACCTGCTGTCGTATCAGCCGGATGTCCTCACTCCCTGACTCCCGGCCAGGTCACATGATCTTCTGAGAGACTGTAGCCGAGGCTTTTTAGACTCGTTCAGACTTCCACACCGCTGATTCTTGACTCCTCGGCTCAAAACATGACAGAGCAGAAATTATTCAAAGCTGCGTCGGCGATGTCTGGGCCGGCAGAGCTATTTTGAGAGACTGCGATAAACAAGCAAGAACAGGAGAAAAGAAAAAGAGAGCAGTTCGGAGCTGTCAGCTGTGAAAGGAGGCAGATCTGTACAGGGAATTGTCTCTCTGTGATTGGATGATGTGTTGAGCAGCAGGCGGTGTGAGCTGAAGGCTGCTGGAGGCCTCGGGTTCACCGCTCACTGCTTATTGTGTCTGGACTGGAGCCAGATATCTGACCAAGGCTCTTCCTTATTACATACACCATCGCCATCTCCCATCTCTGCTGTACACACACACACACACGTGAGACACACGCTCTAATGAGATGAATGATTCTGCTCGGGCTTGTCTTCCTTCCAATATTAAATTAAACAGCGTTACAGCTCTGCCAGGCCTCTCTTGATGAGACTAAAGTCCATCTCAGCCCAAGTCACAGTCTTTCCCTTTTGTTTTCTTCACAAAGCTCTTATTGCTCGGAGCTGAAAAGCCTCAGGACTTGCCAGAAAGTTTGCCTCTTAAGGAAAGGAAACATAAGAAACGGAGCAGGAGTGAAGGCAAATAAATGGAGATATCAGAGAGCTGCTGCTGCTGCATCTGGCTTTTGTCAGCTTGAACAAGGAGAGTGTATGTTTGTATAGTGCTGCAGAACAAGACTGTTTTTGTTTTGGATACTTTTGTGTTTTTGTGGCATGTGAAAAGGACTCAAGAGTGGATTATACCATCCCTAATGGATATGTGTGGGACTTAAAAACTTTATTTTTTTAAGAACTTCCCTTCAGGATGCATATAATCTCCCTCTGTTGCCTTGAGCTCTTGTTTTGACTGTGACAGAAACAGAAAACAGCATCTAACTGCTTATGGAAAAAGTGGATTTTACTCAACATGCATAGTCCTTTAAGAGAAAACAACAAAAAGGAAATTTTCCCTCTGGACTGAGAGTTGCTTACCTACGCAGAGCGAGAAAAAGGCATTGTAGAAAGAGGAAAAAAAACAACAGAGCAAGCACCCCTGCAGCTCTGCAGAGCCTCTGTCAGCTGCAGAGTACAGACCGTCTGTTGTGGCCTGGAAACAGTGAGCGAGCGAGCAAGAGAACAAGTGACAGAAAGAGAGAGAGAGAGTGCCACTGCCTGGTGAGGAAACAGAAGTGAGGTAACAGGGAGGGAGAGCAGGGCCGTCCTTTTTGGACTGAGGAGGAGGAGCCGCTGCTGACTTTGACACACACGTGTGAGAGCAACTGCTACCGGGGGAACGAGAGAGCGAGAGAGTGTGTGTGTGTGTGTGTGTGTGTGTGTGTGTGAGAGGTGGACGGAGGGAGAAGGCCGGCCAGGAGAGGCTGACATGGCAGCGACCGCAAGCACCGCGGAGAGAGGGAACCACGGGTGAACCGCAGAAACCAAGAGACAGAGAAGAGCAGAGACTCCTCAAACTGGTAGTACCTGCTGCTACCGGCGGCTCACACCCTGCAGCTTTGACTTTTTTGGATACGTGGAGGCAGCTCGTTGCCAGAGACGTCTTACTGCTATAATTATCTGACTTCTGACTTGGATTATGCACCGTTAGCACCAAATGAAGCTCTGATTAGAGGTCGAGCGGTGAAGGCTGTGGACGATGATGTGGACTGACTACAGGAATGAATGTAAACTCAACGCTCACCTGTACTCGCGCATGTGCTGTGCAGGTCAGTGTGTCTCCCAATGTGTGTGTGTGTGTGTGTGTGGACAGTGGTTGTTTACATGCTGTCAGCACGTGTTTCACTCTGTTTGAATAGTTCCTGTTTGTGCTCCCACTGGTGACAACACCAAATGTGGTCTCTATTAATCATTGTGGGTGTCAGGGCGAGGGGTGTGACATCAGTGTGTATGTGTGTGTGTCTGTGTGTGGAGAGCACGGTAGGGGGTGTGTGTGTGTGTGTTAACAATGCCCTCCACTGTGGAGGAATGAGCCTTTCTGTGGCTGTCACTCACATACCTCCACACCTCTCACGTCTCCACTTTTAGTTTTGTAATAAATAAAATAATAACGATAGATTTATGACCTAATTACAACGCCTACACCAAACTGATAAGCTGATGAGTGTTTAGCACAGTGCGGTGGGCCGATTTACGTGTGCGTGTTAGACGTAATAACATGTTGAGTGTTTCCTCTGGGCTAACTAGCTCGGCTACACCGGCAGGTTTGGGAGACGAGGCGTGTTGCAGTGGTGAAACTATTTAGCAAGAGAATGTCGAAATGAGTGTTCTTGGCCTGGGGGCTTGCCCTTTGTGTAAACTGTGTGTCATCCTGCAAGTGTGTGTGTGTGTGTGTGTGTGTGTGTGTGTGTGTGTTATGCAAGAGATTGCTGAGATTGACCTCAAGTTTTATCCAGTCTAGATATTTGACCTACTAAATCCTAAATCGACTTTCCTCTTTGGAAATCCTTTCTACTTTTGGAGCTCAACAGTTGAAGGTGTCAGGGCAGTTTAGAGTCTGTGTGTGTGTGTGTGTGTGTGTGTGTGTGTGTGTGTTTGTAGGTGTGTGTGTGTCTGGGTAGGTGTGGGTAAGAAATAAAGATAACAAGATCCTTTAAAGAGGAAGTGATACGTCTATCTCCCCGCATGGCTGCTCTCCCATACTGCGTTTCCATGGTAACTGATAAACAACTGGCTGTAGGGGAAGTACCTGCAGCAGGCTGCTCTCTGATTGGCTGTTTGACAAACAGGAGGGAAAATAATCTGCTGTCATTGAGCTGCTGAGTGAGTGTGTGTATGTGTATCTCATAATAACTATACATACCTACAACAGTTTGACATTTAGCAACAGCTTAAACTCAAGTCATGGTCCCTGGAGAAGACTGCATACTTTTAACTTATTTTTATTTGGTCATAAGTTGTTGAAGATGTGTTGTTTGAAAGTATTCACAAGATTTGGGGGGTTCATTCTGTATAGCTACTACTGACTTTTGATGTTTAGTGTCTATTAGGGCTTTAATAATGCTTCTGTTTGTTATTAAATCATCTGACGTTTATTTTCTTTCATGGTTACTTGGCCATTTGGACTCTAAAAAGCCACCAAAAAGCAAAAAATGTGGCATTAAATCAGCAAAAAAAAAAAAAAACCCATGGTGATGTATTTAAATGACTTGTATGGTTGGCAAAATAGTAAAAAACACAGCAACATTTTCAGTTTGCTATCCCATAATGCAGAGAAAAAAGCAGCAACCCCTCACAAATCAAATAATTGAGACGTCTGCTTTGATTTGACTTAATTGGTAACCAAAACAGTTGCAGCTGCAATCAAGGAAAACTCTTTAAAAGGAGTCGAATAAGTCTTCAACCTTTGTTTAATCCTGTTGCATCGTACATTGTGCACATATTGCATTTTGCATATTGAGTAAGGCTGCTTTAGGAACCTGCAACATCACTTGTAAGGATGTTTGGCTCCCTCCAGCAGGAAGTTAGATATTTAAGAGAATGGCGGGAAAGGAAAAGCAGCGAGGGTCTGTGTTTTCTCCCTGACAGACTGATAGGAGCAGAGAGAGGCTGGAGAGGGAGAGAGGGAGATAACAGAGCAGTGGCTCAGCATCAGGCTCTATTCCTGGCCTGGCTGCCTCACTCCTCTGGCCTGCAGCACGGAGGAGCTGCAGGTCTGCCTGGCTGCAGAGCTCACTTCAGTTACAATCTGAAGAACAGAACTGGAGCTCTTTATAGGATATTAAACATGCAGAGCGCCTCTTTTAGTTAAGTTAGGAGATGAGGAAACAACTTTTTCTTTCTTTTTTTTGTATTTTATTAACAAACAGCATTGTAAACAAACAGATGTGGTCAGTGGAACAGTGCACTGAATAATGAATAATTTAATTAAAAAAGCAACACATTACACATATATTCAGGGTTTTAATAGCTTTCCCATCTTTAGAACACAGGATTGTTGTATTTTTTTATTTCATGGTTTTATGATTGGAACATTTTGCTTTTTGAATATAATATTTTGCAAGTAATAGGATCAAAGATGATAATATATTAGAAGATTAATGATATAGTATTGATTTGCTTTGATAGAAGACTAAGTAAAAAAGCCAAAAAATAAATTTTCATACGGAAAATTCAGAATTAATATTGCGAGAAATAAATGTACAGACATCATGCCAAAAATATACGAGTGAGGACTTTTTTTTATAAATCTTTGTAGAAATGTCTTGGATGTAAGAAAACTAAGAATTAAATGTGCTTAACTTTGTTGATAATCATATATTTAAAAGGTTGGCATCAGATTTTCTTCCAGTCCAGGTCTAAAGTTATTTATGAACAAAACAACATTTAAAACAGAGATTAATTATTTTATATATATATAAATCACTTGTATCTTATTTATTATTGTTCTATCTAGAGAAGAAATCCAAACTCTTTCAGCTTTATTGGTCCAACCTCAGTTTACTCAGGATGATGTCATTGAAGTCAAACACAGTAAAAATAGTTTCAACTTTACGAGCGGTCACGTTTGTAGATTCAGAGGATCTTATCAACAGGACTTTGAATTTGTGAACTCAAAGAACCTTCACAGTTTCTTTATTCTTGCAGAGGAAGATAAGAAACATGTAGAAACACTGTTGTGACTGTATGAGATTGTACTCATGTCAGATCCAGTTACACTCGTGGGTGTTTAGCCGTTTGCTCCTCTGAGCTGGACTTGTGTGTGTATTTTGTGTGTGATGTCATCATCTACATAAAGCAGAGTAATGACGCCGGCTGCAGGAGCCATGCTGGATTTGAATTATGTAATTAATCTCTCTTCTCTCTTCATGTCTTTCCCCCAGATGAGCGGGACAGAGTTCAGAAGAAAACCTTCACAAAATGGGTCAACAAGCATCTCATCAAGGTACGTGTCACTGAGCATGTGGAAATATTTGTCAGGGTTGTGTTTATCTTAAATCCTGAAGGTTTGGCCTTGACTTTTATCATGCAATCTCTTATATTCAGGGTTCGTACGGGTGCTTGAAATCCTTGAAAATGCTTGAATTTGAATTTTGTATTTTCAAGGTTTAAAAAGTGCTTGGATTTTGGATAAAGTGCTTTTAAATGCTTGAAATTCTTACTGTATTTCTCTTGCAATCTGACTATATCCATCTATAGACTATAGATAATCACATGTTCAATGTAAAAAATAATGAGTAGCCTATCTGAAATGAAGACCGTTCCTCCTAAAAGTGTAATACCATCGCTGTTGGTATGGTTAAGTGAAATCTCCCCCTTTTAGTATGTGTAAGTACTCATCTAAAGCATGTCATTTACAACAGGTGTAAGATACTGGAAAAGCTTGAAAATTGACCTGGAAAGTCCTTGAAAAATGCTTGAATTTGATCACTGCTAAAGTGTATGAACCCTGTATATTTTAATAGGAATAAAATGAATTGTTCCCTCACACCAACATAGATCAAACTAGTAACAGTGCACTCAGTGAAGGTCAGATCTCTGCCAGCTCTGTCTCCCTCTACTAACATTTATCTGAAAATCAAAGAAGTAAAATGTCACGGGTCATAAAGGAGCTCAACTGTAGGTCTTAAATCTTGTCATACCATAACAATAGTTCCAGAAATAGACCCTCTACGTGTCCTGGTAACCTGGTTGAGATGAATTTCATTGTCTGAATACAACTGAGCAAAATAAAAAATAATATAAATGGGGGGGGGGGGGGGGGACATTTTCGTCTTATCTCCTTATCTTATCTCTTACATAAAACAGTTATACCCTCATGGCAATGGATCATGGCAAGAACCATAATCACAATTATTTTGATCAATATTGACTTTAGGATTATTTATCATGATTATTCACATCAGGCTATATGAAATTCTACATTTATTTATTTATTTTTTATATATTGACAATTTTATATATATATATATATATATATATAAAAAAGAGTAATTCGCAAAAATATAAATAATTAAAATGAATGATATGTAATATAAAAAAAACATATGTTTAATTAAAATAAATCAGACCAAAATGAGAAAATTATTTCAACATTGTGGTAAATTATATTCTACATATTCTAGTCAGAAACTGTGAAAACTTGCAAAAACCCTTCTTCTAAACCCCTATACACCTTAATAGGTTTAATTTAGTGATTAATTAAGTCATTTTATTAGAGATCATCACCAGAACAGCTTGACACACAAGTTTAAATTAATCTTCAGGTCCCCAGCTTTCAGATGATGTACATCACATCTATTGTTGACCTGCTATCTCCCCCTAAAAATCACTGCCCACAACCCCCAGTTCTCTATAAAGGAGAGCTGATCGCTAATTAAAAATGTGTCTTAGTCACTTCCAAAGTGAGACTTTAGGGCTTATTAATTAAACATTGCATTGGAGCAGTACTCTACCCAAAGTTCAGCCATCAGAAGAGATATTGCAACTGAAAAAGTAAAATCAATGCATCCCTACAGAAAAGAAAACGAAGCATTCTGACAGTTTACACCCTTCAAATTGTGTTGTAACATCAGATAAAATGGTGCAAACACTTAAGGATAAACTGTAGATTGTTAAAGGTAAGGAAACTAGAAGAGAAACTGATTTAATATCTCTGTTATACCCTTTAACTATCACAGTACCTCCTTTGTTGGCTGCAGACAGCTGCCACTGCTGCTATATGTGCAAAGTGTCACATCTGCACACACACATGCCATTTCTATCACATAAAGTACAGTATGTATACTATGTGTCACACACACACACACACACACACACACACACACACACAGGCAGTAGCACTCCTCAGGGAGCAGCACGCAGGGTATTTCTGTCACATGACCCGGGGAATGAGGCGTCTGTCTGACCCCATAACTCCGGAGCGCCTGTCGTCACAGCGCCCGGCCTGTGGATGAAACTCCATCTCAGCTGGCAGCAGCAGACCCACCGCTGACTGAGAATGTAGGTCAGAGATGGACAGAGAGAAACGTAGAGAAACAGACAGACAGAGAGAGAGAGAGATCAGCACACACAGAGATTGGGGGATTTTTTTGTCAGTGCTGGAAATGCAGCCTTCATTCATTTGTAAAGGGATGTTGCTGTTTAACTGCTTGAGTGTGCTTTTTATTACATAAGAGCAGATGATTGGTTTGATAATTGATTAATAGATGGACAGAAAATTATATGGCAACAATTTTAAATACATTTTTTAAGCAAGACAAGACCAAACTGTTTGAAATCAAAATGTTTAAAAGTACCTAAAAACATTTCAACATGACCAAAAGAGACAAATGGCAGTAAAATCAGTTCAGAGGAACATTATGCAACACCAACAGCTGCTGTACACTCACACTTTTTCTATCATCTTTACACACACACACACACACACACACACACACACACACACATTAGCACATAGGTCATGTAGAGTTAGGTTGTGATTATTAAAGAGAGTAGCGACCTTCACTGACAGAGAGGGAGAGAGGAGGGTGAGACAGAGGACAGGATGGGTGGATAAACATGGAGAAGGGAGGAACGAAACAAAAAGAAGAGAAACATCTCTTTTATTATCTGTTTAAATCAGAGCCAGACAGATATATTGACTAATATATTGTCTAATATTGGCCTGTCAAAAGCACATCATTATTTATTGGTATAATGCAGCAATATGGAAACTTTTTTTATAGAATATATATTACAGAAAACAATGCTTGGGGTGATTTAAAAATGGTGTTAGCTTTTTATTAATTTTATTTTTATTCATTCGTTATTCAAACTGTCAGCAATCAAATGATGCTGAACCTAACAATAGTTAATTTGTTTTTTATTTTATTTCCATTTATTTTTATTTTCGGCTGTAATATCTCTAGAATTGGTGGACAAGTAATATAATTATTATTTGTTATTATTTTTATATACAAAATGTTATACAATGTATATAAATATAAATTATATTTTAATTATTGCTCAAAAATTAAACCATCTACCTTATTGGTTATTGGTCCATTTCCCCCCTGGTCGGGCTCTAGATAAAATATCTGCTGATTGTTTGATAAAAATTAATAATGTCCCAACAATGTGCTCTTGAAGAGAGAGTGGGATGTTTGAATATTTGTGTGTCGGACACATAGACACATTTGTTGACTTTCAGCCAGCACTGTTGAGTGTACAAACCTTCGCCCTATCTGCAGGGATTTACAGACAAACAGACAGAGAACTGAGGCTGCAGAGGGACAAAGGATTAAGACAGGAAGACTGATAGAAAATAAGCTCATGAGACAAAGAAAGGGACATTAAAGAAAAAGATAAAGACAGGTAGACGGAGACGGACAGCTTCGGCTTCCTGCTGAGTGACATCATCGCTCCTTGTTTCCTGTTTGCTCTGTGTGTGTGTTTTATGTCTGGTATGTTTTCAGTGTGTTGACAGGTGTGTATGTGTTTATACAGTGCAAACACAGGCCCATACAAACAGTGGCCTCTGAGCTACCTGCTGGCATGCAGTGACACTCTTTGACCCGTCAGCTTGTTGACACTGTGAGCACAAAAAATTTGATGGCGAAAAATTAAGTCCGGAGGAGAAGAGAGTTAGTTGCACTGTAGCACAGTTCAGCCTGTTCTCCTGTCAAACATCAGTATAGGTCGTGTGTACAGGCAGCGAAATACGAGCGATATCTACGTATTTCACAGACCGCTGCAATGTGCCCGCCTCCGCCTTGCTGACGTAGCAGATTTCAGCCCAGGAGAGTGGGCTTCGCGTCCCGGGAGAAAGCTAAAGTAAAACATTTTTAACTTAAGTCATGTATTTGAACGTAACTTATGTTTTTGCGTAACTTGTGGTCGTCACCTGACCCTTGTAACTACTTCACATCCAGCATTTATGTACATTTATATATAGAGACTGTATCCCAAATCGGACACATCTGCAATGCCGCAGTTTCCGGTGTTTCATGGTCATTTTGAATAAGATCGCCACCACCAGTGTAGGTATAATCGATTTATACATATTTAACAATCTACATGTGAAATTTAATTGACGTGCATGGAGATTTACATGTCTAATTACAATACGAAAGTAAATCTGACGAGAGAAAGCAGTAAGAATGCCTGGGCGACACTCAGGCGACAATGTTAAAAGTATGTCTGTATTTTTACTGGACTGTATTTTATTGTGAAGGACAGAAGTGCAGTCCTGTTGTGTTGATAACGGTGATATTTATTTGGCTTACCCAGAAACATCCAATTTCCCCTGAAATACTCAGCAGCCCCCATTGTTTTACAGCGAGGGGATCAAAGTGTCCCATGTGGGATACAGTTAGCACACGGCTAATTCACAGTGTTAGCATCCTTTAGCCGATTCTGGTAAATCCCGGACCTAACGTACATGGTTAAAACAATATACGGTTCGAAAGATATGAATTCAGACTTTAGTTTCACACCATTTAATTAATTGGAAGCATAACATGATCATTTATATTAGTAGTTAATGTGAAACTTTGATAGAATCATAGCCAACGGTGTCCGGCTTGGGATACAGTTGCGTACTTCACTTCATTTACATACATTTATGTACTGTTTAAACTGTCTTTTATAACGTCTTACCAGAAGTTTTTTGCCCTAAACCTAGGTCAGTGATTTTACAACATCGATACGTACCTACGTGCCGTAATTTGTGGTACTGACACACGACCTCTCCCGCCTTTTATGTTGGAGAACTTGTTGCTCAGTAAGCTAACAAGCTGTTGAACCACATGCAGTCTGCCTGTTTCTGAGCTCCAGTACCAAAGAGCTGCACAGAAACCAGCCTAAGACAACAAACATGTCAGCAAATATTTCTGTCAACACTCACTTTCATAAATAAACATTCCTTGCTCCTTCATTCCTTCATGGCCTGGAGGAGTGGAGCGTCCTAAACACAACAAACTGTACAACAATACAAATGTGTTTCACTCGTTACACTTCTTTAATCCTGTTTTAGGCTTTTTAAACTAGTTTAAAGTAGCTTAGAGAAGCCCTTAAGCATGCACAGGAACTTTTATTGGAAGTGTTCATTAATATTTAATATGTTGCTGAATTTTATCATCCTAACTGAGCTGTTTGATGTATTTTTTAATTTAATTTTATGTTTTTATGATTCCACTGTTGTGTGTACTTTATTTTTTATCTGCTGTTTTTTTCTGAAAGCACTTTAAACCCTGTTAAGTGCTATATAGATAAAGTTTATTATTATTCCATTATTTTTCTACAAAATGGTAGAAAACTAAATAAAAGAAGGAGAGAAACTATAAGTGATAAAGTAGCAAATGAGTCCAAGGGCTGACGTTTGGTGAAGTTAATGTTCTTTTATAAACTCTGCAGTCAGAATATGGGGAAATAAAATATTTAATGTAACTTTTAGCCTCTTATGACCCGTTTAGATATTCAGATACAGTTTGTGGTTCGGCAGATAAGACGTGCCACATTAAATTAAATCTCATTACATTAAACAGCATGTCAGTCTCTGAAACACACCCTTAATTGGCTTTTAAATAATTTGTCGTCATTCAATCTGCCATCCTAGCACAGCTGTCAAACCGTATTTATACGATAAATAACTGAAGACATATTTGAAGCTCATAAAAATGTGTTGAAACGATTTCCAAATGAAGTCTGACCCAGATGTGTGTTCAGTATATCTGACACTGTCAACAGGGTCGTTAACATGAGCTGCGTGTGACAGCTGCCGTCGCTGCACATCAGGCACAGCTGGATGTGTCGCAGCTTCCCCAAAGACACACACAGACACACAAAAACATCATGTTTATTTAAAGAAATCTACATATCCAGCTGGGTAGTCACAATAGTAGAAATTCAAACTCGCTACTGATACCCAGGAAAATACTTGATACCATTTTGATGCCACAAATGAATGAATGAAAAATGATTTTAAAAAATTAAGACTTTTTTCTTTCTTTAAAAAAAAAAATAATCTTAGAACAATATAAACAATAACATCAATGATAACATAGTGCAAAAAAAACAACAACTAAAGAGTAACATAACTGAAAAGTATGACAAAAATATACAAATATATATATATATATTAAAAGTTAATAAATAAATAAATAATATATATATATATATATATATATATATATATATATATATATATATATATATATAGGTTGTCTCACTCTGTGGTAGTGTAAAAAAAATAAAAATCCCCCCAAAAACAAACGACAACAAGCAACAATATCAACAATATTTTAAAGTTGTCTGATGGAATAATAAATACATTTAAAAAAAACAAAAACAAAACTGCGTCATGCAGTGGGACTTTCTGACGGGACATATTTTAGACAGCCATGAGAACATAAACAACAACAAACATCTAAGTTTCCCCTGATGGGCGGCTTATTTTGTTCTGTGGTTTCATGTATTGTAGAAACTCCAAGCAGCTTAGAGAAAAAGTAAAACAAGTGAACATTCATTCAGGTGTTGTAGATGACTGAACTGTTAGTATGTATTGTTAGGGAACACTGAGAGGCATCATCATGTTGTTTTATGCTGATGTCTCGCTGTCAGTCGCAGCATTTGTGTCAGATAAGTTATTGGTTATTTAAGCAGAGGTGGAAGTACTTTTTGGAAGTACAATATTTAAAGTTCAGTTTTGAGGTACTCTCAGAGGGAAATATAGTGTTTTACTCCACTACATTTGTCTGACAGCTTTTGTTACTTACCATTTAGATTTAGATACATTTGTTAGTTTTTTTGTTCTACACAACGCCCAATTTTTCAGACTTTTTCTCACATTATTTCAGTTATTTCAGCATCCCTTTAAACCGTTTATTGCAATAAAATCTTGCCAAAATTTTGGGTTCATACAGCTGTAGTATTTGCAGTCAGAGTAGCCCTGCTGGATCCAAACTCTGTTCAGAAATCAAGCATTTTCAGAGGTGTTTGTTTATTATTCTGCAGACAGAGCTGACAGAGCATGAATTCTGACTTTTTACACATTGGCATCATGTTGTAGTTTAATCAGCCTCCTTTTGATCCCTCACACTGCAATTAAGTCACAGCTGATGATCTGACAAAGCATTCATTAAGACTTTTTACACCATGACATCACACTTTACTTCAGTTATTTCAACATCCTTTTGAACCGTTTATTGCAATAAAATCCTGGCAGAATTCTGGGTTCATTCCGCAGCAAAATCCCTTTATTTCAGGTACATATCGCTATATGGTTGTACACATTAATGCAGCAGTGATATTAAGCCAAAAACAACATATAAAATAGTAAAAAAAAAAAAGATTCTCTAAGTGCATTTTGCTGATGATACTTGCATACTTTAATAAGATTTTGAATACAGAGCTCTTACTTGTTGTGGAGCATTTTCACAGTCTGGTATTTCTACTTTTGTTAAAGTAAAGAAACTGAATACTTCCACTTCTGGTAATTAGTAGAACAGGATTTTTTCAGTGGGTAGCTTCATTGTGGGCTTCCAGTAAGATGTTAATTTCCACATTACAGACAGAGAAGATTCACTCATTCAGGCCCGAACTTGGAAGCAGACAGAACCTCTGACACATCGAGACACAATTAGACAAAACCAGCACCTCATTTCCAGTCTGTGGTGGACGCAACATTTCTTCCTGTCATCTAATTAACACTACAGCTCTCTTCTAAATCAGCTGATGCCAACCTTCAGCAGAGGGGTGAGACTGTGACAGAGAGGAGGAATGAGAAAGTAGGAGAAGAGGTTACTGAGGATAAGTGGAGGGATGTTGTTACTTTTGTCGCTGCATTTTTTAAGCCAAAGACAGTTTTAGCTCTGAGCTCTGACATCTGTAATGCCTTTTAAAGAGGCATTTTAATAAAAAAAGATGTCTAAGGAGGATGTTTCGTTTTAATTCACATTTTGAAATCATGACTTTGTTGGAGAGCGAGCATCTCTTCAGCTTACTCTCGTGGCTGTTTTGCCCTCTTGTGGTGAAACATGGTAGTGCAGTTTCTTGTCCTGTGGCCAGGACTGCAGCAAAACTTTTCCCAGAGCAGGTGCAGCGAGAAGCAGCAGAATCACTGTAATGCAGGGAGACATGTGCCCTTGGTTGCCTCTGCAGATCTGCATTTTTTGGAGCACTTTGCGTTGGAGTGTTTGACCTTTGTTGCATGCCAACCTCCGTCTGCTTTCAGATGAAGCAGCAAATAGTTTATTTACAAGAGAAAGCTGTTTCCTTTGCTGTTGCCTGATGTTGTTGTGTCTTTCTGTAGTTCACATACTGGTGAATTGTAAAGTAGTCTAAAGCAGAAGAGGAGCTTGTGACCCAGAAACAGCCCCCGTTTTTTTGTTTTTGGCTCAATTTTGCATGCAACGAGTACTTTTACTTTTGATACCGTAAGTATATTTTGATGCTGATACTTTTGTACTTTTACTGAAGTAAGATTTGAATGCAGGACTTTTACTTGTAGTGGAGTCATTTCACAGTGTGATATTAGTACTTTTACTGAAGGAAGAGACCTGAATACTTTTTCCACCACTGTCATAAACAAAATACGATTTCAATCATGCAGTTATACATTTAATTCTAAAGTCCTCTAAAAGCTACAAAAAGGGAGGAACTCCAGTCCCACATGCTGCTGTCAAAATAAACCATCAATAAACATGTCAGAATGATACAATAATGTGAGGCAGCTTGTGTAAAAAAGAGTGTTTGTGTTAAAGCTCTCTCTGTTCAGCCTGAAGCGATCTCTCTCGCTCTGTCTCTCTCTCTGTCTCTCTGTCTGTCTCTCTCTCTGTCTCTCTGTCTCACTGTCTCTGTCTCTTGCTCTCTCTCTCTGTCTCTCTCTCTGTCTCTCTGTCTCACTGTCTCTGTCTCTTGCTCTCTCTCTCTGTCTCTCTGTCTCACTGTCTTTGTCTCTTGCGATCTCTCTCTGTCTCTCTCTCTGTCTCTCTTTCGTTCTCTGTCCCATTTTCAAACAACACCAGCACTGATGCTGATCAGGCTGCTGAGTCACAGTGGCAGCAGTGGTCGCCGCTGGTGACAGCTCACCCCCACACCACTCATTGTGTCGGCGTTGTCATGGCAACGGAGACAAGAGGCCACAGCTGGCGATTGGTCTCCGCCGGCCGTGTCACCAGCCGCTGTCAGCTGAGGGCCAGTCGGCCTGGCAGATGTCAGCAGTGTTGAGTCAACACAGGGATGATTGCACTGTGGGATTAACTTTGTCTCTCTCTGTTTGTCCTCTCCTCCCCTCCTTCCTTTCCTCTGTCCTGCCTCCTTTCTCAGGTGAGGAAGCACATCACAGACCTGTACGAGGACCTGAGGGATGGACACAACCTCATCTCCTTACTGGAGGTCCTCTCTGGAGTCACCCTGGTATGGATTTCATCTCTTTCTCTCTCTCACACCGGCACAGACATATGATTATTTTCTTGTTATCAGGGTTTCCAACATTTTGAAGCTTCTATTGAGGTTTTCAAATGAAGCTTTAAATGTGTGTGATCATATTTTATGAAGCCCACCTACACGATAATTTACAAAGTTTTGTTCCATCCAAACTCCATTCAGAAAACAAGCCTTTTAAAAGCATTAATTCAAACTTTTTACACCATGACATCACACTTTATTTCAGTTATTTTAGCATCCTTTTGACCTTTTACTGCAATAAAAACTGAATTTGGGGTTTATACAGCTCTAGTATTTGCAGTCAGTGGATCCGAACTCTGTTCAGAAATCAAGCATTTTAATAGTTGTTTGTTTTCATCCTGCAGACAGAACTGACAGAGCATGAATTCTGACTTTTTACACATTGGAACCATGTTGTAGTTTAATCAGTCTCCTTTTGATCACTTTTATTGCAATTAAGTCACAGAAAAATCACTTTATTTCAGGTCCATATCGCTACAGTAAAACTGTACCTGGCAGTCATCCAGATGCAGTTCCTGGAGATCTGACGAAGCATTAATTCAGATTTTTTTACACCTTGACATCACACTTTACTTAATTTATTTCAGCATCTTTTTGAACCGTTTATTACAATAAAAACCTGGCAGATTTTTGAGTTTATTCTGCAGAAAAAGCTGACCGAGCATGAATTCTGACTTTTCACACATCGGCAACATTTTGCAGTTTTATTAGCCTCTTTTTGATCACTTTAATTGCAATTAAATCACAGCAAAATGACATACATACATATATAAAACCGTAAAACTGTACTGAAAAAAATGACTCTACATGCTGTTTTTTCCCCCTCAGCTCTCCTTCTTTGTGAGAGCCACTGCAAGCTAATTCCTCAAAGGTAGAGCATTAAATTATCAAAATAAAAAGACAGAAACGTCCCACAAAAACGGCCCCAAAAAGCTGGTGATGTACTCAAACTGCCGTTAAATGTGTCCAGTCGCCCAACCCTAGCACTGCAACGTTCTTATGAATAAACCTTTGAAACTTCAAACTATCTGATACAGCCCTACTTATTATCACACTGTGATATTTTCCATCGCACCCTGTCATCTCCACTTCAGTGCCTCACAGTCCTGAGAATGTGACACACTCTCTTTAAAAATATCACTGCCAGTTGAGGATTTTCAGACATTCAGACTGACTCTCACAGTTAATGCTCAGAGCTGAGTGTAACGCAGTAGTTTGACCTGACGATGATGTAAGAGCCTCAGTCCTAATGCTGACAGACACGATGTGACGCAGGCGGGTTTAGCGGCCGACAGGTAGACTAACAGAAGCAGACTGCTGACTGCTCTGGTCACACACCGGACACATCAACATCTGTGAACATTAAACTGACTTTTAAAAAATTTGCAGTTTTCATCCCCTTTTCTCACGTGGTCCCGCCCTCTTTCATTCTGTCCTGTTTATCCACCACCCTCTTCATCTCTTCCTCCTCTCTCCCTCTCTCTCTCTCTCTCCCCCTCCTTCTGTTATAATAGCAACAGAAGAGCGGCCCTCCAATGAAAAGGGCATACGCCTCGCGGGCCCCCCCTCTCATCTTACTCGGAGGGGAGGATGAGGAGGAGGAAGGAGCTCAGGGAGTATGTTCGAATGAACCCCCCCCCCCCCCTTCCCTTCTTCCCACTGCTCACTCTGTCACTTCTGACCTCTGACCCCCCCTTCAGCGTCACCCTCTGCCTCCAACAGGTGGAGCTGTGAGGCTGCATGAGAGTGCTGTGCCACTGATTTCTGACAGCATTCTGGGCTGCACATACAGACACCATACAGAGCTGCAATGTTACTGTATGACACTGTGACATGTAGGCCGTCGTTTCTGTTGGGTGACAGCATCATGACATACGTTCTGATGAGTTTGTGTTTTAAGGTTGTGAGAGAAGATGACAGACAGCAGTAGAGGCAGACAGACAGATGGTGAAAAATTAAAGTTTTTCAGCCTTTAAAAACCAGGCTGCTAGTTTCTAATTTCAGTTAATCTCTGAAGTTTTCACCCAACAGTGCTCCAAGACTATTTTGCATGAATTGCACAGAATAAAATGTAGCTTATATATCATCATACACTAAATATTTGATTAGGATAACCTGTAAAATCTAATGCAATCCAATACAGCAGATCTGCCATATTTTCTACCTTTACAAAGATAATAATGTTCAGTTAGATAGGTGTTAAATTTAACTGTATATTTATTATGGAAGCTGCAGTTTAGTTGGCTTGACTGCATTATATTGAGAGATAATGATCTTATTTTTTTGCTGACCTCAAAGAGTTCAACATTAATGTTTTTCACGTTTTCTTCAATCTCCTGGTCGGGCAAGTGGGTTACAAATCTACTCAGCCAAAGTAGATTTTTATATGCCCTTATAGAAATTGTTTTATTTATTAGTGTTTGACAATTAATCTGTGTTGCTCTCAAACTGTGCAATGCATAGTTTTTGCCCACTTTAGATCCCAACTAATCTCCTGATTTCAGGATAATTGAAGTGCTCGGTTTGCTCTGCAGCTCATAAACTTTGACTTTAACCTGTTGTCATTTTCTCACGATCAATACTGCACATGTGCAACCCAGATATGAGAAGGAAGCGAGGTGTTTCACTCCTGTGCTACTTCCATCATCAGCTTCGGAAAAACATGATTTTTTTTTTTTTTGCCACACTGACAAACAGTAGGATTAAACCTATTGAAATATAATGCAGTCCAGTATGATTACCTGAATAATTAACATAATGGTATAAATAATCACCAACAAAAAACTGAAAATAATATAGAATTTGTGGCAGGTTTGCTGTGTATGATTAAATTATATATAACATGGACAGAAAGTCTATGTGTAGCCATTTAGATGTGAAGTGTTGCAATGTTAAAATGGTTGATTTGATTAAAAAAAAATTGTTTTATTAAATGGCAAATGGAAAAAAAAGTTCAGGACTGGAAATTCAAACATGTTTATAAAAGATGTAAAATCCCAGTGTATTAGAATAATTAGAATTTGAATAAAAAATGTCTGATCGGTTAAAAGATGTTTGAACATGTTGGCATGTGTTTCCTCATAATAATAATTTAGACTCATTAACACATTTAGTAACCCACAAACTGTCAGTTCACTTAATGCAAACAGAATAAAATATTACACTTAGTAATGTACAGCAGAGCAAACATATACACCTCCTCTCGTTTCCTCTCCTCTCGTTTCCTGTCCTCTCCTCGTTTCCTCTCCTCACTTTTCCTCTCCTCGTTTCCTCTCCTCTCCTCTCATTTCCTCTCCTCACTTTTCCTCTCCTCTTCTCGTTTCCGTTCCTCTCATGTCCTCTCCTCTCCTCTCGTTTCCTCTCCTCTCCTCTCTTCTCCTCTCCTCTCCTTGTTTCCTCTCCTCTCCGGTCCTCGTTTCCTCTCCTCTCCTTGTTTCCTCTCCTCTCGTGTCCTCTCCTCTACTCTCGTTTCCTCTCCTCTCGTGTCCTCTCCTCTCATTTCCTCTCCTCTCCTCCTCATTTTCTCTCCCCTCCTTGTTTCTCTCTCCTTTCCTTTCCTTTCCTTTCCTTTCCTTTCCTTTCCTTTCCTTTCCTTTCCTTTCCTTTCCTCTCCTCTCCTCTCCTCTCCTCTCCTCTCCTCTCCTCTCCTCTCCTCTCGGTTGTGTTGACTAATCCTGAGTGTACCTTCTTTCAGCACAGTGTGAGCCATCTGCATCCTGCACTCGTACTTTTTGCAGCAAGTGTGTGTTTACGTTTGTGTGCGTGTGTAATTTCTTTCATTCTCTCAAACTACATCTTTCCTCTCTCTTAACTATAAACTGAATGTCTGTTTGGGGAAATGTGGTGTTGAACAAAGAAAATAAAAGGTCTGATTTAAAGTTTGCATCGTTCATCCTGCAGCAGCATGGTTTGGGTTTGAGTTTTCGGCATGTCTTTAACAGCTCCTGTTGAAGACAGCGCCCCCTAGAGGACCATTTCATGTCAATACAACTGCGCTGACTTTTTCCTTCACTGCACTGTGGATTGAATTCAGCTTTATTTGCACTCACTGCTGCCTCCTGCGTTTGTGTCACTAAAAGAACAATACATTTAAATTGATGTGTTGACTTTCCTCATTATTTTTTCTCTCCTCTCTTTTCGTTGCAGCCCAGAGAAAAGGGCCGAATGAGATTTCATCGACTACAGAATGTCCAAATTGCGCTGGACTTCCTCAAACAAAGACAGGTATGCACACTAATATATAGACTTAACACGATTTAGTGGAGATAATATAACAGAATACTTGCACTGCATCTCTGCGTCCCCGTCTCTCTTAAACTCTCCTGTCTCGTTCCCTGGAGATGGCAGCGGTGGAGGACTGACCTTTTTCTTTTTCTGAATCCTCTCTGAGTTTTCACCGCGGTTCTAATTATACAGCCCGGGTGGCTCGGCTTAGCTGGAGCCGCAAGATTTAACAAGGTCTCTGTCACATAATGGGCATGATAGTTGGAGCAGAGATCATTTTTTAATCCTTATTATGCAGAAAGGAAGAATAGTTATGTGTTTCTTGTCAGGATGGTAATAACAAATTGATGATTGATTGATGGTCGTTAAGATTTTTAATCAATCTGTGTATTTCTTTATTTTAATTTTACCTATGACTGCTTTCAGTACTCACAACTGAAACACAGCTGAATGTTCAGTTCTGCGGCCGTACGTCAATAAGCCAATGAGCTGAGAATGAAGTTGGATAAAGCTACAGTTTGCAAACTGAAAGTTGCAATAACTGTTTTAAAACACACAGAAATACAAGAGTATTAATTGGAGCAAAACTATCTTACTGTATCTAACCTTGCAAGCATGAATTACTAAATTTAATTTAATCCAAAATTTATTGAAACACAATTAGATATTCAAGATTACTGAGAAAACTAACCTCATGCCTTTTCGGCGGCTAAAACATTTAACTCCTTGACGTTATCTTTACAGTTTAATCTCACTTTTAACCGTTAGCTTAACGATTGACAGGAAGTCTCTTTTCGTCCTTTCAAAAATAAAAGTGTCCATTATCAAAACAGGCTTTTGCATAGTACTGTATGTACTGGAGTATGTATAAAAACAGCGCAACACAAAACACACTTAAATATGCAAGATTACTGTGAAAACTAACCTCATGCCTCTTCGGGGGCTAAAACATAAAACATTGAACTCTTTGACGTTATCTTTACAGTTTAATCTCAGTTGAGTTAGTTTACTATCGTCAGGAAGTCTCTTTTCGTCCTTTCAAAATAATAGCGTCTGTTATCAAAATAGGCTATTGCATAGTACTGTATATATATCTTTTATTTTTCCCATATATGCATGTTTTTAAAACATACGGAATATATATAAAATCATAGCGATTAATGGATTAATTGATGGTTAACGTTGTAGATGCTTGAGTGGCAGGCTTCAGGATTGTGGTAAGAATTAAAGTAACTACTTCTCGTGCTTATGTTTTAGCAGATTTTCTCCTTTTTCCCCGAGCATTTTATCCTGAAACTAAACCCAGAATCTTCATTCAGGTCAAACTTGTGAACATCAGGAACGATGACATCACCGATGGGAACCCCAAGCTGACGCTAGGTCTCATCTGGACCATCATCCTTCACTTCCAGGTCTGTGCCCTTCACCTGCTGCTCTGTGTTTCCTGTGTTGGACTCAATTAATGGTTTATCAGTCCAACCAGCCTGAACATAATTTCATGAATTCTTCATTTGAAAAGCCAAATGGGCCGCTAGAGGTCCTTATATCCAGCTCTTAATGATATAATACGGCTAATTGGTTATGTAATAATTGAGCTGTGGCTCCCGTCATTACTGCTGTGATTCAATCTGGATGTTATTGAAAGAAAATTGCTCAAAATGTGGACTTTAATTCTGTGTTGTCCTGTTGTTACTGAGCATCTCTGCTGCTCCAGCTGTTGGGATTTGAGTTGTTATCACTGCCAGGATCGGCTAAGCTCTCTGCATGTGTGTGTGTGTGTGTGTGTGTTGGCAAACCTGAGTTAACTTATGCAACAGAAGCTTTTTGCAGAACTGGCTGGACATCAGAAAGTGTGTATCAATGCTCTTCTGCAGAAGATGCATTCAGAGTCTTAAGTGTTTCCTTCCAGTGTGACTGTTTACTTCACTGCCTCAGTGAGAAGATACAGACTCTTATTCTGCAGTCTCATGAGGAACTAATTAGTTGGGCTTTTTGCAGGTTTTCCATGTGCTTTATGAGCGTTTTAAAAGTGTACAGCATGACTCGGTGCTTGAGGGCATTTGGCCATGTATCTGTGATTTAATCGTGTTGTCGGGGCAGGAAGTCGTCCTCTGAAACCTCACCAGAGGACACTGTTTGGCGTCAGTTTGGCAGCTCGGGTATAAATGGAGTGCAGGGGACATCATGTTCAGTCTGTAGGCTTTCGTTTAAACTCTAAACCTGGGCACTTACACTGTTTCTGTATACCAGGCATAAACTGTTTCACTGATATAAAAAAATGTGTTGCCTGTGGGTTAATTTGACTCCATCAGTTAGCAGAATCCTTTAAACCAAAGATGTTGGCAGACCTACTGTGCGAGCAGTACGCCTTGACTCTGGTTATATAACAAGCATATACTGCGCTGTTTTATCCACATTGATCAGCGATTGAAGTCCAGCTGTATACAGGTTGTGGGTTTAACAAGCATTTCTGTATGTCCACAGATCCAGGTATTGGTTGGCTTTTATATATAAATCCCTCCTTAAGATGGTTCCCTTTTATCTCTGTTCAGACATGTAGAGAAACCAAAGGCATTATGGCCCAAACTTACAAGATCTGATACAGATTTTGGTTAGAATAGATTGAGGGGACAGCTTTTAAATATGCTGTTTTTAGAGGAATGTACCTGGAATGAGAAGAATTGCAGATCAAGAAAATATTGATCAATTTGACTGAACTTTACTGAAATTGTTTAAGAATCAGGGTGGCATGGTGGGGCAGTGGTTAGTACTTCTGCCTCACAACAAGTTTTTCTGTTTGCATGTTCTCCCCGTGTCAGCGTGGTTCTTTCCAGGTCCTCCAGCTTCCTCCCACAGTCTAAAAACAGCTTAGGTTTAATTGGTGACTCTAAATTGCCTGTAGGAGTGAATGAGTAAAAGCAGTTCTGAATAATTAATGAATGTTTAGAATAATACGTTTTAGTCACAAAACCCCTAAAACAAAAATAATCTTCATATTTAATTTGTTTTCTATCCACACAATAAAGTTTCATTTATTTATCTTTTTTTTTCAAAAACTCTTCTTTTTTTCCAGTAACTATAGTAACCTTAGTATATATCCTTTATTTAACTGGTAATGTCTCATTTATATTAAAATATCTTTTCCACTACGACTAACCTGGCAAAATAGACAGCATAAACAGCGTTAAAACCATAAACACAAACAAAACAAACAGACAAAAACAACTGTCATTGTCACACTGCAGATGGGTTAACTAACTATCCAGTTAAAATGCAGTAAAAATATAACTTAAAACCCATAAAATATACCAAACAAACATCACAACTAAAAAACTGTTTTTCAACTGCAACTCTTAATGGAAATAAATGTCTCAATGCTGCAATGTTGTGTGTTGAGTCTAGACAGTAAGTTGTTTGAACTGTTGTGTGTTTATTCTGAGTCCTGAAGTGGAATAATTTCCACCAAATGTTCCTGCGTCCCCGTCGCCTGCAGACAGACTCGTCCTCTGTTCAAATCATTGCAGCGGCTCCGAGCCATGCACGGTCTGTGTCGCAGACGAAAACAAGTTAATACAAAAAGTTTTTTTTTGATTGATTGAATCAGAAACATTCTCAGCATCTCATTTTGTTTTTCATTACTGGGATTGTTTGTCTCCTTGATAACAAAAAGGTTCATGAACCGGTTGTAGTCGCTGCAGTTAAAAAACCCCATCAGACCATGCAGCGACGTGACCCTCAGCAAGGTGACACTGCCAGCTGGTTGCCATGGAAACAGTAGTGTGTGACATGGCCATGACTCAGCAGAACATCGTGTTACTGCTGCACAGAGAGAGAGAGTGAGGGAGAGGTGAGGCATGAGGAGGACCAACCCACAGATGATGGACGGCTCCGCGGCTGAAACAGGCTGCAGGAGTCGGGTGGAAAGATGAAACTGGCCTGCAGAGCAGCAAATCGTTTCAGAGTTTTCAGAGAGTTCAGTGGGTTCATGAGATGATGAAAGGTTTATATTAGAGCTGCAGTCACACTCTGCAGTGTGTTTGTAGTTGGATTATTACTGTAAATGCATGCTGGAAGATCAGCAACATGTGCCACTAGATTTACATTCTTTTTGCACACACGCACAGAAACAGCGAGCAGTGAATGTGTCCTCTGCATTTAACATTTAGTCATCCTTTACACACCAGTGACACCATGCTAGGAGCAGTGGGCAGCACATTTCTGCTCCCAGGGAGGTGCCTTGCTCAAGGTGCCGCCTCGTACCTGTAACCCTCCTGTTACAAGGCTGCTTATACATTCTATATTATCACTGTCATGCTTTCTACTAGAGGTGGGGGAAGAAATCAATACAGCATAGTATCTAAGGTATCATCCGAAATAACCCAGGAGCATTTTTGTCAAAACTTTTCCCCTAAAACGAATTTTCTAACCCTTACTACAGAGACAGTTTATATTCTTATTCTTCTTAAGTTGTAAAACTCACCAGTCTGCCAGAGTGTAAGAGTAGGGGCTAGGGTAGACCTTGTGTGTTGTTTTTTAACTGATGTAGGTTTATGGAATAAAGCCTTATACATGCATTTTGACCTTACAGTTCTTCTGTTACAAGCTTTGGCTCAAAAATGGGGGTTTTTTGGAGCAAATCTAACCCTTCGTCTGCCCTTAAACCTTCCCTGACAGGTGTTTTTTTTTTTTGAAGAGGTTAATGTTCAAACTGATAAACTTTGGTGTTTGTTCAGATGAACACTATTATGTATGCATCTGAATGCTTCCATCCACTTGATGGGTATCATATGAAGAATTAAAAAAAGGTATCAAATTGATTTTCTGTTGGTATCAGTTTCACTTTATGGTTACTGGTATCTTATATATCTGGTATATATAATTACACTGCAGAAATACTTGTAGGTTTCAAATTACATCTGGACTTCTTTCTGCTCTTTTTGAATAGATTTAATAGCATAAGCAATGGCATTGGTCAGAATCAGTGCAGCATTTAGTGCGATAAACAAGAAATATGTCACAAAATGCTGTTTTCTTCTGACTGTAGGTAACACCAGAGTAATAGTTAAAGATAAGTATGTGCACTACATATTAAACAGCATCTGTCTAATCACACCTCACAATTTTTGTTTCATAGTATACAGTTTACATTACAGCAGAAAGCTGCAGAAAGTGAATTGTAAGCTGCTGCAGAGGCTGAACGACACAAATAGTCACCGTTACCCAAGATATTCAGATATCCACTAAGATATGTGACCCACATCAGCAGAGAAATCTATAATTTCCACATTATTCCCACCGGCCACTCCGGTCTGATGATCATGATGACGATGATTTCATTTCTGGGAACAAGTCTGCAGGTCTTTGTGACCATTATGTGCAAACTAATGACTCAGCACATCACAGCGAGTCTCTCAGTGAGCGATCGCTTTTCATTTGTGTTAAAACTGTTGTTAGTCATTATAATTCACTGGCACATCAAACTGCTTTGTCAGCAATTCTGCCAGAGGTAAACAGTTTTACATTTTAGAGGTTTTTAATGACATCTTCTCCGTGTTTATGTTTATCTGCAAATATCTTTCCTCACCGTTTATCACAAGCAAATAAAATGAAAACATTCATCTTTTTCTGCAAGCTGATTGATTCTCTAAATGTTGCTTATCAAAGCAGGCAGGCAGCTTTCTACCATCTTTTCCAAGATTGACAGTTCAGTTTTGTTTAATATCCTTATAATATACCTGCTTATACATGCATCATTATTGGCAAAATACAGTTTTGCTTTAATATAAATTCATCAAACTTTGCAACATTGATCTCACTACCTCCCATTTAACCCTTGTGTTGTCTTAGGGGTCAAAAATAACCCGTCACTATGTTTAACAGCAGAGGAAACCACCTTAATGATCTTTTTTCGACTTGAAATTCGATGACTTTTCCTAGAATGACCCCAACATGAGAAAAAACATCAACATTGCCTTTGTTCATATTTCCATTAAAGCTGTACACCAACAGGGTACCAATCTTGTCTTAAGCAGCTATGAAATAATTTTCATGCCTCAAAAACCATAAAAAACAAGCATGCATGCGGGCACGTACACATGCATGCTTGCTAAGAAATTATATTTACACCTATGCAGTACATTTAGCAGTACAAATAATAAAAAAAACAAAAAACCCTTTAGTAAAACAGTAAACCAGTAATTACAGGTGTGCTGTGATAAAAACGAGTGGATTCTACTGATTAAATCCAGTTTCTTTTGCACTGTAAAGAGGAAAACCCTATATATTCACAAGGTTTGTGATGAATGACAGGTTGTTTCTTCGTGCAAAATAGATTTGCACTTTAAAATCCCATCAAGCTGCTTTATATATGGGTTTAGTGAAGGTGGGTCATACAGAAAGTTAAGAGGAGGGTTGATCTTGACTGTAGTTACTCAGTCTAACCACTAGGTGGCACCAGCATGCTCAGTATTAAACGCTGGTTGTCTGTAGTGGAGACACCTGTGATTGGCTCAGCTAGCTGTACGTCACTGCTCATTTCAATTGATTTAATTTCTGAGCTGATGAGATAATTCATCTTTCTCTTAGGGCAGGCTGGGTCACTTTATTAGTGTTTTTCAAGTCTTCAGGCTCTTGTTACCTTATTGAATCATCTGTGTCGGTTAGAGTGACCTCACATTAGACACCCGCCACTGAAGCACACATGAGGACACATGTTTTTGAAAACACCTTCAATACAAGCTGCCTTTGTCTGCTCAAAGTTTGTTAGTTGTTTCTATAAAACCACACTGGAACAGTTATTCAGGAGGTTTCTAGGCAACACAAACTGGATTCAATGACTTTTTTTCAGCTCTTTATGGGCGCTTGGTAAAGTTGAAGGTCTCAGATTTGACTTTCTTTCATCTGCATATTCTATTGTGTTAGTTTGGAGCAGAAATGCTTTTTAGAAAAATGAAAAATAGCTTCTATTACTTAGACACAGCAGCAGTGCAGCTTTTAAATGCTTCAAAACCCAGAAATACTGACATATATCAACACAGTAAAGTGGGCTTTTTATCGCAGTAATATATATATTTTTAAAGCTATTCTGGAGTCTGAATTATGATAATTAAATCTCAGTGCTTCAGAGCACATTATCGACAGAGGAGCTGCAAGATATATGATCAAAAAGGGCTTATTGCGTCTTGTGAAAAGCTGCAGCTGTGATGTCATGGAGCTGCAGTGACGAGATGAAAGCCTCGATCAGTTCAGAGCTTTCTCTCCTGCAACACTTTATCACGAGGGTACAAGTCGTATCATGCTTCACTTATGCATGACTTACATGTATGAATTAATGCAGGATCTAGCATGAAGTGCTGCTGCTCACCGTAACAAATTATCAAGTTACTTTGTGTGATTTGTTGACACTTCATAGATCACCAGTTAGAGAACGTTATCTCACTTTAACTTTATCATACAGACTAGCTGTAGATTAGACTAGCTGTTTGGACAGGACCATGTATTCGCTAAAATATAAGCTTCATATTTCTAAAAGGATAGACCCGATGCTATTTTTGACACATTTACAACAGTTGCTGGCACATATATGTTTTTTTTCTGATCCTTCTTCCCTAATTTGTCAGCTGGTACTTGCTAAATGATTTTGGTTTCAGTGCATCTTTCTCTTCACAGTAAAGCATCATGATGGAAGATGATATTGATGGGTAACTTTTATAAAAGTACCATATTTTTATGCGATCAAACTGTGATGATGTGTTCAAAATATTAAATTAATTGGTAATATTCAGGCATTTTGGGGGATTACAGAAAAGTTTGAATTTGTTCCAATGAATTCTCTTTTATTTGGGATTTGTTTGTAGTTGATTTTGGGTAAGTAGACAGACCTATTAGTGTCCACGTTCGGTTGCACTCGAAAAAATCAATCTGTGCGCCTTTAATTAACTGGAACTGTTAGTTTTTAAGCCTACATTAGGGCTGGGCCATGTGACCTCAAATCAATATCACGATTAATTGAACATTTTACCTCGGTTATGATTGATGAATGATTGATTTTTTTTTTCTGACATGATCTCTACTGTAAATATGCCCAACTGTTAAAGCTGGGGTATTTTTTTCGAAGGAAAGAGAGCATATCTTTGTGATTTTAATCACAAAACGAGACACGAAACACGCAGGATAACTATTTTGTGGTTATTTATTGAAGATTTCGGACTGAAATCAAAGCATCGATTAAAATGAAAATGTCACATTTTAGTTTAGAAATCAACTTCTCTAAAACAGAAGAAAAGAAATAACTTGCATTCCTTGCAAACAGTTTTTATCACAGTGTTTACATTTGACTATTTTTTGTTTGTGTCGTCGTCCCTAAAGCCAAAATGTGTCCAAAAGACGGACATGGAATTTTTCTTGGGTACAAGCTGCTCGAGTGGCTCTGTTGGCTCTGTGTTTGAGTTCTCCTCACGTAGCAGATTGGACAAAATTTATCAGAATATTTCGAAAGATTGTGACGTTTAGAGGTTAAATTTCGATGAATTGCCCAGCCCTAGCATGCAATGAATCCAATAATCCTTACTGCAAACGATGTCCTGTGTTGTTTTGGGGGCATGGTGCTTTTAAATTACGATGTTGGACTGCCAGCCAACCCTACTCCTTTGGTCCTGAAATAAACTTTTATAGAGGAATTCAGCTAATTTGGTTCTGAATCTATTAATGTAGCATATGAAGTCACTGTGTGTTAACATTCCTCGACGGGTGAACTAATCATCACAGTGATTTGTTTTGTTGAGCAACAGGAATTCATGATGTATCCTGAAATAATTCAGGCTTTAAATCATCATCACAAGTCATGCATTAGTTAAGCATTACTACATATACTAAGTATATATGGCTTTATTGTAAATATTTACCACATGATGCCTGGCTCCATTGGTGCTTTTCTCTGATTGCTTCATGCCTTTTCCACGTGTGTTTCTGTGTCGCTCTCTTCTGCTCGGTGCTTTCTCTTAATGAGAGAAGATGGATTGATGTTGCTTTCCACTTGAGAGCGCCGCCTGTTAGCAGCCTCCATCCGTATCTGTCTCTCTGCAAACATTCCCCATACATTAGGCACTTACTGTACAGTGTGTGCATAGTACTGTGAGTTCATACATCTGCAGTGTTGGTGACAAATCCTTTTTCTTCTGCAGTCTTGCTGCCACATTGCACTGTACAGGATCACACGTGTGTATGAGCCGTGTGATTCAACGTATGTGCAGTGATGGTGGGTGGTAGCCTATAGAGGCTTTATGTGGCAATGAGTTCAGTGGTGGAGGAGAGAGGAGTCATGTGTTTGAAGATTTAAAGCCTATGTCAGTGTTTTTGCTGGGAAATGTGGATCAAGTTTCTTTTTTAATAAGGGCTGCAACTAATGTTTATTCCCATAACAATGAATTTGTGAATTGTTTTTTCAAATAATTGGTCAGTTTAAAATGTCAGAAAGTAGTAATAATCACAATATTCCAAAACCTAAGATCACGTTATTTATTAACTGATTAACTCATATATTAGATGACTGAGAGAATAGCAGAAAATATCACATTTGAACCTGCAAATGTTTGGCATTTTTGTTTAATATATATAATTTAAACAGTTTATAATAATTTCAGCACAGCTCTATTTATAGTTTTTAAAATGGGCTAATCCAATGGATTAAATGCCTTTAAAATCCAGGTACTTCATCATACTAATGCAGGAATCCTGCAGATTCCATGTTGCCATTAAAAAGCCTGCCATGACCTCCTACAACCAATCATATCTCAGCTCCTGATGAGAAAAAGGGCTATCATGTGCCCCCTATTTATTCTCAACAGTCTTTAAATTTGATTTCTCCCCTGCTCGCTGTCATTCAGGGAGGCTTTTGGGTCAAGTGTGTGTGCATGTGTGTGTTTGTGGCACAGAAAGCTGCTCACTAACAGCCGAGAGAGAGAGAGCTAGAGACAGAGAGAGAGAGAGGGAGAGAGGCAGGACTAACGGGGAAGCGGATAGGAGGAGGAGGAGAGCCAAGGAGGGAGGGGTGGATTGTGAGAGTGAGAGATCGAGCAGAAGAGAGTGTGAAGCTGCAGCAGCCGGGAGATAAAAGCTTTTCCTCTCCCTCCACCGGTGTCTGCGAGCGAGGGATAGAGCAGAGGAGCGAAGCCAGCTGAGGGAGAGACGAATCCAGGCTGCCTGCTGTCACCGGAGCTCCCGGCTTCCCTCGATCAGCAGGCCTCAAAACCACAAACGCACAGCAGGACAAGACACACTCGTGGACACGTATGCAGACAGGCTCTCACACACAGCTGACCGGGGGACCGCCCAAACACACACTCTCCAGGACGGACACATACTTGCCGTTCTCTCTCCTCCACCGTATCAATCGGATCAATCCAGCCATGCTCGTCTGACGGAGCGATGGTTTCCTTTTAGCTGGAGACGCCCAGCGTTCCTGTTTCTGCTCTTTGTATTTTTAAGGGGGACGTGGATTTGCGGACCCTCTAACCTCTAAGCTGCTGTGCTGCGTGGAGTTCAGGACTGCCCTTCACTGGACACTGAATCCCTTTGGCTCCGTTCCAGACACACATCTGTAGCTCAAATAGGTCTGCTACTTTAAACTACATCCCGACAAGACCTTAGCCGAGCCGATGGAGGACCGGTCTCTGCCTCTGAGTCTGGCTGCTAACCTGGATGCCTCCTCCTAATTAGATCTAGAGGACGTGAGGAGTTATAAAGAGACTAACAGGCAGCAGAGAGGATATACAGAAAGAGTCTTTTCCTCCTCATCCTGACAGTTTTTTTCGTCTCGGTATAAGACGTGGTCTCCATACCCCCCCACCTCCTGCAAACTGTGGATTTTGTCAGGCTGTTGCATCGTCGCACTGCACCACCTGATGAAGGGGAAGCTCGCTTGAGTAACTGGCAGACTGACAGCAGGACGCTGAAGGTTTATGATTGGACAGGACTGGAACACATTTCACAGCCAACTCTGCCCCTCAGGGAGTCTATAACTATTGAGGTGGGGGAATCTTCAGACTGGTATCCAGGAGAGAGGCATGTGATGCTAAACTGTCTGGGGAGTTGAAGGTGGAGTCTGTCTGCATTTGGCTGCCTGCAAACTTAGACCCTCCTCAAAACGCACAGCTGCAATTTGTGGGTCTTCTGGATGAGCATGAGTTGACTCCACAGGTAGCTGGCTGCCCGTGATGATCATTGTAAAGACTTTTCTGCCAATCTCATCAATGGGAGAAATCAAGGCCAGTGATTTTGGATTCCAGCACATCATAGAGGAGGAACACACACACGAGCGGGAAGCATCAACACACCAGCTCAATGAAGAGGATAAACCGTGGGAGGATGACAAGGAGAAGCATCAGGGCGGGAAGCCAATGCTCTGATTGAGTATTTAACAAGCTGTCAGAGTATTGGCTGAATCTCCCAGCAATCTGCGGCAGCATTGGCTGACTGCACACTATCTCTCACCCACAACCAATCTGGGCTTCGTGCTGCCTCGGCAGAACGAGACACCGACTACGAGGGATATCGACAGCTTCAACATTAATACTACTTTCACTACGAGCACCGTGACGGATAGGATTCCCGCCGATCTCTGTTGTGTGGCTGTTACGGATCCCACGTCTCTCCCCTCTTGCACTGCAATAACATTACCACAGTAGCAGAGAGGGGCGTTATTAATTCATGAGCTCAGATAGCTGCTAGATCTCAGTGTGGATAGAGCTCTTGGATTTCTCCGGCACCTGGAACGACAGCAAATCTTAATTTGTGGTTTTATCGAGGATGGAAAGAGGGATGTGAATGAAACTGCAGCAGACGATGGTGTCGTTTCTCTAACTTCACCAAGTAGCAGTAACCTCATATATGTGGGAAATATGACATTGAATCAAGAAGTGAGATAAGACTCCTGCAGAACATACACTCAGACTTTCGCACTTCGTTCTCATGGCACACACAAACACATGCAGTGTGTGTGCGAAGCAGCTGGAGCTTCACTAATGGTCTGAATTGCACCACATTTTTCTCTCTCCCACACTCATCATCCTGCCTGACACATTGCCTTACCAGGTAACAGCTCACCTGGCGAAAGCCTGGTGATAAATCAGAAGCCTGACCCTAACCGAATTAATTTGCCTCCCTTGTGTGGCTCTGCTGACATAACTGTGTCCTCGTGTCCTTGACTGTGACCACAATACTTCTGCAGATAAACGGAGCGAGTTAAGCAGCCAACTGCCTGCACATATACATACATACGAAGTTGTATGTAGAAATAGTAAAGTGCACCCCCTGAACCTAAGTCAGGTGAGGTGAAGGGAAGAGGAAGGACAGTTGGGAGCTGCCAGCCGTGTGAATGAACCAAAAACTGCCTGAGGAAAAGACTTGACTTTCCATCTCTGTTCTCTCTGTGACAGCTTACATCGTCCCTCTTTCCTCTCACCGGGTTGTATTTAAGATGCTGCCTTGGAAAATGGAGCAAAACACTCCGTTCCTGACTTCACATTACTCACAGGTGTCAGATTAATGAGGGAGCTGTCAGTCATTGTCAGCCTATCTGAACATTTCTTCTCTACGGTCTCTTCCTTTGAAGGATTTTGCTTTCAAACACCTGGATTAAATGTCCGAACCTACATGAACGTTGATTTGACCTCTCGGATGGATTAACTGGCTGTATTTGCTGTGGTTTTCGTTTTTATACGCTGTTATCTGTCAAGATCAAAGACATGGGGAACTCTATGGGTTGCGTGAGGCCTCCTCGGGAGGGAGAGCTCAGTGGAGTCCCCCCACTTTCACCAAAGAAGCGTCTACGTTTCAGGCGTAAGCACAAGGGCAAGAAGAACAGGAAAGGAGAGTTGGAACAGGAGGACTTTGAGCGACGAAGAAGCCATGACGAAAGAGAGGACGAGGATGAAGACGATGAAGAGAAAGCCACGGTTTCAGAGACAGTAAATTTAAGTGACAGAGCTCAGACTCTTAAAACAGTGCCTGATACCCTGTTAACCAATCTGCACAGCAATACCTTGTCCCCCGGCTCCGTGAGCGCCACTTTAGGGGGTCGTTTGGGCAACAGAATACTTGAAGCGTCCCCCAAACCAAGTCCAGCCTGGAGAGGGGTTTTCTGCCTTCCAGGGGAAGAAGACACCGTTAGCGCCATCGTTGATGTCTCCAGCATCCCGAGCCAAACCACGACCACCACCCCGGTCTACACGGTCAACACGGTCCCGACCCTGGGCAGCACCACTCCAGGTGGAGGCAGGGTCTGTCGTGTGAAGGAGAAAGTCCAAGGGGTCTTGGAGAAACCTTGGATCCTCCGACAGAAGAAGGAGAAAAAAGACAAAGGGAGGGTAGAGAGAGAGGAAAAGGGGGATGGGGGAGTTAAAGGGGGACCAGAGGGAACTACAGCGGTGGTGCGGACACCTTCAGGAAGGGAGCACAAAGGTGTGGTCCATATTCGCGAGGTGGACGGTAAACTGTGCGTGGTGAGGACAGTGTACCCCAGTGATTTTGGCTCTCCAGTGTGGAGGGGCGAAGGTGGCAGCGAGGTCGAGGTGCGCAAGGAGCCCCTCGCCCCGTCTCCAGTCACAGGAAATATCCTCAAAGTCCAACTGTCTGAGGAAGACAAAAGTAGAGCCAAAATGTCTGCAGGGAGTTTCCCCTCGTTGTCTAACCAAATGCAAACTCAGGAGACTTTGGCTGTCAAGGGGTTTAGTTTGGACACGCCGGTTCGTGCACAGGAGCAGACCTCTTTGTTGGAGTCGGGTTACGCCAGCGACCTGCCGCTGACCTCTCCAGAAACGGCAGGCACCACTCCCAGTCAAACAGACTGGGGAGGGCTGACCAGCAGCTCGTCAGAGAGGCTGGACTCCATGATGGAGAGTCCTCTGTCACTGCAGCAACAGGCGGCTGTGAAATACCTGCCACAGGTTTGACTCCATCTACCTCTGCCTCTGTCCTGTCACTCCCACTTCAGATCCATTAGCCGATCCTTATTTTTAGCTCTTGGAAAATGACACAAGAATCAGATGATTAATCCAGAGGTTCACAATAGTTTTGCCAAATGTGAGGAATTGCTGCTTTATTCAGTTTTTATAATTATAAATGGAATAGCTTTGCGTTTCAGACTGGTGGTAAGACAAAACAAACCATCTAAGGATAATACCTTTCGTTTTAAGAAACTGTGATTCTTACGCCTTTGTCCTGATTCTCCTGCTCCCAGTGAACAAATGAACTGATTACAAAGGTCACTTGTTGGTCTCCAGATACACCCAGATGTAGTCACCATTGATTGTTTTTTAAAGGTTTTGTTACCAGGAGGAAAGGAATGGTTGGGTTAATGAGAATATAGTGATGAAAATGGAATTCACAAGTTATTCCTCTACTCAACCATTTGGGTTATTTTGCCATAAATATGACAGTGACATTAAACTCCTGCGTTTTGTTGTGGGGCCTGTAAAGGTGAAGGTCTGTGGCCCCATTCTACAAACCGGTGGTTTATAGTGCGGCAGACAGGCATTCACTGCTCTTTATTTGAATAAGTGTGAGGCTTTTTGATGGGTGCTTTTGTTGCCATTTGTGCACCATGTTTGTGGTCATGAAGGGTTATTTATATATATGTGTGTGTGTGTGTGTATGTGTGTTATCAGCTCTAAAAAGGCCTCTCTCCATTCTTTCCACCTCTGTCCCCAGAGTCTAATCAACGCAGCACAGGCTGTCTCTCCATCCTTCTCTCTCTCTCTCTCTCTCTCTCTCTCTCTCTCTCTCTCTCTCTCTCTCTGTCTCTCTCTGTCTCTCTGTCTCTCTCTCTCTCTCTCTCTGTCTGTCTTCTCCTTCACCTCTTTCCATTGCTTGTTATTTTCCTCACACCACAGCTATTCCCTCACTCCTGACGTCTGTTAGTGTGTGAGAAACAGACAGGCCGGGTGTTTGTTTGTGTGAGAGAAGGGTCATTGCGTCAAATGACAGGTTCCCTCCCGCTTAAGACTCAAACTTGTCATTTGCTAACCAATTCAGCAGCAGCACATCTGCGCCTGACTGTGTCTGTCAAGCTCTAATAGTCCTGGCTGAAAAAAAGGTTCAGGTTACTTCGGGAAAAGTAGAAGGGGAAGGGTGAGATTGGAAGTCTTTTATTTGATTGTATTCAGCATATTTTATACAGTTTGCTGCCTGCCAGTCAGACTGGAAAGTTTGGTTTCTTGTTTCAGTTCCTTTGGTAAATTCCATTTGAGAAATAAAAACATGTGTTGTAAAATATTATTGCCACATATCAACTTTGCCACACTAAAATAGCCTACAAACTTTAATCTATATTACAAGCAAAGTAAAGTAAATTATTCTGCTCTCACTGCTTCCCCAGTGCAACTCCTCCATTGACGACACATAAAAGCAGATGCCATTAACAGAGTGAACACTGCAATACAAGAATAAATATGCATCAGTAATGCAGACATAAATCAAACTTAAAAAATGAGACTAACAGGCTAAGCTATAGTCAGCAAACTAACAATCAACATGCTACTCAAATAGCGTGCTAACACGCTAATGCTAAAGCGCCAATGCCAGCACCATTATGCTAACACATAATCTGTGTTATTTGCAGCATATAATTATTCAACTTACATATGTGTACAAACATAGTTCAACAAGTTCAACTTACATGCTGAATCTGAGACATGTAATGCAAACTTTTGGTATTTATTAGGCAGTGTCACAGAAAAAGTAAATATCTATATCTATTTATAGCTAAATCTGTACGCTGTGAGAAATAATAATAATGCTGAATTTTACCTTTAGGGGTACAACAGCTGGTCACTGGGGCTCTAAGGTACATTTATACATTTTTAGCCCCTTAAAAAAGTTCTCCTAGTTAATTGAGATCCAATAGTAAGTCCTTGGGGGTACATTAACATATAATGTACCTTTGGAGGACAGAAATGGACTCCATTTGTACCCATATTTCTGATGGGGCTAATTGTTTGACCTCAAAGTATGTATCTTTTTGAATGCCAAAAAGGGACATATATGTTCCCAAGCCAATGTCAGGGGGTACTGACCCAGTGACAAGCCACTGTACCCCTAAAGGTACATATTCAGCGCATTATTTCTGAGAGACAAGATTTTGGTATCAAAAGTTCTCTGCTTTCTGTTTATAGTCCATTAGTTGTCCAAATAGTTCTCACCAAATGCATTGTCTCTCTATGACAACCATTTAGCTTTTTCTCAGCATTTTTAATTTATCTACATTCCTATCGAGATATCTGTTGAGAGAAATTGGCCCAAATGTCCTCTGGAAATAGACCTGCAGAAAGATAAGGTTTAGTGGGCTAAACAATGACCAGGGACTCTTGGCACAGATATCTGTTATCCTGACATCGGCTGGCTCCACCAGAACACCAAAAATATTGTCTGCTGCTCTCAGAGGCTAAATGGTTTTTGAGCGGTAGCTGATGGGTTTCAAATTGGTAGTAAAGCTACTAGCCCTGTCTGCAAGGGCATTTCTTTATTACATTTAAAAGAAAAAATGTAATTTAAAAAGCCTTTGTATTGTCCAGACACAGCTATGGTGCAGTGCCTCATGACTAATTGTTTCTTGTTGTTATCTGGTGAGCTTGTTAGTGTAGCTCAATGCTTTTTCCATTTAGGATGTGAACATTTTTTGCAGGAGTGATCAGAGAGAGAGAGAGAGAGAGAGAGAGAGAGAGAGAGAGAGAGAGTTTCTGTACAAGCTCACAGCTTTTCAGCTCCTTCACCTTGGAAATGAAAAGGCTGCTGCAGCCACTGCAGTGATACAGCAGATGACGGGCACTTTTCACTATGTCGGCAGCTACAGTTTGCTCCATGTTACAGAGGCAGTACAGTACGGCTGAGCAGTACAGCAGCTGACGTCATGTTTACTTTAGCTACATGTCTCTTTGGATGTTGCTGAGTCATGAGAAAAGCACACAGAGGTTTCCGGCTGGAGAGGGTTTTTACCGAGCAGCAATAATCAATACTCCTGTCTTGTGTGCTCCTGTGTCATAAGAGTAGTGTGTGTGTGTGTCGGGATGCCTCTGTGTTCAGTTCAAAGTGCAGCTGTCCTTTGTATGCGGGTGTGTGTGATGCTCGTCTTTGCATAAAAAGGGATTTGAAATGCGCATTCATCAGTGAGACGGCTGGTTCGTCGAGCCTCCAGGGGATTCCTACCACTCACATTCATCCATACACTCGTCCTCCAGTGTCTGAAGCTATCCAGCTATCCATCCATCATCTGTCTTTCCATCCTTTTTTTTTCTTTCTTAAGGACTGAAAGCCAGGGTTTGACAGAGGTGCTTTTTGTTTCGGTGCCAGTCGAACAGTTAAACCATCTTGTTTCTTCTTTTATCTCCTCTTCCTGTCCACCCTCCATTCTCCCCTCGTCGTTATCCCCTCCCACCATCCATCCCTCGCTCTCCCGCCTCTCTCCCCCTGCAAACTTCAAAGAGGCCATGTTTCTAAAAGAGGGCTGGTCCAGAGCCACAGGGGGGCTGCTGCTGGTGGATGTTTGTGACTGAATCATGTCTGTGGTGACACCTCAAACAAATCTGTGCGTGTTTCTGTGTGCAGCACGTCTGTACGACTCTCCATTCTCTATCTGTACTCAAGTCACGTGGATATAAACAGAACATATAGACGAACACCCAGCAGCAGAGACAAATGTCAAGTCTCAACACCAGCTCTTCAAACATGCACACAATGTGATATTTATACTGCGTTAATTTGTACATTGTGGTTGTCATGAAACCGGAGCTGCACTCTGTTTTAGTGTGTGCAACATGTACTTACTGCAGACTTTACTGGGTGGAGATGAGTATGTATTGTGGTCACATAAAGTATTGTTGCATTGTTGTTTTGTGTCTGAATAGCTGAGTTTGATGTCTACCAACATGCACGGCACCGTTACTTATCATATAGAGGATAGAAATAGATTTATTGTGGATTTTTTCAGTCACAATAAGTTGATTTCCCTTTTCTGACATAATCACGAATATCATCTAGTCACTAGAAAAAGATGTACATTTATTTACATTATATCATATTGCCTGTTGCTCTCTTTGTTCCTTTTATAAAGTATTGCTTGCTATTCTATCAGAGCTCATTTTTCTGCAGAATTTACTGCAGTTCACTTGTTTTTCTCTCTGATTGTAACAAGTAGAATTTATTCAATTTTATGGGAAAATTCATCTTCTAATTTGATGATAATTTTTTGTTCCATTGCATTGGTTTTAACCCTCAGGGCCCACTTTAATGTACTACCCTTTCGAGCCCTTTGGGCTGAAAATGTCCACCTCTAAAAAAAATGCTATAAAAACTTTACAGATTAATATTTTTTTCTACTTTTTTCTGCATAAACCTCTTAAACAACTTCTGCCCTGCTCAAAACTATTAAACATTCAAACATTTTGAGAATTTTAACCCTTTAAATGCCAGTTTGATTGCATGATGTCATTGATGTTTTATATGAAAAAAACACAAAAATTTAGTTATTTTTCATATAATATATTTTTTTGGGTCGGGACATTGGTTTTTATCACAGCCTTGGATATGTCAAAGATTAAGAACAAAATTGATTTTGATGCATTTTTAGTTTTTGTGTAGTGTCAGATTTAAAATGTACTACCCTTTCGAGCCCTTTGGGCTGAAAATGTCCACCTCCAAAAAAAATGCTATAAAAACTTTACAGATTAATATTTTTTTCTACTTTTTTCTGCATAAACCTCTTAAACAACTTCTGCCCTGCTCAAAACTATTAAACATTCAAAGATTTTGAGGATTTTAACCCTTTAAATGCCAGTTTGATTGCACAATGTCACTGTTTTTCAAAGAAAAAACACAAAAAAAATTGAGTTATTTTCCATATAATAAATAATTTTTGGCTGGGTCATTGGTTTTTATCACAGCCTTGGGTAGGTCAAAGATTAAGAACAAAATTGATTTTGGTGCATTTTTAGTTTTTGTGTAGTGTCAGATTTAAAATGTAAAACCCTTTCAGGCCCTTTGGGCTGAAAATGTCCACCTCCAAAAAAAATGCTATAAAAACTTTACAGATTAATATTTTTTTTTACTTTTTTCTGCATAAACCTCTTAAACAACTTCTGCCCTGCTCAAAACTACCAAACATTCAAAGATGTTGAGAATTTTAACCCTTTAAATGCCAGTTTGATTGCACAATGTCACTGTTTTTCAAAGAAAAAACCACAAAAAAATTGAGTTATTTTCCATATAATAAATAATTTTTGGCTGGGGCATTGGTTTTTATCACAGCCTTGGGTAGGTCAAAGATTAAGAACAAAATTGATTTTGATGCATTTTTAGTTTTTGTGTAGTGTCAGATTTAAAATGAAAAAAGCCCTTTTTGGCCACTTGATGGCAGACATGTTCACTTCTAAATAATGCTTTAAAAATATTACTGATATATATTTTTTTCCAACTTTTTTGGATTAAATCTTTCAATCAACATCAGTCCTGATAAAAACTATCAAATATTCAATTATTTTCAGGATTTTAACCCATTAAATGCCAGTTTTGATTCCATGATGTCACTGTTTTTCAAAGAAAAAACAAACAAAAATTGAGTTATTTTCCATTTAATAGATAATTTTTGGCTGGGGCATTTATTGGGGCATTTATTTTTTATCACAGTCTTGGATATGTCAAAGATTAGCAACAAAATTGATTTTGATGCATTTATAGTTTTTTTGTGTAGTGTCAGATTTAAAAATCTACTACCCTTTTATGGCAGACATGTCCACTTCCAAAAACACTATAAAACTATTACTGATATATATTTTTTTTCAACTTTTTTGGGTTAAATCTTTTGATCAACTTCAGTCCTAATCAAAACCATCAAATATTGCATAATCATCAGGATTTTAACCCTTAAAATGCCAGTTTGACTACATTATGCTAATATTTCTTATGAAGCAGATTTGCTGTGTTTTGTTAGATGTGTGTGTGTGTTTGCTGTTTTGTGTGTCTTGACCTCACTGTAAAACTTGAAAAGTTACTACTGTCATACACAGCCATATATGCACTCTTCCAAGTCAATAAAAACATGGGCACTTAAAAAAAAAAAGCTCCAGACAGTTTGTGACAGGACTCCAGCCAGGTGCAGAAACTTACAAACCGTGGTTTTTGTTTTCTCCACAGTGAGCTCTTTGAAGTGTAGTAAGAGAAGAGGGACCATGTTTTTATTGACTTGAAAGAGTTAATATATGGCTCTGTATAACAGGAGTAACTTTATTAGACATTACAAGTTTTACAGTAAGGTCTAGAAACATGAAACAGCAAACACACACACACATCTAACAAAACACAGCAAATCTTGTTTTCATAAGAAATATTAGCATAATGTAGTCAAACTGGCATTTTAAGGGTTAAATTCCTGATGATTATTTAATATTTGATCGTTTTGATTAGGACGGAAGTTGATCAAAAGATTTAACCCAAAAAAGTTGAAAAAAATATATATCAGTAATAGTTTTATAGTGTTTTTGGAGGTGGACATGTCTGCCATAAAAGGGTAGTACATTTTAAATCTGACACTACAGAAAAAACTATAAATGCATCAAAATCAATTTTGTTGCTAATCTTTGACATAGCCAAGGCTGTGATAAAAAATAAATGCCCCAGCCAAAAATTATTTATGAAATGAAAAATAACTCAATTTTTGTGCGTTTTTTATTTGAAAAACAGTGACATCATGGAATCAAACTGGCATTTAAAGGGTTAAAAACCTGAAAATAATTGAATATTTGATAGTTTTTATCAGGACTGAAGTTGATCAAAAGATTTAACCCCAAAAAGTTGGAAAAACATATATTTCAGTAATATTTTTAAAGCGTTATTTAGAAGTGGACATGTCTGCTATCAAGTGGCCAAAAAGGGGTTTTTACATTTTAAATCTGACACTACACAAAAACTAAAAATGCATCAAAATCAATTTTGTTCTTAATCTTTGACCTACCCAAGGCTGTGATGAAAACCAATGCCCCAGCCAAAAATTAATTATTATATGGAAAATAACTCAATTTTTTTGTGTTTTTTTCTTTGAAAAACAGTGACATTGTGCAATCAAACTGGCATTTAAAGGGTTAAAATTCTCAACATCTTTGAATGTTTGGTAGTTTTGAGCAGGGCAGAAGTTGTTTAAGAGGTTTATGCAGAAAAAAGTAAAAAAAAATATTAATCTGTAAAGTTTTTATAGCATTTTTTGGAGGTGGACATTTTCAGTCCGAAAGGGCTCGAAAGGGTAGTAAGCTTGTACACAGTGTATTATAGAGCCATTAGAAAAAATTAAATTAGAATTTCAAAATATATCAAAAAAGAAATCCTTCTTCCAAAAATCATGTCATTTGCAGTATCACAGCCAAAATTATTGCCAAAAATCAAGTGAAAAATTTCTGAAATGGCTGAAAATGTCCTTAGTGGGCCCTGAGGGTTAAGCATATTTTGTTAACTATTGTGACAATGTTGTGAATAGTAATTATTCTGGCCAGGATAATCATGACATGAAATTCTAATATCGTCCCATGTTTCATTAATTCACTGTGACAGCAGGAAGTCTAGTTGTACCTCTAATCTTATGGTCTCCACAAATCACACAATCGTAGATATCTAATGATGATGGAGGAGAAAGACCTGCAGGAAGTTCAGAAGAGTTTGTTCAGTTCATTTTTTGTTGCTGATTTGTAGTTGAATATCCAGCAGGCTCATTTACAGTGGTACTAATGATTTTACAGTGTGTTGGCTTTGCAAAATGCATAAACTAGTGTGTTAATCAGTTGTGTTCACAACAGGAGATTATCTTACCAAACAATATAACTGCCGTGAAGTTCTCTAAAGTTGAAATGGACAACTTGAACATTTACTGCTCGAGCACACAGAGGTCAAGAACATGTTTATGTGATAAAATATTCAAAACTTAAGGTTCATTCCCCTTTTTCAGGAGCTTTAGAGCATGCCACAGTCTCTTCTTCTGCTTCACCATTCTTTGCAGAAGAAGGCAGTAAAATACAGACAATAAAAAAGCAAGCAAACCTTGAGTTTAGAATATTTTACTGCACTATTTTACCGTCTTTTACTGCTCCTACAGGACCAGTTCAAGGCTTAAAGCATTATATACTGCATATATGAATAAACCAATAGCTAGACATGCACAGCAGTAAGTGGTGGATGAGCTACACTGTTGCAGTGGGAGTGTAGGCTCTCTGTGCAGATGCAGCCCTCACACAGAGTGCTGTATCAATATTCAGATGGAGGATTAGATGGTCTGTAGTTCTCTGCAAAGGAGGTTGTAGATGCATACAGAGAGACTCTGCAGGAAAACAGCAGAATCTGCGTTTGCTCATTCTCTTTCAAGTCACAAACTCTGTTATATATCTTTATTGCTTGCACGGTCAACGAGACACTGATCGAAATGTAACTGCTGCAACATACTGGTGGTTTTGACTGCAGTGTGTGTCTTTATTAATGCATACAGTTTATTTCTGCATAATTGTCGAGATTTGGAAGAATTTTTGTACTTTGCAAACTATGCAGTTGCAAGTCACCCCCTCTCCTCCGCTGCTGGCCTTGCTACTCTTTTTCATCTCTCTCTCCCCTCCCCCCTCCCCCTCCATGTCTTTTTTGGCTGTTACTGCAGTCTCCTGGCACACGCTGGACTTTCATACTGCTCTATATTAGCAGCAGGAAGAGAGAGAGTGAAAGAGGAGTGTAGGACAGTGAGAGAGGGAAAAGAAGGGATGACAGAAGAATACTGATGACAATAACGGCAGCCAAGCACTGACAGTAACTGCATATACATCACTCAGCCTTTGTCACCGTGGACAGTCGGGCCAAAACAGAGCTAATTGAGAGGAAGAAGGACGCACGGGGAGAATGGCTGAAGTGGTCGTGAAGCTCAGTGGGCAGAACACGTAGATAGAGTAGCTGTCAGTCTCCATGGTTCCTCTTCAGGCCTTCAGCAAACATGTACTTTATGTCCTCGAGGTGCTGAGGAGCTGACAGCCAAAAAGCATCTGCTGTTTATGTTTATTTTTGTCCCGGGTCAAACAGTACAGTGTTTGTTTGCATCGACTTTCAGTACAAGCCAGAAAGTTTAAAGTCAGAATCTAGAAGACTTTTCAATTAAATAAAAGTCTCTTAATCACTTTGTCTAGCGTCAAATGAGGATGTTTTTCCTTGTCTGACGTGAGGGTCAAAGGACTGAGAATGTCTGATCCCGAACAGACTGTAAGGCCCTTTGAGGCAAATCTGTGATCTGTGAATTTAATTGATGGATATTATGAAGTAAGTATTATGAACTGGGTGTCTGTGGCGACATTCCCGGGAAAAATCATTAGTTGGTGATCGTTTCCACACCTACAGTTTGTTTGATCCGGTCCGTGTCTGCTGATAAGTTTGTGAACTTGGAATGTTTTCCCCTTGGTTTGGTTTGGTGAACCAAAACACGTTACAAACAAACCACATGAGAACATTCAAGTTTGCTTCTTGGTCAGATGTTTCTGGGTCGAGAGCAAGAAGGTAAATATAGTAAGAAGGACCTGTGTTCTGGACTAGTCTGTTAGAGTTAGAGTAGGTTGGATCACGTTCCCACCTCAAACAATCTGTCTCAAGTTCTCCTATCTCAACTGTCTAGTTGTTTTTATCTGTTCTCGTGTGTTTCTGTGGTCACACATGCCAGGTGCGACAAAAAGCACCCATAAGGGGTATTTCCATTACAGTCCAATACCCGGTATGAGGCAGGACTCACTTGCCGAAACGCCCCTAATTTGAACTGTTTTCCATCACCTTGCAGTGGTTGGTCTGTCAGAGAGGGAAGGCAGAGCTAAGGCAACATACTTGCTCCTTTAACTCACTTGTGTGTGAGGCAGAATATTGTTTTTTTCCATCTCTGCTCGTGTTGCGAGCGAACAGTTACTATCACAGAACGAAGAGAAGAGCCAAACTTCAAAAACATGCAACTACTGCTTCCGTCTTAACAGTGGCATCCTACCTGACATATTTTGAAAAGCAGCAAGAATTATGATGCCTTACCTTAAAATAATAACAAACAACTGAAGAAATCCTAAGAGCTGATTGATTATGTGAAATCAAACCAATTTGTGGCACTTATTAAAGGCTCGCTTTCCCATTAGCACATTATTCAGATGGACCGTGTATATGTGACCCTGTCTGTCTCTGGTGAGCCACATCAGTGGGACAAAACAAAAGGGGGAATGACTGGAATATAGAAGAGGCAGAGGATGAGAAGGCTGAGCAGATTGATCAGCATCTGAGGCAGAGCAGATGAAAGAACATGAAAAACTGAAGAGACAGATCGAGGTTTGGGAGGGAGGGGAGGGGGGAGAGACAGGAGGAGATGAAGGAGAGGAGGCGAGGGAGGGGGGAACACACGAGCTAATGAGCAGGCGAGACTGACGATGGAGTAAAAAAAACACCTACATTAATATAGAAACACATGAAACTCATTCAGACGCACACACTGAGGGTTATTGATTATTATCAAGATGAAGGAGGAGTTCAAACGGAGACGACAGGTGGAATCAGACCTCATATAGGCAGAGCAGACGGTACTTTCTGCCGAGTCATTGTGGCTTAAAAAAATGATTTTATCTGCTGAATATTGCCTCGAGATGGAACCTAATATATGCAGCAGGATCTTGAAAGCCTATGCAGAATTCCTATGATATATTTATGTCATTTCAGTACATTTTGCAGCACAACTCTTTTATTTCTCTTGCAGGAAAGGTTGAATCCTAATAGTAAACCCGACTCTCTCTTTCTCTGTTTCCCTCCAGATTTCAGAGATCTATGTGAGCGGCGAGTCGGGCGACCTCACAGCCAAAGAGAAGCTGTTGTTATGGAGCCAGCAGGCGACAGAAGGCTACCCCGGCCTCCGCTGTGTCAACTTCACCTCATCCTGGAGCGACGGACGCATGTTCAACGCTCTGCTGCACAGATACAGGTTAGACAGCGAGCCACAAGACAGTGTCACCTGTTTGTTTTAGTAATTAGTGGTTGTAAAGTCGATACCCCATTAAAATGTTTGCAGTCAAGAAGCTTTTTACTCAGTTGCACTTTAAGTTAAACTGCTTGAGATGGATGGAGAAAATCTTTAAATGCTGAGCTGATACACAAATCCTCAGAGGGCTTATCCATCTGTGTCATACGTGTCATCAAAATATTGATTCAGGGGAGTTTAATACCTTTTTAAAAGGATATTTCAGGCATTCATTCTCAACTCATTTGCAGATAAATACATGTATAAAGAAATATTTTTAGACAATTTATTGCAAACCGCTTTGAATTCACCAAAATAGATAAAAAGTAAAAGGTGTTCAATACTTCCTGAATCACTACATGCAACCAGAAATACTCAGGACACACACTCACGCACGCACGCACGCACGCACACACACACACACAAAATTATTCAGATTACTTAGTTAAGTAAAAGTACTAATACCACACTGTGGAATTACTCCACTACAAGTAAAAGTCCTGCATTCAAAACTTCTGAACTGCTGAAACTACTGACGTAAAAGTACAAAAGCATCAGATTCAAAATTTACTTAAAGTATCAAAAGTAAAATTACTCATAATCCAGAATGACTCCACTCAGATTGTTTTATATATTCTAAATATATTATTATTAGATTATTATTATCATTGATGCATTTCAGTAAGCAGTGTTAACATTTTCTCTTAATCTACTGATATGTGGTTTATGTCTAATCACTTCAAATCATCATATCTTTTATGTTAAATCTCGACCTGAAATGTAACTAAAGCTATCAGCTAAATTTAGTGGAGTACAAAGTACAATACTTGCCTCAAAATGTTGTGAAGCAGAAGTATAAAGTTACATAAAATGGATATACTCAAGTAAAGTACAGGTACAGTACTTGAGCAAATGTACTTGTGTGTTTGCAGGCCAGACCTGATCGACATGGAGGTGGTGTCGCGGCAGAGTAACCGGGAGAACCTCGAGCAGGCCTTCGAGATCGCCGAGTCACTCGGGGTGACCAGACTGCTGGACGCTGAGGGTGAGACTTGGAGCTTAAATGCAGAAAAAGTCTGGTCGATTTTTTCCCCCCTTTGTTTGTTTCGCCAACAGAAGAAGATGCTCACCAGCTCTAATGTCTGACTGATGAATGCCAGTCTATGTATGGCTCGAGACCTGATGCGTTATATGTTTTTCATTTCACATGAGCACCTTCAAATCAGTTGCCATGGGCAGTTAATTTCCTGATAGCGGAGACATTTTGTTTGATATAGACTCGCCTCACCAGCTGGAAGTCTTGGTTACTGTTAAATGTTTGACTGTTATTACCTTATATTACCTTATAATACCTGTCACTCAAGTGTAAAGTGTTGCTGCAGTTATTGGTGCCATATTTAGTGCTCAGACTGGTCAAATAACTGATGATATGGTTTATTTGAATGTTGAGTTGTTGTTCAAATCAAATCAAATCAAATCAAACTTTATTTATATAGTGCTTTTCATACATATAAATGCAACACAGTGCTTTACAAAAAATAAGAATAAAAACGGATAATAAAAATGACAAAACCCACCCCTCCCATCCCCACATACACATCTGTATGTACACATACACATACATGCACACACTCACCTGTGGGAGCATCCACACCGAGAGGTGGCAGAACCCCCATGAGGGAACATTGGAGTTAAAAACTAAAAGCCTAAAAGACAAAAGGACAGGATAAAAACTAAAAGACTAAAAGACAAAAGGACAGGATAAAAACTAAAAGACTAAAAGACAACAGGTTCTGATAAAAACTAAAATACAATGGGAAAGAAAATACAAACGATGTAATGAAGAACTAAATAAGTAAATAGATAACTAAATAGGTAAATAAATAAATAGTAAAGTAATCCATTAAAAGCTAGACCAGCTGCACATTTATTATTTTTTACAGCCAGTAATTCTCTTAGCATTTTACTGCTTTAATTTATGTTGTAAACAAGCATTTTCTGCCTTAATATTTTATGGTTACGCATTATTTTCCTGTTAGAATTTTATGCATTAAATTAGGTTTAATTTAGAGCCAAATCTCTTTTGGAATCATCATGATTTCTTCAAGCTGATAATGTGATAACCACTCGTCTTCCTGCAGTTTTTCAGTCTTCTTTCCTTCTTCTCCTTTCTCTTCAGATGTTGATGTTCCGTCTCCAGACGAGAAGTCGGTGATCACCTACGTCTCCTCCATCTATGATGCCTTCCCCAAAATCCCTGAGGGAGGAGAGGGCATCGCTGCACAGGTTGGTCACATTCTGCTCCACCCGTATACTGCACACCACTATCACTGCAAACACTATTATACAGAGGAATATTCTCCTCTGTGGCAGAACTTTACAAACTTATTTTTTATGTCTTTTTTTCTTTCTTCTTCATATTAATTTGCTCAGCTTCTTTCTCAGCAGGACTGTGTAATTTCCATTTTGTTTGCTAGTCAAGTGTGCAGCTTTTTGAGTAATGGTCCGGAACTTTGAAATAATGATGCAATTAATTGAATATCGCCGTAGTCATTTATTATAAATTACTTTTTGAACAATGAACCCTGTAAAAAGACTGAAATGTTTAGTCTGTGAATTTTTGATGTATGATTTCCGACTGAGAAATCACTGCTCTCCTCTCTCCCTCCGTCTCCTCCTCCATCTCCTCCGTCTCCAGGAGGTGGACCAGCGCTGGTTCGAGTACCAGTCCCGGTTCTCCTCTCTGCTCCAGTGGAGCCGCCAGCATACGGCCCTCATGGCCAACAAGAACTTCCCACAAAACCCTGTGGAACTCAAGGTGAGCACCCAAAGATTTATTTAGATTTTTTTTCCTCATATGCATTAAGTTTCCTGTTACTTCTCTGTTGAATTAGTATGAGAGTTTGTGTTTAAGTTTGTGTTATTATCGTCAACTAAAACTGAAATTTAAGGAAATCAAAGCCATGAAAAAATATTGTTGCAAACCGAAAACTAAATAATAATAATAATAATATCCTTAAAAAAACATCCTAAATCCTATCCTATAAATGCTATAACTTTATTTAAAAAAGGAAAATTAACAGTAATACATTTAAGTTTTAGCTAAAATGAATAGAAAAAATGAGACAGCATGACTTTCTTTCTACTCTGGTGACATTAAACTCACAATAATCTTCAGAGTTAATCCCTTTTGTTGTGTGTAATCTTGTAGAATAATTAAAAATACATAATTTAAGTATTGTGGTAGAAATGTTGGCATGTAACCAAGCTATTCAGCTCAGTTTTCCTTCTGAGTTTGGAAGTGAAAGAGTACTCAAGTTTAGCCCCAAAATCTACATTTTTAAACATTTAACTTATCTCAAAGTAAACTGAATTTAACTGAGAAGCCAAAACTAAAATTAAATTTAAATAAACAAGTGAAAATTCAGAGCTATTATGAGGTTAGCACAGAGAAAAAGAGGGAACACACTTACCACATTTTCTCGTTAAATGTTTAATAACAAATTCACCACTAAACCTTGTTAGATGTAGAGAGACAAAGATGTTGGTTTATTATTTCAAGTGTTGTGATCCAAATTACCTCAAAGCAACAAGAACACCTATGTGCAAAGGCATTTGGTTGTGCTGGGAATCAGATCCCAAGCGTATTTTCTCAGCTTTTTCCTCGAAACGTGCAGCAAAAAACAAGAAGAGGAAGAGGAGAGAGCTGACAAGCAATTTCTGTTAAACCTTGAGAGAACAAATGAAGGGAAAGAGGGAAGGGAGGGGAGTGGAAGAGGGGTTTGATAAAATGGACGACAGCAGACAGAGGTGAGCGAGAAGAAGTGAAGATTAGTTTGCAGAAGAGAGATGTTGGAGGTGTGAATGAGCAGAGGCCTGACAATACGATTTCATCCCGATACTTGAGTTTTGTACGATATTATTGCAATATGGTGAGTATTGCAATACACTATATTGCGATTTGACTGCTTAACTGCATTTTGAGACCGGAAATTAAATCCATCCATCCATCCATCCATCCATCCATCCATCCATCCATTTTCCTTTGCTTATCTACGGCCGGGTCGCAGGGGCAGCAGGATAAGCAGGGCATTCTAGATGTCCCTCTCCCAATCCACAATGTCCAGCTCCTCCTGGGGGACCCCGAGGCGTTCCCAGGCCAGGCGAGAGATATAATCCCTCCACCGTGTTCTGGGTCTTCCCCGGGGCCTCCTACCAATTTAACAAATAAGAGAAAAATCTCAGTTCTGAATTGGGAGGCAGCCATGTATGTAAAGAGGAGACTTCTGGGAACCCAGAGAGCTTGTTTTCATTGAGATGACATCAGAGGTCACACAAAACATCAAAAAAATATCTAACTTTGCAGCGTTATTTCGTCAACTTCCCAACATGCACATGGTGCCTATAGATTTCTTAGATCCTCTAGTTTCACATGATACGACTACTTCTAGTATATTTCTAAAAGTTGGCCCGCTACGGCCTCCGGAACAGCGGAAAACGGCAAAAATACTGACGGCATCATAATGCTAAATATCGATACTTGGCAGCCATGAATAATAATAATGCCACGCAAAATATCACGATACTAAGCTGTATCAATTTTTTCCCCCACTTCTAAGAGATGTCATGTTGGAAAAGAAGGAACTCATGAATATACAAAAGGATGCTGCTGTGATTGTTTAAAGAGCGTGAGAAAAGAAGGAGGGAGAGAAGAGAAATATGTTGCTCCAGGTGACCGTTGAGGAAGTAGCTAATGACCAGCCAGAGAGACAGAGAGAGGCTGTGATTACAGCTTTTACTGTCCCTCTGATAGCAGGTATCGACTAGTGTTCCACCTTAACTAAAGCTTGTGTTTCATCAGTAACTTCCTCCTCCTCCTGCAGGCACTTTACAACGAGTACGTCCATTTCAAGGAGACGGAGATCCCCGCCAAGGAGGGCGAGAAAGGTCACATCGAACACCTCTACAAGCTGCTGGAGGTAAGAAGGGACAGAAGAACATGAATGAGGCTGAGAGAGAGAGAAGCTAACCAACATTTGGCACCATGTGCACGGCTGATTGTGCATCATGGGGTTCAGCTCAGGGGGATGAGGAGGGCATGAGGGAAACGGGGAGGGAGAGTTTTGTTATCTGTCACACATTTGTATCCTGAAGCGAAAGCAGCTGTTCTCAATGCTGCAGATTGTTTTGTTCAACACAAACACATGATGGTTGATAATAGTTCCTCCTTTATTCTCTCTCAGCTGATTGTGCCAGAGAGTTGGACTGTGGTGTGACTTATGATCGCTTTTAAATGCATCTCTGATGAAATGTTTTTTAGTGTGTGACGGGCGAATTCACAAAAAATGGGTTGTGGTTAATGCAGTCTGCCTGTCTTAGGGTCTAATTAGCAAAGGTTTTTGAGTAGGGATAGAAGAATTTGGTCAATCACATGGAATTTTTAATCGATCTGTGTATTTTTTTGTTTTAATTTTATCTCTGACTGTGTATCAGTATCACTGAACTGAAACACGCCGAGCATTCAGTTCTGTAGCCGTACGTCAATAAGCCAATGAGCTGAAAATTAAGTTGGATAAAGCTACAGTGTGCACACTGAAAGTTGCATTAACTATCATAGCAACACACAGAAATACAAGAGTATTAGTTTGAGCAAAACTAGCTTACTGTATCAAACCTTGCTAGCATGAATTACTAGGTTTAATTTGATCCAAAACTTATTTTAACAGAAAAAACACAGTTAAATATGCAAGATTACTGTGAAAACTAATCTCATGCCTCTTCCGGGCTAAAACCTAAAACATTGAACTCCTTGACGTTACAGTTTAATCTCACTGGAGTTAGTGTACGATCGACAGGAAGTCTATTTTCGTCCTTTCAAAATAAAACTGCCGTTATCAAAACAGGCATTTGCATAGTACTTTATATATATCTTTTATTTATTTACCCCTGTATGCATGTTTTTATACATACTGGAATATGTATTAATTGATCGTTAACGTTATAGATGCTCGAGTTGGCAGGTTTCTTCCAAATGCCCATCCCTAGTTTTGAGCTAATTATATAACGGTGCAGACACATCCATGAAGTTTGGCAGCTGAGTGAAATGTCCCCGTTTCCTTTTCTTATCGCTAAATATCCACGTTGAAAAGTATAAATGGTTCCTGTAAGCCAAGAACCCCGTAGGCAGAGACATTAACTTTTCAGACTTCCTGAGCCAGTTAATTGAATATTCCAGTCAGGTTCCTTCAGACTGTAAAAGAAAGCATTATTGAAGCAGAGGAAACCCCTTATTAGTGTGCTTCTACCACCAACTATAAACTAAATAGTTGATCATCAGCTTTTGATCACTGAAATTGAAAATATGGCTGGCATTTTTAGTCACCTTATAGTTCAAGTAATTAAGATAATATGCAGTTATATGCCATTTTAATAGTAAAACGTGACATAAAAGAATAAATGCTTTCTTACAGTAAGTATTAGTAAGTGTAACAGTGTGCTATCTTGACTTTTATTGATTTGGATGTGTCACTTATATATTGTTAAGGCTTTGTAGAACAATTTCACCATCCAGTTCAAACTTTGCCTCCCAAGAGCTCACAAATTTCCTTCGGCTTTTCATTCAGGTTTATCTGGTTATTTGTCAGTTGAATCAATTTGCAGATTTGTTTATGATGTTGGCTGGTTCGTCAAACTATAACCCCATAGTCAAACTATTTAGTTTGCTTCACTGTTGTCTATATTTTACAACGTACTATTTTAGGGTGCACGTTTTGCTGTTTGCAGAACTGATTTTTTTATCTGGCAACCATTATTGCTAATCCCCGCCAACTCTCTGAAGGCGATATTAATTTCACTGTGACTTCGGCAGCTCTTAGCGCCAAGCTTTGTTAATTGGACTGCAATCAGACTCATTTGCATCAAAAGGAGCCAATTTTGTGCAAAATTAATGCATATTGCATTTTAATATGTGCACTAAGATGCTATGTGCTTACAAACGCACTTTTGGCTGCATTTCACTCTTTGTGCTTTCAGAATTGTCTTATTTGTGCAGGTTTATTGTGAATTTGCCTGTGCATGTTTTACAATGTGTGTGCACTTGCACTGAAGCATGATGGGATGTTAAGTGTATACTCACTGTGGTGTGTGTGTGTTTCTAGGTGTGGATAGAGTTCGGTCGCATTAAGCTTCCTCAGGGCCTCCATCCCAATGACCTCGAGGAGGAATGGGGCAAACTCATTCTGGAGATGCTTGAGAGAGAGAAGGCTCTACGGCCGGCTGTGGAGAGGTACACACACACACACACACACACACACACACACACACACATGCAACCAAATCAATTCAAACATCCACTTTCAGCAGGATGAATGCAATTAAATATTAAACGCTGATGCATCTCCTTTGCGATCCATTCCTCATCAAGTGTGATTTTCCGGGACATGCCTCTTTAACCTCAACATGTGTGTCCGATTGTGTGTTTTCAGGCTAGAGCTGCTGCTTCAGAGGGCTAATAAGATCCAGAACATGGCTCTGGACTGTGAGGAGAAGCTCACCCTCGCTAAAAACACACTCCAGGCTGTGAGTACTCAGAGCGGACATCCTTTTAATTTCCCTTCACACACACAAACACACACACACACACACACACACACACACACAGGCAGGGTTGTGGGGTTTTTGTTAGGTGAGCGTTGGATAATCTGCTGTGGCAATTTACATTGTGTTGATATGCACAAGCTGTAAAAGCAAGTCTCCGTCTGGGACAATAAATATTTCCTCACCACTTTACTGCTTTCTGCAAACAGTCTCACGTCCCTCTGTCTGTCTGTCCCTCTGTCTGTCTGTCTGTCTGTCTGTCTGTCTGTCTGTCTGTTGCTGTGTGGACACAAACTTTCTGTAAAAATGGTTCAGTTCTTTCTTTCGTCGTTATTTGTCCACTTAGTCCAATGAATTGATCAAACATTGTGATGAAACCTGAGATTTACAGCCCTAGCAGGAACTGCAGAGAGTCGTAAAGAAAGGAATCTTTGATTACACAAGTTACCTTATAAACAAAACCTGATCAAGCCATGTCCGCTCTGCTGTGCAGGACATGTCTCGGGTGGAGAGCGGCGAGGCGGTGCAGTGTGAGAGAGAGCTGGCGTGCTACCTGCAGGACTGTGAGACTCTCATCAGACAGCTCAACCAGGAGCTCAAAGTCCTGCGAGATGAGAAATACTACCAGGTGGAGCAGCTGGTGTTCAGGTGAGTGTGCTGCTGTAGATCCTGTAGAGCAGGGATGGGCAACTGGAGGCCCAGGGGCCACATACGGCCCACACCCTCACTTGAAGTGGCCCTCAGTACAACTACATACATTTGAGCATGAAATCTTAAAAGTTGAGTGTAAAAATTTACAAAATTACTTCTTGCAATTAATGTTGGTCTGCTGTTCTTGCACTGAAAAAAAAAAGAAATCACAGTCAGTGGTTTTTTATTTTCTTCAAACCTTTTGTATTCCTTTTTATACTGTTAAACATGCATTTGAGCATGAAATATGTTAAGTTACTGCACTGTAAACATATTTAAAATTGCAGTTTCATCACATCTAGTTAAGTGCACGGTCCTATATGTGGCCCTGTGGTAGTGACGATGAAAAATTGTGGCCCCCTCCAGCATTTAAGTTGCCCATCCCTGCTGTAGATCCTGTAAAGGGAACCGGCTCAATTTCACTCAAATGAGGAACAATCGAAGTCTTCAGCTCCGTCAGAACGATCCTTCTGTGATTAATTAGTAGATGATTACCGCAATTACAGCCGCTCATCATACTTCAGTTTGGGTCAACAGGACTGTGTTTACCATTAAATCATAATTATGTGCTGCAGTAAATGTGTTCTGCTGTTTATCAAGTGTGTAGAGGTGCTCGGATGTAAATCACTTAAAAAAAGATGAAAGAGAAAAAAACCTCATGTTGCGGCTCATCAGCATGCCGCTCCATGAATTTCAGGCCACCGTTATGAAACTTAATGAAACAGCCATTTTGAAAAGCTGCCATTGTGTGATGTCCTTCAATGCAACTAACAAAACTAACACATCTGCATTTCAACAGGAGCATAGCTTTCAACATAGTTAAAAAGGACAGGAACATTTAGATTATTTGACCTTTTTTTGCCTGCAAACCTCACAAAAAAGCATCACGGTCTTGTTAATTCTCCCATAAAAATGATCATTTAGGACAGTTTATATAAACCCATCCCTGGCTTAAAAATAGGAGTCTTCAAGAGAAGGTCACTGCCTGAAATCACAGGATCTGTGGCTGGGCAATATGACAGCTTATCCTGAAATTATATAAAAATATATATATTTATCTCCCAGGAGCTGTCAGTTATTAAAGAATAACTAATTTGTTGCCCGTTCTGCTGTGTTTAATAGTGACCTTCTTCTTTTTTCCATCTCATGACTGAAGCTTGTAATAATAGATATGTATTCGTAAAAGGGGAACCCATTTTCATTCAGATATCTTGAGAAACTCTTTAAAAATGGCCATGCCAGTCTTTCCTTAGCCTGACTTTGAATAATTTCAAATTAATTGCAAAAAATAATGCATTAATTGCATTTCGACAGCACTAATTCTTTGTTTCTCACTAAAAAAAGAGACCAAACTGCGTAACGGCAATTTTTTTCACATTCGCGTGTGAATATTCTTAGTAATTAAAAGTGAATTGCTCTTTGAAAGGGTGTACTTGCAGTAAAATCCTGTTATTATTACATCAGAGGCATAAATTGGTCTTAAAATGACAATCATATCGTTTATCGCAATAGTTTCTTGGACAATAAATCCTCTAACAAAAGTTGTTATAGTGAAAGGGCGATTGTCAGAATCAGAATTATTGACCAAGTATATGTACACAAACATTGATTTGACTCTAGTTACCATGCTTTCTGTGTACAGCGATGTGATATTGTGCAAAGTATAAGGAGATTTTAATTATATTTACATAAAAAGTGTTCATGATTTACAAGTATGCACATTAAAAACAGATGCATGGAGATCAGGGGTTATTGTACAGTGGTTTTCATCAGCGTGGGGGTTTGCAGAGATGTTATGTGAAAACTTAAACTGAACAGTATATATGAGTCCAATAATCAAGTCATGGAGAGGAATAACTAAGTGTCCCCTCCACTAACAACACGTCTCTGTGTCCCCTCTCAGAGTGTCCTGCCTGCAGGAGGAGCTGGTCTCTCTCAGGCTGCAGTGCTCAAGCGTCTACAGGAAAGGAAACTTCTCCCAGGCGCTGGGCACCACCGGGGCCGAGCACCCGAGTCAGAGAGCCACGGACGGCGGCCTGACGCTGGGTCAGACGCTGCTGGGAGCCGTGGGGGCCGTGGGCGCCGTCGGTGCCGCGCTGCTGCGGCGACCGACGGCTCGCTCCCAGCTGGTCGCCATGTCGTCATCAGAGGACGAAGGAACCCTGAGGTTCATCTACGAGCTGCTGGGCTGGGTGGAGGAGACGCAGGTCAGTCACTGGAACTAAACAGCCAGATATTAGTATTAATATGTTATTAATGTTTTTATGCACAATACAGTAACAAAGAAATTTCCCCGCTGTGGGATTAATAAAGTCAATCTAATCTAATCTAAGTCAACATCTGCATCCTACTCAGCTTCCCTGTGAAAAATATATAAATAAATAAAGATTATTATTATTAATAATAATAATAATAATAATAATAATAATAATAAAATAATTAATAATTAATTAAATAAAGAATATTATAAAAAATAGTTACAACATTATTTAAAAATAATAACAATAATAATAATAATAATAATAAAAAAGTTATAATAAATAAATAAATAAGATAAATTGAGCAAAAACCAAACAAACACGCATACTAATATAAAATGAAATTAAAATTAAATATATAAAAAGTTATCTAGATATATATAGGTAATATTTTTTGTCTTGTAGACATTGGTCATAGTATTTTTTGCTGATTATTATCCTCATTATTTGATTATGTATCTATTCAATTTCAAGATACACATAAAAACCCTTTACAGTTTACAATGATATAAAACATAGCAATAAAACAACAAAACCAAAATTATTTTAATTATTTGTATTGAAAGGGGGAAATGTGTTTCTTTTATCTTAAATCTCATGAAATATTCAACATCAAGAGACTAACAGCATTAAAATAAAATCTTAATGATTGGTAATAATAATAAAAAATAAATAAATCTACATTTACAAACCAGGAAGGCCAGTAGTGCAATGGGAGCAGGAAGGTATTAAAAAATACATGGGAAGGGGAATAAATGTTCTTCAGTGGGATGAATATGGAAATATGAAAATATTTGGCTGATCTTTGTTCTTGTGTGTTTCAGGAGCTGTTGGAGCGAGCAGAGTGGGGCGCAGACCTTCCCTCCGTAGAAAACAACCTCCAAGAGCACAACAGCATACACACTGCAGTGGAGGAGCTGATGAGCAGCCTGCAGGAGGCACGCAGCTACGAGGTACACACACACACACACACACATACACACACACACACACATACACCACACACAGACACACACACGCACACACACAAATACACACCACACACACACACATACACATACACCACACACAGACACACACACGCACACACACAAATACACACATACAAACAGATACACACACACACACACACACATACACACACACACACACACACACACCAAATCACTGATACTTTCGGCTGAGTTTTGTGGTTTTTATGGTTTGTAACGAAGCTTTTCTGTCTCTTTCAGGCTAAAGTCTCTCCAAACTTTAAGAGCAGTTACTCTGAAACCCTGGCCAAGCTGGAGCACCAATACTGCAAACTACTGGTCAGTTTCAGAAAAAGAAGTGTGTGTGTGTGTGTGTGTGTTTTCTTGGTAACACTCTTCTTTGTTTCCCAGTTCAGCCTCTCTCAGTTAATCCCATTACAGCGTGACAAGACTCTTCTGCTAAGAACACTCGATTCTGCATCTGCTCACGTTTTGCATCTCTCCCCCAAATCCCCCCCTTTCTCTCTCTTGCTTTCTTTGTCTCCTATTCTTGTCTTTTGCTATATTTTTTAATTTGATTTGTTTACATTCATATATTAACCCCTAACACTGTACACATGCACACTTGCTTGTGAGTTTTTCTTTGAATTTTTTCTCCTTTTTTTGGTTAAATACCAAATCTTGTGGTCTTACATTCAGATCTCAGTTCAAGCTATTTAAATGATAATATTATTCAGAGGAACCTTAATAATATATCAGTATAATATAAATTATGTATAATATACTGTGACATCCAGTCAGAAAAAATAAAGCACAAATGTACTAAAATGCATATAATCAAGGATACATAGTAGACAGTTTAAGTAGATTTAGACTTCTGATTCTGAACAATGGTAATTAACAAAAAATTGTGCATCTTTGTCTCCCTTTTTGTTTGTTGCTGATCTGAAAAATGATTTAATAACAGACTTAAAATGGAGTCAGAACCAGAAGTTTTGTGATCTTTTATAATATTATTCATTATATTTTATAAAAAAGATAGAAAGATAAAATATTATATTGAATTATTTGGTAGTTTTATTATTATTATTATTATTATTATCATTATTATTATTTTATAATTAAGTAGGTTTTCACATTCAAATATTGGTGCGAGAGAACAAAGTAAACTTAATAAAGATAAAGGAAACAGGTAGTTTGAGTCAATAAACAGCAGCTTAAATAGAAAATAGGAAGAATAGAAAAAAGTCAACATACAAACAATATTACAAAAATATAAACAGTAGAAACAATATGTACACATACAGAGTTACAATGATACTAAGTTAATTAAAAAACAGTACATTTCTGTTTTTGTTTTGTTCTAACAGAAAAGAGAAAGTACACATTGAAACTTAGATTAGGGAAAATTTCCTCTTAAAATACGACATAGTATACTTGTTATAAAAGGTATAAAAATGGTAAAAAAAAAATTATTCCTCTAATCAGCCTTTAGTTACATGTTTTTTTTTTACAGTGTTTTATTCTGAAATCCTAGTAAATTAACCAAAACAGCAGCACAATCCAGACAAGCAGAGAATAGAAGATGTTTTTTTCCCCTCTGCACTGCTGATCAGCATGGAGATGATGTTTGTTTGTGTTGTTGCCACAGGAACATTCGTCATGGCGCCTGCGGAGCTTGGAGAGCCTGCACGCATTTGTGTCGCACTGCACTGAGGAGCTGATCTGGCTCAACGAGAGGGAGGAGGAGGAGATCGCCTACGACTGGAGCGACAGCAACTCCAACATGAACGCCAAGAGAGAATTATACAGCGTGAGTGGAGCGACAGGAAACACAAACTACAAACCACAAAAACCTCCAGAACATAAATTAAAAAGCTCCTTTCACAGTTTCTGCACAACGCAATTATGTCTAAATATGTTTTTCTACATGGATCAGATGTGTTTACATGCACACAAACACTATTTTTATTTTTTTTCTGAAAGGAGATAAAATCCACATTTGTGATTTGCTACATTTACATTAAATGTAATTAAATGGTTATTACAAATATACTGACTCAGCATATCATCACATCTTCTCTGATAATCTGTTGAAATGTTTTTTATTATAAAATAATTTTAAAAGAGAACAAAAACAGAGTAATATATAAAGAAGCATGATTTTAAAGAAATATTGGAAGAACAATCTATAAAAAATAAATATTTTATATCAAATATATGCAAAAATAAATATTTACAAAATAAAAATAAAGAATAATTTAAATATTCAATATATATCTACTAATAATATAAGTATAAATAAGGGAAAACAATAGTATTATCAATAACAACATGAATAATAAAAGAATAACAATAATTTAAAATATACAATGATAATAAATGTACAATATATTACTAATAATAATATAAGTATAAATGGGAGAAAACAATTCTATTAATAATAACATCAACAATAATAAAAAATCTAAAATAATAAAAAAAAACTATAATACAAAATGTACAATATATTACTAGTGATAAAATAATATAGAAAAGGGAAACAATAATTGTATTAAAAATAAAAACATCAACAATAATAAAAATCAAGAATAATTAAAAAAAATACAATAATAATAATATAAGTATAAATAAGGGAAAACAATAATATTAATAGTAACTTCAAGAATAATAAAAAAGAATCATTTTAAAAATACAATAATGATAATAAATGTACAATACATTACTAATAATAATATAACTATAAATAAGGGAAAACAATATTATTAATATTAACAACACCAACAATAATACAATATTAAGAATAATTTCAAAAAATACAATAACAATAATAATAATAGTAATAATAATAATAATAAATGTACAATATATTACTACTAATAACACTAGTATAAATAAGGGAACACAATTATTCTATTAATAATTACAAAATCACCAATAATAGAACATTTAAAATAATTAAAAAATACAATAATAATAATAAATTAACATGTATTACTAATGATAATTTAACTACAAGTTTCTGCACAACACACTTATGTTTTCCTACATGGATCAGATGTGTTTACATGCACACAAACACTATTTTTACACCAGACCAGCGCCATAAAAGTCCTGTAATCTATCATCCGTGTTTTCCTTGTTTTCCGTTTGCAGGAAATGAGGTTAGAGCTGGATGAAAAACAAGCTGTGATGCGGTCGCTTCAGGAAACAGCCAACCGTCTGTGTCTGGAGAACCATCCAGCCAAACAGACTGTGGAGGTGAATCTATGACTTTATTCACTGAGACTCAACGACCTTTAAAGACTTTGGGGCTTTTGCCTCTGTGATTCATCTGTTGGAACACAAAGGCTTTTGTTAAAATACTTGTTTTTTTTACTCAACTGTGCATTTTTTTTTGTCCGTAAATGTAGATTAGACTCAAAAGGTCAGAAGGGAAACCCTGTGCAAACCCTTTTGGCAAACAGTATGACTTTTTATAAAACAACTGTATGAGGGTGCAAAATACTGGAATAATCATGCAGATGATTTGTGATTCTCTGCCATTGCATTTTACTGCACAGTTGAACACAATACAGACCAGAAAAATAGTCAGAAGTGACAGAAATGTGACTCAGTCTGTGCCGAGCATCATCCTTGTTAATGCCTTGTAGCTGCTGTTGGAAGGTTGAGCTGAATGTAAACGCAGTGTGACATGAACACCCTCTGTCTGTCTGTCTGTCTGTCTGTGTTTTCAGGCTTACAGCGCGGCCCTGCAGACTCAGTGGCAGTGGGTGAACCAGCTGTGTGTCTGTGTGGAGCAGCATCTCAAAGATAACACGGCATACTTCCAGGTAAGGCAACAAATATTATAGTTCTGCTCATGAAAAGAAACTGAGCGTTCAAAGTGAGAGTTCAAATTATGAATCGGCAGAATCTACAAGATGTACAGGTGCATCTCAATGAACTAGAATATCATAGAAAAGTTTATTTATGTCAGTAATTCAATTCAAAAAGTGGAAATAACACATTATATAGATCCATTACACACAGAATGACACATTTCATGTCTTAATTTATTTAATTTCTTTTAATTATAATGATTATGACTTACATTAAATAAAGACCTAAAATTCGGTGTCTCAAAAAAATGTTAATATTACAAAAGACCAATTTTAAAAACTATGTTTAATATGGAAATATTGTCCATCTATATGCACTCAATACTTGGTTGGGGCTATTTGACTTGAACTACTGGAAATGGACTTATCCATCATTTTCTAAGGTATTGAGATGCACCTGTATAGTGTCGTTTTTAACCAAATCCACATGATAACCTGTGGGCAGTCCGCACCAAGAACAATCGCTATGACAATAACAATGTGAGCATCAAGTACACAATGCTCACCGTATAGACCAATTATTTGTATACAAACATTGACAATGCACGTGCATGCCGGTTGCAAAAATCATGTGAGTGTGAAGAAAACTACCTGACAAAATAGGTTTCTTTCTCACAGGAGTTTTTCTTTATTTTACTGTTGAAATGCTGCCTTGATATTATAACAACTTGTCACTCGGGGATAGGCAGGTATAAAAAATGTATATGTAAATGTATAAAATAATAATGTATTAGTATAAAAATGAAGGTAAGCATACTTTCTGCTGTCAGTGTTTACGTCATTATATTTGTGGTTTGGCCATCCACTTTAGTTAATACGATCACTTTTTTTAAACAATATATTTATAGTAATTGTTAATAATTATCATTCTTGGTGCAGACTGCCTGTAATTCAGTACATTTTCTCCTTGTTTCCAGTCTTGTATAGATAATTACAGAATATGAGGCCTGCAAAAGTCTTTGTAATGATTACATGAGTATTTTTTAATTTATGTGCCTCATGGCCCTCAAATCATCACAGTATTACACATTAACATGTCTTAACTATTCTACCAGTTATGATTAATGTCCACTGTCCCCTACACGTTCCTCATTCAGATGTTTTTATTTCTGCCACTTTATTTGTATCAGTTCATGAGCGACGCCCGGGACTGTGAGTCGTACCTGCGGCAGCTCCAGGAAACCATCAAGAGACAGTACACCTGCGACAAGAACAGCAGGCTGAGCAAACTGGAAGACTTGCTGCAGGACTCAATGGTAAATTTCCTGCTTCAGCTCTCAGTGCAACAACTTTTGTATTCTTTATGTCTCATTTACAGCATTTTAGAATGATTTTATCTCTCAGTGGTTTGATCTGAACAGTGTTTTTCTAGACAGATAAAATGGACTCATCCCGCTCTAAATAGTGTTAATAGCAGGCGGTAGAAGTCTGTTGAAGACAAGTATTTATTTAAACACAGTAAATCCAGGAAAAGCCTTTCCCTTCAAAATAAAGATTGGCAGAATTTACTCTGTACTTTGGATACTGTTACCTCAAGCAAATTCACCCCCAATCCTGTCGAAGTGTCTGAAAACAACATAAATATAAATCGAATCTGGATTATTTTTTAATTTCAAATAATTTATAAAGCACCTTTCAAGAAATCCAAGGACGTTTATGTAAAATATGTATATTACATATGCATATTATATGGTATTAACATGGTAATTTACTTTCAACATATATATCGTCTCCTTGGATTTGGATATTACATTAATCCATACTGAAATTTGATATAATTTTGATTAATTGTGCAGCCTTGAAACAAGGAGAAACCTTTTTTTTTAACTTTCAATATAGATTCTGTCTATATTGTACATACTGCTCCTAATTTTTTATATCCTCTTATTCAATTTTTGTTTTTATTTCTTCTTACTTAAATTGTTATTTCTGGTTTATCTTGCTTTTTTAACTATTTATAAGATAAAATATTCCTTTATTAGTCCCACAATCTGGAAATTCCCAGTGTTACAGCAGCAAATAGATATAGGTACATCGATAATTAATGGATGCTGCATAATATTTGTATCCCAGCTCAGTGTGTCCTTCAGGTTTAGGAGTCATGCTGCCACCTTGTGTGCACAGAGCAAACCTATACATGACTAATGCAAAAAGCAATCCAGGAACAGTATCAGATGTCTGGATTGTGACTGTTTGTAGCTCAAGAGCAGCTGTGTGTTACATACAGCGTCCTTCTGATGGAGGAGCTGCAGCCGCCTCATGACAGGGTGAAGTTATCTGTTATAGAGCGCCTTCGCTGCATCATCCTCCCTGTGGCACATCTGTGAGACTGCCACCTTCACACCTACCTTACACACACACACACACACACACACAGACACACACATTCTTGTACTTCTATCTTTGTGAGGACCCTCATTGTGAACTCTCTAACAAGGTTATAATAGTTTTGAATTTTTCATTAGTTTTAATTAGTTAATTTTAATTTTGTTGTGAATTTTTGTTTTCAAATTAGATCAGTTGGATTTAATTTGTTTTTAGAGTGAGTTTGCTGGTTTTCAGTTTAGTATTTTTTTTTTTTAATGCTTTAGTTTTAGTTTAGTTTTTATTAGTTTTAGTTTTTTGTAATGGGGTATTTGTTGGGTAGGAGATTAAAAGTGGTCACAGTAAATTTAGCCTTATTTCCTTTGTCTTATCCATCTTCATAATGTATGAAAAAAGTGGACAAAGACGAAAATGAAGGACGTTTTCACTATAATTTTAGTTAGTTTTGTACCCTCACAATACAGTTTCAGTAAATTATCAAAATAACATGTAACCTTTTACCCTTAAAACAAAGTCTGAAATCTCAAAAAAAGCCTTTAAAGAAGTTAGGACTTGCCAAAATGTCCTCACTTTGCAAAAATGTCCTCACTCTGTTGGTTAAAAACGTGTCCCGGTCCTCACTATGTAGGAAGTACAAGAACACACACACACACACACACACACACACACACACACACATAAGGGAAAACAATATTATTATCAATAACAACATCAACAATAATAAAATAATAAGAATAATTTGGGTGAAGTTATCTGTTATAGAGCGCCTTCGCTGAATCATCCCCCCTGTGGCACATTTGTGAGACTGCCACCTTCACACCAAACACACACACGCGCACACACGCGCACACACACACACACACACACACGCACTGACTTGAGACAGATGGCAGCGTTAGTGTGGCTCCACAGGCCGGAGCAGTGAGCGTGTCCTCTCATTAATGAGGTGTGTGTCACAAACAGCTGCTCTTTTCACACACGTGTGTCCCGTCAACATTGTTACAGACTGTATGTGTCTAATAGTCACATGTTATCTAACTGTGTTTACATCCATGTGTGTTAATCAGTTTCCAGTTTGCTGTGCTGAATGTCACACTGGGACGCTGAACAGATTCTGTAGAAAACAAACAGCTTAACCTTTTGTTTGACTCTCATAATAACCGAGGAGAGGATATTAAATCCTTTTTCACCTTCTTTCAGGCTCAGATTAGTGTTCAGAAAGCTGCAGTTTAACCTCATTTGACTTATTTCTTTGTCTGTTATGTTTGCACCCTGTTCTGTTTCTTTTTGTTTACTGATAATAACATATTTTTACATATATTGTCAGATTTCCGAAGCATTACTGGCACTGAAATAAGTAAAAATCCACATTTATGATTTGCTACATTTACATAAAATGTAATTAAATGGTTATTGCATATATACTAACTCAGCATATCATCACATCTTCTCTGATAAAAACATAGTTATATATAAAGAAACATGATTTTAAAAAATATTGGAAGAACAATCGATTAAAAAAGTAAAATAAAAATGTAAGGGTAAAATAATATTATTAATAATAACATCAACAATAATAAAAATAAATATAATAAAAACATATAATAATAATAAATGTAGAATATTACTGATAATAATATATGTATAAATATAAGGTAAACCAATATGATTAATAATAACAACATTAACAATAATAATAAAATAATAATAAATGTACAATATATGACTACTAATAATTTAACTGTAAATAAGGGAAAACAATAATATTATTATTAATAATAACAACATCAACAATAACAAAAATAAGAAGAGTAATTAAAAAAATTAAATAATAATAATGAATGTACAATATATTACTTATAATGATATAACTCCAAATAATAATACTAACAATAATAATTGTTCATTTTGTATATCATAACCTGCTAAATGTTTGCAAAGAAAAATACAGACCTCTGACCTGCAGCTTCTCTCATAATCGAATATTATTCAGCTGATCTCGCTGATAATAATTAATCGGAATTCTTCATGCCTCCGCATATTAATTTGTCTGCGTATTAATGGTTTCTTCCTCGCTTGTGATCTGACTTGTTACAGTTGTGCTGACGAACAGCGTCTCAGTGTGAAATTCATTTTGGAAGTGTAATGTATAAAGTTTACCCCGGCCCCCCTCTCTTTCTCCCCCTCAGTTCATCTGGTTCTCTCTGTTAGTGTCCGTCCATAATGAATCCTTAATGAGCTTCTCTGCTTAAAGCTCATCCTAGTCAGGGTGAAGAGAACACCTTTAAATGTTTAATGCTTACAGCCGGGGCTGAGGTCCACCAGGGCTGCACAGTTAATTGATGTTTCAGTGAAATCAACTATTGACTACAATCTTAAAATTAATTTTCATTACATTTTTGTACAGACATTCACATCCACTGACTTTTCCTGCAGTGCAGATTTGATAGATTTCCAGGACATTAATGTTCCTTTAACTCAACTCAACTTTATTTATATATCACCAAAGTGCTTCATATTGAAAAATTGAAATAATATACACACGCAAAAAAATTAAAACAACTGTAATAGATCAAATATTGCAACTAACACATAATAATAATAATAATAATAATAATAATAATAATAATAGTAATAATTACATTAAATTGCTTTTCTAGATACCCAAAGACTCTTCTTAAAATAATAAATAAAACAATAATAAAAATAGAAATAATAGGGGAAAAATAGAAATCAAAAATAGTCAATATAATAAGATAAACATCAGGTATTTAAAAAATATATAAAAATAACAATGGATAAAACTTAAAAACTATCCTTGAACTTTTCCTAAAGCGCCCATCATCAAGTCAAAATCTTTTTTTGTCCATTAATCCCATCAGCCTCAGCTGGACTTGGCATCCTAACACTACAAACAATAAGATTTAAACGGCCTTACATTTCTGCTGTGCTTATTTCTTCTCTTTGACAAACCAAATCTAATCAAATCAAATATTTGTCATTATATAGTCGACTATACAATGAAATTGGGAGTGCCACTGGTTAAGGTGCATAGTTAAAGCAATCCTAACAACAAAACAAACATGTAGAAATATTTAAAAATATGGTAGAACACTGAGCTAAAACAAGGACAAAAACAAGGACAAGGACGTGTGATGTCATAAATAAGTATAAAAATAAATATATGACCACTGAAAATACTGAAAATATTATAGACGAGGTAGGTAGTGTGTCTTACACATATTAATTGTATTGCACATATCCGTTTTATTGCACAATGGGCATTTAGAATGCCATTTTTGTATACTTCTTTTTTATTTTAATTAATTCACCCTGTGTGGGTGTTGACAGTTCTGAGGAATCTACCTTACAGCAACATTTTACCTGACTGCTAGTTTGGTTTAGTTTCTTTCTTTCTGTGGCCCAACAGGTACATTCATTCTCCAGCCTAACTTTAGTAAAAGAGTTGTGATTGATGAGATAGAAAAGCATCAAACAGTAATTTCCTCTTCAGTTGTTGTTCGCCCACGTTTGCTCTGTGCCTTTAAATAATTTTCTCTTCAGGCAGGTTTTTCTATCCGTAAACAAACATTGTGACGTTGGCTGATAATGTGACTCACAGCCTGATGAATGATGGATTATTAACCTGATGAAAAGGATCAGTAAACTGAATCATTTAACCTCAGCGTGAAGTGACTGACAGTCTGAATGCTCCTCTGTCCTGCAGGAGGAGAAGGAGCAGCTAATTGAGTACCGCAGCACGGTGGCCAGCCTGGTGGGCCGGGCCAAGACGGTGGTGCAGCTCCGCCCCCGCAACGCAGAGAGCACGCTGGGAGCCACGACGCCCATCAGAGCCATCTGCGACTACAGACAGATAGAGGTAGGGGATGCAGCGTATATCACACCTCAGGAACCTGCAGGGGTGCATGCTTTACTTACTGAAAGTTTCTGATACTGAAACATAAAATATGAGCTAAAATACGCCAGTCTTGATGGTTATAGAAGGTTTTATTACAGTTCTTTATTTGCACATTTAAAAGAAAAGCCAGAGAAGAAGTACAACAAAATGCATGTTCAAGGAAGACAGGATTTAAAATGATCATGCATATATTTTGAATGTCTTTTCACATTTGAGCAGTGGTGGAAGAAGTCTTCAGATCCTTTACTTCAGTAAAAGTACTTATGAAATGACTCCACTACAACTAAAAGTCCTGCATTCAAAACTTACTAAAGTAAAAGTGCAAAAATGTCAGCATCAAAATATACTTATAGTATCAAAAGTAAAAGTACTCATTATGCAGATGCACTCAGATTGTTTTATATATTCTAAATATATTATTACGTGATATACATTATTTGTATTGATGCAGCATTCAATTTGGAAAGATAGGACTCATTTTAACTACTTAATATACTGTTATAAGTTAAATCAGTTTAAATTGATCACGTTTTATGATAAATGTCGACCTGAATAGTAACTAAAGCTGTCAGCTAAATGTAGTGGAATAAAAGTATAAAGTTACATAAAATGGAAAGTACAAGTAGCTCAAAATTGTACTTAAGTACAGTTCTTGAGTACATTTTTAAACTTAGTTACATTCCACCACTGCATTTGAGCTTGTGATTTAGCTGCACAGAACTGTTTTAGATTCCACGTTGACAATAACAATCAATTACATTCACTTATCACATATTTAATTCAGGTTGCTGTTGTTATCAGCAAGAAATTACATTTATTCCACACAAAATCTTCTCATTTGTATCTATCTGTGTCAGTAAACTGTCCTCTCGGTGTACAACACATCGGTAGGTGGAGGTTGTTCATTTGTCTCGTTATATGAGTGAAACAGTTTGTGACAGCACCAGCTCCCCACAGACCTCCCCACTCTTGTTTTAACCCCTCACCACCAACCGCCTCCTCTCTGACCAGCACCTCCTCTTCGAGCTCCTTCTGCTGCCTTTTATAGCTCCTTCCTCCATGCTGTTAAATTACAGTTAAATTCCCCCTCTAGATTGATGACTACGTCTACACAAACTCTTTTCTCAGCCCAGGAGGTCCACGCTGATGAATAGACTGAGTAACAGCTCCAGCTTTTCATTTTAACTGGAAGGTACAAATAGCAATTTGGAAGCCGAATAAGAATAATGATTGTAATCCAGAATTTATCACTGACATGCTGCTCACAATAGATGAGCTTTTCCTTTTGTTTCCGTGACTGAATCTTAAAATATCCACACGGAAGTGAAGAAATGATGAGTTCTATATAACACACATGGAAACGAGTGAAGCCTCTTCTTCTCTTCCTCTCAGCTGTGATGTCCTCGGGGAATCTAAAAGCCTATAAATTATACATCAGTCTCATCCCCTCAGCGGCTGCCGTCAGAAACCAGCACCTACTGTAGCACTCCCGCAGCACCGACACACCTTACTCTGCTATTTTTAGTCGGCTGTGTTCGGCTCCTCGGGGTCAATCTGTTCACTGAAGCATACTGTGTGTGAGGTGTTGTATCCAGGTGAAGGAGGAAGGTGGTTTGGTCTTCTACCACTTCAAAATAAAAGAGCTAGAAGTTATAGAAAACCAAAGCAGTGTGTGCTGATATTCACCAAAACCAAAAGTAATCTTTCTCTCCTTCACTTTCCTGTGTCTCCTCCTTTCTCTCCATACCCTCATGTACCTTTATTTGCCTCTCCCTTCTCACTCCCTCCTCCTCTTCCTCCTCCTCCTCCTCCTCCTCATCCTCTTCCCTTCCTCTCGTCTGTCGGCTGGGCTGGCAAGACAAACGTTCAGGTATAGCTGCCTATATTCTCCCTCTCTCACCTCAGACTCTTACACTGCACACACACTGCACTGCCCTGGTTGTTGCTCTCTTATCAGCTGATGTCAGGATTTACTGTCAGCGGTGTAACAGTTTGAGGGAAGGAATATTAGTTAAACAGTAGGTGTGTATGAATTCAGTGTAGCTTTCCTTTATTGGATTTTATTCTCTGAGTCAAAGATGTAAGAAAAATGGAACCCAGACCAATCTCCATCAGAACACAAAGCTAAAATGTGATTATTTTTCTATATCTTATCAAGAAGTAAGCCACATGGATTTACCTTTGTATGTGCACAAACCTGTTGTGTCTTAAAGGGATTTAGGACATTCACTTGTATGAAATACCTGCCAATAGTATAATGGATGAGCTTTTTTAGCTTTGCATCCACTGTCTTTGCAAAGATTTTACTCCACAAAATTACATGTACACGAAAAATTCACTATGCATATCAGAAACCATTTTCCCAGAAAAATTCTGAATCATCCCTTTAATGGAACCAGATGGCAGGAAACTGGTAGCAGGACAAATGTGGTCTCTCTCAAAATGTCAGAGTAGTAGCGAACATTGTTCAATATCACAGTAACAATATCGCTTCTGAAAAATGAACGCAGATGCTATCAACCCAGGTTAATATTGTTGCAACAGGGTGTCTGTAGCCAACAAGTAATGTATCAATATAAGTAAAAAGAAGTGTTAACTTCTACCTATTCTTCTAAAGTTACAACTTTTACTATTTTCCCACCAATCCAACATTATCTTATTAAACAATTTACCAATGAACTGAACACAAAAAGGCACCAATAAAAAAGAACGATGGATACTTTTTAAAGTGGAGTTGTTTTTTTTTACTGAAAAATCCCCAAACATCTGGATGTTCCCGTTAAATTTTAGAAACAATACTTTCTAAACTATTTGTATTATCCACTTGTCACTGGCCTGGGCAAGAATCTTAAACAAAATTGTTCATCTACTCTGATTAAAATGTGTTTATACTGTATATATGAAATATATATAGAGTGAAGTCTCAGAGAGTAGAACAGCTGTAGTATCATTGCTCGATCACTCACTTTGTATTGCGGTCTCAATATCGTGTAACTGACGATAACGATTTAAAAGATTATATATTGTGCAGCCCAGATAGCAACAAAAATAAAACTTCAGAAGAAAATTAATTTTTGTCAGTAGAGACAGGACAACAAAACACTGCTTCATCTCTGTGTGTCCACTTTTTATTTAGTTTTTTTTGTATGCACTAATACTTGAATACTTGGCACACAAGAGGTGAAAGTTGAGGGTGAATGAATCTGTTCAGGAATCAGCTGATAGAGTAGTAGCAGCATCAGCACTGATAAGAGCAGCAGGCAACCAGCGAACTGAACTGAATTAAACTCATTCAGTCAGTCAGACAATAACAAGCCACAGCTTTAAGCTTTGAATTTACATCTCATGTATCTACTGTATGTGCACAGCTTTGCATTAGTGATGTATTGATGATGTGTGTGTGCAGGGAAGGGGTGAGAGAGGGTGGTGGGTGGGGGAGGCAGTACAGCGCCGCCCTGTAACTTCCCCACAGTCACGGCTTCGCTGCTGATTGTTTTAAAACTGAATCTGAAATTCTTTGTTTTTGTCCTGCGCTGGGTTTCTTTTAACCTTGTTGGTGAGTTTGTGAAACCCAGCCCAGGAATCATCAGTAAAACTAACTTTGGAGAAGATTTGCTGCTTTCACAATAAAAGCTTTTTAGTTTCGAGGTGCCAAGCAGCTTCAGTCCACGTGATCTCTAATGTCATCACTCTGTCAGGGCTTCTGCTAACTTCATGAGAGTCATGAATGTTTGCATTTTGTGTTGCATTATGAGTTTGTTGCTATCAGCTTTTTGTTTACATGTTTTCACTTCTCTCTCCTCTGATTCGTCCTCTTTTTCATCTGACCTCTCCGCCATCCATCCCGTCCTCTGACCTGTCATCTTTCTTTCTAACATCTATTAATTTTCTCTCCATCTTTCCATCTCCATCTGTTCCTCTTAACTCCATTCCTCCCTCACAACATCTGTCTTTCCATAACTTCCATTCCCTTTTTTCATTTTTTCCTCCATCCCCTCTTTTCCCTCTCTCTTCTTCTGTTTCTGCATCCATCCTGCACCTCCCCCACCTCCTCCTCCTCCTCTCAGATCACAATAAACCGAGGCGAGGAGTGTGTGCTCGAGGACAACTCTCAGAGGACCAAGTGGAAGGTGATCAGTACAACGGGGAACGAGGCGATGGTCCCCTCGGTGTGTTTCACCGTCCCGCCTCCCAACCAGGAGGCCATGGACACAGCCAGCAGGTGAGACACACATTAAAAACATAACAAGAAGCACAACTAGTGCTGTTGTAGTACTAAAAAAGAGGAAAATTAAGTTTGTAAAGTTGACGATGAAGTATGGATTTTAGTCAGGAAAAGGGGACAGAACAGTGTTATTTTCATTAATCCATACCATACACAATAACCACAAAAATACAGGTTTGTAATACATCTCAGAAGAAAAGATTAATGTTGAATTGACCTATTTTACTACAGAATGAATAAATTAATGAACAAAACCCAAAATTAACGGAGGTACGTCCAATATATTACAAATCTAGAGGTTATAATTGGTCAAAATGGTGTAATTTAGTGATAAAAAATAGCTTAAAGTATAGTTCAGGAGTACTAATATATAATATGAGTGACTGTTAGTTGTAAAAGTATGATCACTTTCTTTTTTCCCATTTTTTTATCTTTATTGATTTAACCAAGGTCCATAAAACAATATAATCATTGTCTTGGGGTTTTATTGGCTTGTCCGTCTGAGCCTTTTGTAAAACACAGTTGTAGCAAAAAAATCACAAAATGAGTTAAAAATGCACGATAGAGATGTAAATGAGAACCAATAAAATGCATTTATAGAAAAAAGCTATAATAGAAAATTTCATGTAAAATAGAAAGAAAAATTAATAATAATTTGACCCAGAATTTTGGGGTGTGCTTTCATGGCAAAACAGTGAAATAAAAATTTTTTTTTAAAAATGAGATTAAATAAAAAGCGATCAAACTGGTTTTATGTGCACGATCCAGCTTTTCCTGTTGCAGTCTAATGGAAAGTATTTTTTCCACATTAAAAATATCATAATCACTCAATCAAATCATCATCTCTAGCTATTTCTGGTGTGAGCTACTGTCTAGTAATGATTTTTGCACTTAGAAATAAAGTCGCTTTTTTTTTTTTTTTAAAGATTTGTTTCTATTAACAAAGAAAAAACTCTTATAGTATGGTTAAGGTGTACAGTAAGCATCTACAGTTTGTCACATTGGAAGTCGTAGTTTACTTTTTTTTACAAAAGGAGCATAGACAAATGCATAACTTTACAGACACACAGTACAAGGATACTTAATAAAGTCACTTTAAAAATAAAAAAGCCATGTATAAAGCTAATTTTTTTACTCAAAAACTTTTACTCTTTTTGAAAATTGTCATCCGTGCTGTGTTTGTGTGTGCAGGACGGAGCAGCTGTACCAGAAGGTCATGTCTCTGTGGCATCAGCTGCACGTGAACATGAAGAGCGTGGTGTCCTGGCACTACCTGCTTAAAGACATCAGGACCGTCTCCGGATGGAACCTGGACACTGTGAGTCTTTTTACTCTGCTGTTTCAGTCTCTCTGCTCCTGTCCTCTCTCTTCCTGTCTTCTTCACTCACCTCCTCCCTCCGTGTCTCACCCGTCAGGTTCGCTGTCAGTCTCCGACGGAGCGCCAGCAGGTCCTGGATCACCTGGACTCCCAGCTGGCCGACTTCCTGTCTGACAGCAAAGAGAGCTCCTTGTTCGTGGCGGGCGAGAGACGAGAGCTGGAGAAAGAAGTTCAGCAGGCCCAGCAGCACTGTCAGGACCTGCTGCACAACATGGAGACCGGTGAGACAAATATACATTTACTCAAGTAGCAGGAAAGTAGACATTTGAGATATATGTACTTTACTTGAGTGTTTTCTTCTCATGCCACTTTACACTTCTACCACGCTACAGTTTCACTCTTCGTGCCCAAAATAACCCTTTTTTAACTTCTCTGTTTTCTCTATCTGCAGTGGAGAAGGACGAGTCGGTGTCTCGTTCGTACCTGTCGGAGCTGCAGAACATCACACTGCGTCTGAACGAGGCCGAGCAGAGACTGATGAGAGGAATTCAGACTCCGCCCCCCAGCCGGCTGTCAGGCGACAGTGCTAACAACGCCGTCCAGATCGCTGAGCAGGAGGTCAGTGTGAGCCCCATCTGCTGGCTGCAGAGTTTCACCACTTCTTTTTTTATTATACATGAACTAGAGAATTTAGTGTTTAAATAAACCAACCTGATTTTATAAAATTACTTTACCTGCAAGTCTTTTGAACTTTTTTTTTTTCATTACTATTCTTTAATAAAATATATAATAAATATATAGGACCCAAATAAAAGGAACAAATAAACATAATAATAATAAACCAAAAGAAAGATAGAAAGAAACAGACATTTACAAAAAATATTTTTTTAATTCCAATTTTTATTTTATTTATTATTATTATATTTAAAAAATGCATTTTAATAATAATAAATAATTAATAATAAATAAACGAATTGAATACATAGTAATAAACCAAAAGAAAGAAACAGACATTTACAAATACATTTTTCAATTTTTTTTATTTTTACTCCTCATGTCCAGAAGCTGCAGTCGGAGCTCGACACCCTGCGCTCCAGTTTGGGCGACGTGTCTCGGCGATGCGTCAGTTTCTTCGAGGAGAAGCCAACGTCCTCCAGCGTCCCCGTCCTCCGGTCTGAACTCAACCAGGCCGTGGAGAAGACAGACAAACTGCACAACCTCTCGTCTGTCTACTTAGAAAAGTCAGTGTGCTTTTTTTCTCCCTTTTGTTTCATGAATCACTCAAAAATATATAAGAATGTTTCTCTTAAAAATGTTTCTTCACCTTTTACCTCCACAGGTTAAAAACGATCGACATCCTGATGCGTAGCCTGGATGAAGCGGAGAGTCTGGTGAGGAAGAATGAGAGCAGACTCAGTGAAGAGGACATTGTCACTGCTGACACAACGGCCATTCAAAACCTCAGAGATCAACTCGGGGTGAGACAATCACACCCATAACATATCGAATGGATGGGTGGGTGGATGGATAGATGGATGGATGGGTGGGTGGATGGATGGATAGGTGGGTGGGTGGGTGGGTGGATGGATGGATGGATGGATTCTAAACGATGGATGGATGGATGGATGGATGGATTCAAAGCGATGGATGGATGGATGGCCATTCAAAACGATGAATGGACGGATGGATGGCCATTCAAAACGATAATTGGATGGATGGATGGCCATTCAAAATGATGAATGGATGGATGGATGGCCATTCAAAACGATGGATGGATGGATGGATGGATGGATGGATGGATGGATGGATGATGGATGGATGGCCATTCAAAATGATGGATGGACTGATGGATGGATGGACTAAACTAAACTTTCTCTCTCTTTGACTATACTCTACATAAAACCAATAAAAGAAAGTTAACAAAAAACCTTTTCTTAAATATTCCACTTTTACAGAGAAATTGGACTTTAACTGGGAAATTAAACATTGCAGGAATTTAAATAAAGCTTTGTTCTGAATCCTTTTTGTTTCATCTTTCTTCAGAAGTGGCAGTCCGAGCTCGACGAGCAGGAAGGCGTCTTCCAGTCTCTGCAGTCGGGAGTCAGCCGGGCCAAAGAGGCCGGCTCTCAGCTCAGCAGGCTCCACCCGGACCGCAGCCCCGAGCTGGAGCGCTACCAGGAGAGAGCCAATCAGCTGGCAGAGAGGTGGAGCGGAGTCAAGAGACAGATGGAGACACGGTGAGCAGGACAGGCTGAAGAGAGGGAATCAGTTTGAATAACAGAGTTCTCTGTAGAACTTGTAATGAATGAGCCCACACTGCATAGTAAACATTCCTATCTGATTGTAGACGAGGCGAACTGGAAGCTCTGGGCTCGGACCTGCAGCAGTACAGAGACGGCCACTCGGCTCTGATCAAGTGGATCGAAGAAACGACAGAGAGACAAGAAAACACACAACCTGGACAGACGGACAGCAAAATGCTGTCTGAACAACTGGCCCAGCAGACGGTCAGTAGCACTGATTCTATGGACTTGGATCTGTGGCTTTATGATGATCAATGATTTATTCTAACTAATGGTCGATTCCATTTGTGGTAGTTGTGTTTATTTGCATCAGATTTTTTATGGTGAAAATAAGAGTAAACATAATCAGGGTTCCCACACATCCTGGAAAACCTGAAATAAATACTTTTTTCCTGTTCTGGAAAACACCTGTAAATTGAGAGAAAAAGTCACATGTTCTGAAAAATTACAATATTATTAAAACAGCATGTAAGATAAGTTATACCACAGACCGCACATCTTTCAAATCATACTTCCCCGGAGAGGAACATATAATGTCATTCCAGCTGGAGCATCGCTGAAAATGTCCTAGAAAAGTCCTGGAAATTGATAGCTGGAAAAGAGTGGGAACTCTGATAATTGAGTCTACACATTTAACTGACAGAATTAAAGTGACAGTCAGCTTTATTGTCAATTCTTCACATGTACCAGACATACAAAGGAATCGAAATTATGTTTCTAACTATCCCACGGTGAAGACAAGATATTTCTAATACTAAAGTAAATAGTAAAGTGCACATGCACAACAAAAAGAGACAAACCTATCCTAACACTAAAGCAGACAATAAATGAAGTACACAGTAGATGAAGACATTTCAGTGTAAATGTAAAAAGTAGCAGCAAAGTTCTGTATAAGTTAGAAGATGTAATACTACAAAACAGTCTGTAGCAGCAGCAGCAGAAGTTTTCTGTTTGACATAAGTGTGCAAATACATGATGTGTAATTATTTTGGTTTACTCTCTTCTTCAGGCATTAGTAGCTGAGATTGAACAGAATCAGACCAAACTAGACGAGTGCCAGACTCACTCCAAACAGTACTGCACCTCTGTGAAGGTAAGAGATGTTTCTCTTTGTTTGTTTTCATACACAGCATGTCAAGTATGTGACATTTTTTAGCTAGTAGTTTATTTCCACTACGATGGTTGCTCTGTGTTGCATAGAAATTCAAGAATACATGACTATGCATTTAGTATTACATTTTCCAAAACCCTGTCTCTTGTGTGATGCATGTTCAGCTCTGACATTTCGCTTCACTCTGCAGGATTACGAGCTGCAGCTGATGACCTACAGAGCCTTCGTAGAATCGACGCACAAGTCGCCCGTCAAGAGGAGGAGGATGCACTCCTCCTCTGACGCCATCACACAGGAGGTGAGGAAAGATTAATTATTTTAATCATTATCACTGATAAGTCTATTAAATATTAAGATAATATGTCTGTATGTGATTGTTACTCTGCAGTTCATGGACTTGCGGACACGCTACACGGCCTTGGTCACATTGACAACCCAACATGTGAAGTACATCAGTGATGCACTGAGAAGACTAGAAGAAGAGGAGGTGGGACTTTGTTTCACTGTCAATCAATCTCCTGATGAGAATAAATCATTGTAGCTTCAAAGATTTGTGTATATTTGTCTCACAGAAAACAGTCCTTGTTTCATGATAAATGATTTATTAAACAATGTAGATGGATTTATTCTTAAAATTTCTTTTTTTCCATTCTTGCAGAAAGAGGTGGAGGAGGAGAAGCAGGCCAGGGTGGGGCAGGTTTCAGACCTGCTGGGCTGGGTCAAAGGGCTTCAGGGTCGCACTGGGGGCCCAAACGCTGAGTCATCACTTGCTGCTCAACAGGTACAACAAAATCAATATTTTAAGACAAGATAAGATAAAATATGACTTAATTTATCCTGCAGAGGGAAATTTAGTTGTCACAGCAGCTCAAGATACAGACACATTTCTATAGAAGACAGAATTAGTATATAATAAATAAGACATATGCATACATTCTGTACACATTATACACATTATATACATACATTTCTGCTATTTGGCATTTATTATTAATATTTGTATAACGTTTCCTCAATTTACTTTGCATTTTTACAGATATTGCACATTGGAGAAAATATATTTTGGCTCGTTTAATAGGTTGAATAGGTTGGTGAATGTAGTAGTATGAACATCAATTAATAAATATATTTAAACATATAAGTGGTATTTGACATATATAAAATCGAAAAAATACAGAAGGCCTAAAATGGGTCTTATGTGGTTGGATGTAAACAGATATTGTGCAGATAAATAACATGTTTATTCTACAGACCAGCTCCATTTGAATATTTTACATCCAAATTGTTCTGTGCATCTCAGTATAACAGTATATATATAAACAAAGCGTGCATTGTACAATATTTTCCCCCAAAGTTGTTTTATTTGTTTTATCTCTCCGTTTGAAATATTTAATTATTTAATTATATTTAACTTTATGATTCACTATCTTTGTACTTATATTGTACGTACTGAACCTTATTTTTGTGATGCATCTCACTTACTTACCAACTCTGGTTTTGAAAGGCACCATAGAAATACATTTTATTATAAAAATTATTTTTTTCATATTGAAATTGATGGTGGTTGTTGTACTAAGCTAATCATGCATGTGTGTTCTTCTGAAGGCCATCAGTGAGCAGCTGGCAGCCAAGAAAGATGAAGTGGCTGAAGCTATAAGGAGCACTCAGGTCTTCCTGCTCTCAAAACAGGCCAGCAAGTAAGTTTAGATCACATGCACGGAGACACATATCGCACATGCTTCACGATACACATTCACTACACACACTGTGACCCAGAATCCAGCACAGAGCGACATACAGTACTGAGGCTCTTACACACCATACCAGCTGCTTGTCATGGAATTTCAGAGTTAATCTGAATTTTTTCTGGGTTTTTCCACTTGGGGAATTTAATAGAATCTTAAGGAAAGGTGGAATATCAAGGGAATGTTTCAGACGGACAGGTTTACAGTAATAAGCATGTACTAGAATGTGTTTTTCAGCTACTAAATGCTGAGTTTCAGCTTATCTAGAGATTTTTCTCGTCATTTAAACTTCTGGAAAAACAATGGTATCAAATCATCTTTTGGTCGGGAAAGATCTCCAATTACACAACCGTTACATTTAAATGAAATACATATCTGGAATTAATTTCCATCCCAACTCAGGAACATTGACTCACTCCCCCATTTCAAATCACAACTCAAAACACATCTGTTTAAAACTGCTTATTCCCTCTGATGACAATTACCCTGTCCAATCGAGTGTCCTTGACTGCCAAGAAAGGCACCTTCCAAATAAAATGTATTATTATTATTATTATTGTTGTTATTATTATTGTTATTATTATATCCAACCCACTGTGGGGAAACCTTTATATCGTCCTCAGAATCACATTAAACACATAAACCTCACCTGCTCTAACCTCCTCCCTCGTGTCCTCTCCAGGCTGTCCCCAGAGGAGCGCGCTCACGTCGAGGCCCAGCTGGACGAGCTGACGGCCACCTACAACCAGCTGTGTGACAGCTCCACCCAGCAGCTGCAGCAGCTGGAGCAGCAACTGGCCAAAGAGGAGGAAAGAAAGGTAGATTGGTTGGGAGGGATGGGTCAAAACGTAGAGCGGGTGCTGCAGATTTGTGACCAAAATAATCATCTTTTCAGGTTGTGCAAGCTTGTCAAAATGATAAAAAATGTTGCTTTAAGTCTGAATACGCTTGCGAGCTAAGTGTGAGTTCACTTGTGGGCCAGCAAGAGTGTGTGTGTGTGCGTTGTACAGCATGTTGTGTGTTCACAGAGTGCATTTTTGACAAACATCACTATTGACGAATCTCACGTAATGACTTGGTTTGTTTTAACAAACATCACAGACCCTTTTCAGACGTGTATCCAGATGAGCTAAAAATAACATTTTCTATTTCTGGCCCTTTTGTTTTGCCTCCTTCTTTGTCATTCAAAGAGAAGTTACAAACAGTAGAATAATTTCAAACTCACTGGATGACGCCGTCTGAACTGGGCCTCAGCATGGAGTGTTCCACCCTCACATTGTTCTCCTTAAAAAGCCTGCAGTCATCTAATTAACTACCCCCACCCTAGTTTTTGTCATCATCATCATCATCATCATCATCGTCATTGTCATCAGAAAACACATCTGCTGAACTTCTAACATGGTTAATACATGGCCTTAGTGGTGCCGCACCAGAGTCATGCTAGCAGTTAGCTAGAAGCTGTAGATCTCTGCTTTTTGTAGAACAATCATTTATAAAAATAGATGCATCTTCACATTTTATTTTCATCCCTGTAGATACAAAATAATATCATGTTTCTTTTCTTTATGTGGTGGTCAGTGGTGGAATGTCACTTTTTAGGTACAATTGTGTACTTTTACTTTACTTGAGTATTTCCATTTTATGTAACTTTATACTTCTACTCCTCTACATTTTGAGGCATTTTTTTTACTTTTTACTCCACTACATTTAGCTTTAGCTACTTTACTCAGCTCAATATTTAACATACAAAACATGCTAAATTTAAACTGATTTGACTTTTTTTGTTTTAATCATTCTCATAACAGTATAATATACTGTGTAATATACTGTTATGAGTAGTTAAAATGAGCCCTATTTAAAAAAATGAAAATGCTGCTTACATAAATCAATAATAATCTAATAATATATTTAGAATATATAAAACAATGTAAGTGGGTCCATTCTGCACAACGAGTACTTTTACTTTTGAGACTTTCAAGTGCATTTTGAAGCTGAAACTTTTGTACTTTTACTTCAGTAAGTGTTGAATGCAGAACTTTTACTTGTCGTGGAGTAAATTTGGAGTATTAGTACTTTTACTGACGTACTTTTTCCACCACTGGTAGTGGTAAAACAATGCCACTACATAAAGACAACAAATTACATTTTGTTTTTTATATTTACCTCCGTGTATATCTGTACAGTCAACACATTCACACTTTCATTTGGTCATTCCTCTCCTGGCATGTAGAAATGATTTAATGTGTTTGGGAATTTCTGGTTTTTCAAGCAATGATAATTCTTATGTCCTGACAGTTTCACCCCATACTTGATTCCTATGTGGATGTTATATGTTTTACCAGGGCTTTTATATGACTAAAATGACCCACTGGCGTTTTTTTGAAAAGTCACTTTTAGAGGTTTTTAGAGTGTAAGTGCACCAGAGGCCAGCTATGCAAAAAAAAAAAAAAAAAACACTTCACCATTTGAGCATGTTGTGTCCAGATCACAAAAGTGTGGCGTGAATGAGAATTTGTTTTGTGTGTTCTAATGCATTTTTTATTAATGTGTGAAACTTTAAACCAGCATTTTGCTTGAAAACCACTAACAGCAGCCAAAGGAGAATTGTGGACATCCGAGCTCTGAGCCGAGGATCAGAAAGAGAGATGGGAAAACAAAGCAACAAGCATTTATGAACAAACTAAATCTGTTTACAGTTACAGTTAGTAATCATAAAGTGTGTAACAAAACAACACTGTCACAGTGCGAATGACTGATTACTATCTTGGGAAACATGGTTTATTTGCAAGACAGTAATCTGTAATTCATCGTGATAAATGAGCATATAAATGATTTGGCCCACTCCTTGTCAGTTTCTGATTAAAGCTGTCATAGTTTATTTTTCCGAGCCTATTCCAGTCCAAACTAACAGTCAGCAGGAGGATGTAGTGTTAGTGCAGTGTTAGAAGTCAGAATGAAGAGTGGCATGCAGAATGCTAACAACCAGCTTCTCACCTGTCGCGCCTCGCTCTGCCGAGCCGTTAAACTGGCCCATTAGTGTGCGTGCCGCGGGATGAGCCCGTACGGTAAGTAGCGCTCGCTTTCTCTCTTACCGTTGCCTGTACGTTTTTATTTCTATATCTTATTCCTCTCTTCTTCTGAATATTTCTGCTTTCTTTTATGTGTCTTTTTGTGTATGCTTACCTTTATTTAGAACTTTCTCTGCATTTGTTTTGTTTTCTAGTGGCTTTGTTGCATGCTTAGCGCTTGTTTTAGAATAGCAAGGGTAAGTATGAAAGCGCTTTTAAATATACAAGAGATGTATATATGGGGGAAAAACAATCAAATTCCTTATGCACAATAATCCTTTTTGTGAACTTAAATTTGTTACCTTGTTTTTGGGGCAACTGGTTGTGGGTTTTCTTCCTTTTCTGATCTGATTCTTCCCATATTACACTATAATAGTAAAATATAAATCAATAACATTATTAATAGCATATTGGTCTTTAATGTAACCAAAGTGAATATTAATTGGAATTTTGTTTTCTTTATTTTTGTAGACCCAAATTGCAATTGCTGGAGTGATTGACCTGGGAACAGTGGAGACATTCCCAGTGTTCCAAGCAGCCCAACGTGGTCTTATTGACCAGGACACCTGCCATGTACTATTGGAGGCCCAGCTCATTATGGGTGGGCTCCTCCAGCCTGACAACCCTCTCAGTCTTTCTCTGGAACAAGGTCTAGCTCAAGGCCTGATTGACCCCTATACCAGACAGTCCCTTTCTGAGCTCGAGACCGCCTTGCTTTTGGTGGAAAACACCACAGATGACCAGCAGCAAAATGTCTTGCCAGTTGCTACAGCCATGGAGTTTGGGCTCATCAGAGAGGAGGTGGCACTTCGTATTTTAGAACTCCAGATGAACACGGGAGGCCTGAGAGACTCAACGGGAAGAATCATGAGTTTAGAGCAAGCTGACAACATGAGACTTTTCACTCCCAGAATTTTCACCAAACTCCAGTCGAGGCAGCAACACAAAGAGCTGATCGACCCAAACACAGCTGAGAAGTTGAACCTATATGAGCTACAACAGCGATGTGTCCTCGACGATGACTCCGGTCTACTTCTCTTCCCCGTCAAGCAGCAACCTGGAGGAACTGTCTCCCTCCAATCCGGAAGAAAAGTTGGCATCTTCCGTGCAGTCCAGGAAGGCCTGATTGATCGGAAAGTGACTGTGCGACTTCTTGAAGCTCAGCTCTTTGCCGGCGGTATTGCTGACCCGCGGTCTGGCCACCGGTTGACAGTTGATGAAGCAGTTCGTCACGGACTTATGGACCAGGATCTAGCCTCCGCCATGTTGGCAAGACAGCTGCAAAATGGGGGAATTCTAGACCCTTTCAGTGGAGAGCGCCTGGATTTGGAAGAGAGCATTCGCAGGGATCTTCTCTCTCCTCGTTTGGCTCTGTTGGTCCTGGAGTCTCTTTGGGCTTTCATGGGGGTACTGTGGCCTGAATCCGGAGAACTCCTGTCCATGGTCGAGGCCCTTCAACAAGGAGTGATCTCAGGAGAGTTGTCAAGAAACATCTTAAAGCAGCGACATGCCATTGGGGCTCTTTACAACCCAGAAACCCTCCAGGTGCTGCCCCTGAATCAGGCTGCAGAAGAAGCCCTTGAGCCCAGTGTGGTCCGTTTTCTCAAAGACATCCACATCCCAGACGTTCTCTCCAGCATGAACCAGTCAGGTACCCCATCTCTAAACCGTCTGAGCTGGGGTTCCACCAGCTCCTCCCCATCTCCGTCCTCTCCACCGCCTTCATCATCTCCCTCAGGCCTCGTCTGGGATGCACATACACATCAAATGGATCCTGAAGAACAAGCAAAACACAAGCTGCTGTTTCACCTCATGACTCACAGCTATGTGGATGCTCATTCTGGAAAAAGACTGGTACTCCTGGACCCTGAGCTGCTGGAGTTGGTCAAAGCTACTCAACTGGTTACTGGAGACTCTGTATATAGGAGTCAAGTTGAGACCACAGATGAGCAGGGAAAGCTGCAAATGGCGAGAGAGTTTAGTTTGACAGATGAAGGGATAAGTGACAAACATACTGAGAGTGAAGAAGAAAGTTCCAGTGTAGTCACACCAAGTGAAGAATCTGAGATGAATGGTGCAGGTAGACTCAGAGAAAGGTATGAGGGAGGAAATGACAACAAAATGTTGCACAAACCATCAGTAATTGTAGAGAGAAATAAAATTGGTGAGAATAAAGATGAAAAAGTTAAAGCTCAAAAGAAAGAAAAAGTCAGTCATGAACGTGTAATGGCTCCAGCTCAAAATCTTGAAGGGGTATCAACAAAAGACCCAGAAAAACTGGAAGTAACTGAATCTAAGCCCAGGGATACTGCTGGTCAGGAAATTAGTAGTAAAGCCACAAAAGTAGATAGAAAAACTACCATGGTGCCACTAAAAACGGTAAAAGAACCAATCCCACCGGGAGCAAAAACAAATGATGTTAAATCAAAACAATCTGGTGACAGAAAAGATGTAAAGCACTCCCAGATCGAATCAGAAAAGATCAAACAAAAGCTGCCTGTAACAGAGACTGACTCGAAGCATGCTAAACCTCAGGTTGATATCACTGAATCAGCAGTCGAGAAGGAAGAGGAGGATACTGAGTTGGCAAAATTAGTCATAGAGCTCAAACAGGGAGGCCTCCTGACGGAGGAAGGGGAAAAGCTGCTCCCAGATGAGGCAGTAGCCCAGGGTGTTCTCCCTGGCCATGCAGCAGTTAAATTAATGGCTCAGGCAGGTCTGTTTGGGGGTTTCCTCGATGCCAGTAGCGGTGAGTCCCTTAGCATGGAGGATGTTATGCAGGGAGGTTTACTAGATGAAGATCTAATGTGGAGTGTCCTGAAATCAGATAAAACCCTTGCAGGGGTTGTAGATGTAGAGAAAAGTCAGATTTGCGGGGTGAGGGAGGCAGCTCAGGCAGGGCTGATCGACCCAAACACCGCTGCTCGGCTTCTTGAAGCTCAGGTGGCATCTGGGGGGATAGTTGATCTACGCAGGGATAAGAAAGTGTCCGTCACCCTGGCAGCAAACCTAGGGCTGATCGAAGAGGATCAGAGAGACAAACTGGTGGCACTAGAGAAGGCTTGCAAAGGAAAGGACACAGATTCAGCAACAGCCTTCACTAAAGCCAGTTTACAGCTGCAGATGGAAGGTGTCATCGACCCAGAGTCCAAGTGTCCAGTCCCTCTGGAGCAAGCAATTCAGAAAGGGTTGATAAGATCTGAGGAGGCTTATCAGGTGCTGGCAAGGCAGGTGGCTGAAGGTGGTATAATGCATCATGCTTCAGGGATGAGGCTGTCAGTTCCTGATGCTGTAGTTAGAGGAGTGGTGGATCGGTCCATTGCTCCTGGATTGGAAGAACTAGAGTGGGTCTATCAAGGAAAAGTCAGCCCTTCATCTCACCCAGAAGCTGTTGTTTTCCAGGCATCAACAGGAGCCATTTCGGACCCTGTCTCTGGCAGTAAACTGACATTGACAGAGGCCGTTTCTAAGGGTCTTCTGGATGAGAATATTGCCAGTGAAGCCATGGCCTCTTATGCTGTCACACAAGGAACACTTGACCCCAAAACTGCACGCATTGTGCCTTATTCAGAGCTTGTAAACCAGGGTAAGATAGATATTGAAACAGGCCAACGCTTCTTGGAGGTGAAACCATTCAGAGGTGTTTTAGATAAAGAAACAAGAGACAGTTTGACTCTTCCCGAGGCGGTTGCGTCAAAGCAAGTTGACCCAGTTTCTGCGTTGAGGTTACTTCAAAGCCAGGCAGACAGTGGAGGGATCATTGATATACATACTAGAGAAAGGCTTCCGCTGTCTGAAGCTTGCGATAGAGGTTTAGTTGAAGACAATATGGTCAGGGTAATAGCCACCAACCAGTTTTTGAAAGGAGGCTTAGTCGATCCCTCCACTGGAGGGAAAATCGATCGTCTTGATGATGCCGTTGAAAAAGGACTGATCTCCACTGATGTAGCTACAGAGATCCAGGAGAAATTGGCTTCTGTGGAGAGTGATGAAGGTAGCGCTACACCTGTTGCTTCATCAAATGGTACATACAGCCCCGCTGTTATATTGTCAGTGTCAAGCCCAGACAGTCCAACAAACTGGTCAGATGTGAGCAACGAGGTGCCGCCAAGATCTCAAGATTTAGGAATCACACCGGACGATAGAAAGACTTCTGTAGAATCAGATCAGCCACTGTTATATGACCCAACTACAGAACTAGAGGCACCAGTGTTGGTAGAAGAAAATACTTTTATTGAGCCAGACCAATCCATAGACCTTTTGTGTAAGTTTGCCACTAATGTTGAGAAAAGAATTCAGGAAACCATAGAAGAGATAGTCCCACAGGCAAAGATCAGTCAATCAGAGCCTCTTCGTAAGCAGAAGCTCGATGAAAGACCAGAAATAGGTGTGAGTCAGACTGATGATAAACAAGAGAGGGTTGTCAGAGTATCTGTTGAAGAACCCATTCAGGCACATGTCCGAGATATCGACAAAGAGTCAAAGGGAAAAGTCAGAAAAGGGGCTACTGTTTCACAATCAGAACATGTAAAGGCTGGAGGAAAAGATAGACCCAGTGATAAGAGCCCGTCAGTGGTTTCTCATGATCCTAAAGATGGAAACCTGAAAGCAGAGATTAGAGATGAAGGAGAAAGCAAAGACAGCACTGAAGTGTCAAAATTGAGTGAAGAGGAATATAGAAAGAGTGATGTGGCAACACGGAGAGAGGATACTATAGATGAGAAGGTTGAAAGAGCGGAGAAAGATAAACCTTTAAAGAGTGAGATCAAATCTAGCACAGACACTGAGAAGCCAGACCACTTATCAACCCCTCCATCCAAAGAGACAGAAGGCAAAAGCAAGAAAAAGAGGAAAAATAAGAAGAACGGAAAGGGTAAAGAAGCAGAGCAAGAAACACTCCCTCCGGAGATAAAACATCCATCTCAGATTGATCAAGCTTATGTATGCGCTGAAGGGCAACCTGAAGCGTTTAATGAAGTTAAAGATGAGCTTAAATCACAAGATACACACAACAAAACACAGATTCATAGTCAGACAGCTTCCACAGGGCCTACCAAAGTAGAAAGTGAAGCAAAGAGTGTCAGGAACATTGAGGATGAAAAAGATTTGGTCAAACAGGGGCAGGAAGCAGTTCCAGCAACTCTGGAAATAACAAAACAGAGTATTGAAGCAGAGAAGGATACAATAAAAAGTCCATCATTGAAGGATACAGAAAAGGTTGATAAAAGAGAGGAGAAGAAAAGGGAGAAGCAGAAAGAGAAGGTTGAAGAGAAGGCTTCTGTCTCTCAGCAACCAGAACAACCAGAGAGCAATCAGGAGGTGAAGAAAGAAAAGGAGCAAGAACTCCTGCAGAAATCAACTCTACCGAACAACGAGAAGGCGGCCTTGGTACTGAAAGCCAAAGAGAGCATTCTTAAAAAGGTGTTTGAAAAAGGGGTGAGCGAGAAGCAGGCGGCAGAGGAGCTCCAGGCCCTGCGCAAGGAGGTGGGGAAGAAGGAGATTCGAGGCACAACTGTGAAGACACAAACTCTGCCGGCTGATGGAGAGGAGAGTCATGATGTTAAAGATGATGGTGTGAAAAGACCCAATGGTTCACCAAAACAGAGTGAGGAGGAGGTGAAGGTCAAAGAAGAGGCAGTGGCATTGACAGTGGTGAAAGAAAATCTGACTGAGAAGAAAGTTCCTGTTAAGGCAGCCATGCAGACCAAACTAGTAGAGTCTTCTTCAAGTGAGATGGAAAACAAAGAGAGTTCGGGAAAGGAAGATATACAAAAAGATCCATCTGTCCAGCCGAAAGAAACCCAGCAAAGTAAACGAAAGAAGAAGAACAAGAAGGCTAAGATTGCTCAAGTGACTGACAAAACTGAGTCTGACACTGAGAAGATACCAGCCGATGAGAAAGTGGATTCTGAGGTCACAACAACAAAAATGACCACAAAATCTACAGTGGTGAGACCAGATTCAGATAACTCTGCTTCCATTAAAGAGCAGAGGATGGACAGACATACTGAAGGCCAATCAGCCAGTGATCTCATTACGCCTCCAGTTAGTGGTGATGCAGGTGAAGAAGTGGAGAACTCTGTAGTTGCTGTTAAAGGAGCTAAGACAAGTCAACAAAGTCCACCATGTTTACATCAATCAGAAGATCCCAATACTCACATTGAGGAGCATGTCCAATTGGCAGCTGTTGCATCTACTGGAAGAGAAGAATCCCATTCAGAAAACAGAAAGGATGGCCAATCCGTTGAGGCACGCAAACCAGACATCCAACTCACAGCTCAGTCTGGTAAACAACCAGGTAAAACAGCAGGGAGAGGTAAAAAGAAGAAGGGACAGAAACCACCAGAGGAGGTTCATAGTCCGGATGTTCCTGAATCCAAACAGCAGCATCTTGAGTCTCCAGAATCAGCACCTTCACTGTCAGACGATACTTCAACTGGTTCAGTCCTTGAGTCTGATACAGCCTCCGAGAGTTTGGGAGAGGAGGACGTCAAAGAGAGGCAAGAAATTGTGTCAAACAAAGGAGGGACGTCATCAGGGACTGGCAAGGTAAGAGGCAGCAGATAACTCTCTGGTGTGCACACTTATATACAAATTTTTTGATGTTTTATTAACATTTTTTCTGTTCCGACAGTCGTCATTGATGCGTCAGGAGTGCCTCGAGCACGACCAGCGAATTGTAGCCCTGGTCTCCATGGTCCGACATATTGAAGTCCGACTGAAGCAGCAGCAGCAGCAGTCTGTCGGCCGCAGCCTCATCGCCTTGGACGACATCATCAGACAGACTGAGGTAAAACAATATCAATATTTACCTGTTATGGCTTTTATTAATGTGCTGCCAGGCAACATCAAATTATACCTTTTTTTGATGCTTTTTTTATTTAACAATATGTGTTGTTTATCATACAGTCACACATTCATATAGGTAAAAATAGATAAATAAATATTATTATTATTAATATATTATTGTTATTATTGATTAATAGTAATAAATTACATCATGTCAAAAATAATAATAAATACAGCAATAATAACAGATTATAATTATGTAATGACTATAATTATATTAATTCAATACATATAATCAGGAAATAAATGGAATAGATGATTTTTTTTTAACAATATTTTTTATTGAAATTTAAAGCTCTTTATCAGAACAGATACATCAACATATGAAGATAAATTCTCCCTCATACAGTCACACATTCATAAAGGCAAAATATATAAAATAATAAAAAAAAAAATAATTTTAAAAATATATAAAATAATAATAATGAAATAAATAATAATAATAAAACATTACATCATGACAATAATAAAAATTAAAAAACAATAATAATAACATTCAATTTAATGATTAATTCAATACATATGAGTAAATAAATAGAAAGGATGCTTTGTTTATTTTGTAGTTTAAGACAAAACAAAGCTGATTTAAGGATTAGTCTCTTACCAAACAGCATTATGAAAACTTTTTATTTTCTTTCCCTAATCCTCCTCTCAGACTCTGGACTTTGAACTGCGTGACTTGGAGCCGGCGATCAACAAAGAAGTTGAGGCTGCTGAAGAGCTGCTGAAGCCTGAACCAAAAGACGTTCCTCCGCAGCTCCTATTGGCTCTGGAAAAGGACGGGCGGAGCTTGGCTCGAGGGTATGAGGCGGCCAAATCGCTTTCTGAGGGCATTCTGCAAAGTCTGCGAGACCACAGAGACTCATACAAGGTAAAGAAACCAATCAGAGAGAAAATCATGTGCGTTAGGTGATCATTTGGTTTGGAGGTGACCATTCTTCTCATTGGAGCATTATCCTATTTGGGTCCAGAAATGCTCCTTGTTTCCTCTGCGTTTGAATTTAATCGTTCTGATATTTCTCTCAGGCGGCAGTAACAGCCGAGCAGAAGTCGCTGGGAGGACAAGTGGAGAGTCTGCTCTCGTGGTTGAGGGAGACGGAGGCTCAGATGAATGGAGGGATGGCGGGGATGGAGAGAATGGAGACAGCAGAGAAAGATGACAGTCATGATCAACTCACACAGCAGCTGAACCTCTGCAAGGCAAGTTGTTCAAACTGAAGAAAGAAGCTTAAAAATTGATCATTTTTGAAGGAATGCATTTTGATTCAACGTAAATGTTTTGTTGCACTTAAAATGCAAAGTCCATTTTGAACACTTGCTACTTAACCCTTCTGTTATGTTAGTTTTTTCAGGAACAACAATAACCCAGGGCGTGTTTAATTATCCAAAAGTGTCAGAAACTAAAAAATCCCAATAAACATTGTTTATATTTAATTAATAACTCCATTACCAACCAGTTTTATCAACATTCACTGCAATGATGTTCTTTACCTCTCACAGATCATGGTTCAATGAGGATAATTCACTCGTGTTTAATAAAAAATGCATGTTAACACTTTTTAAAATGTATTTATTTATTTATTTATTCGTTTATTTAACAGAGACAGTGCATGGCTCTCAGCCGTACCAGAATTAGCTACTAGCTAAATTTCATCTACAAACAAACAAGTCTTTCAAACAGCAACAACAAAGTTTCACACTCTTAAAACACAATACAACACAGGACAACAGCAAGAGTAAAGTCTGTTCTCATCAGAGTTATGAAACAGTAAGCTTAACTAATTTCTCCAAAAATCTCCTCCAATGATCAGGCTGTTTGAAGTACTTGGCAGGATTTTAATGAAGAAAAGGTAAAACTGAAAATAAACAAATAATACAGACAATATTAACCATTTGCATGAGTCAAATATACCTTAAAACATGTTAAATCCTCCTAAACAAGTATACAAATAAACATACTCACTGGCAATGCCACAAGAATAAAGAAGGATGAGGATTGTTGCTCTAGCGAATAACAAAACAGGAGTTCTCTAACTGTAAGGAGACCGGAGAGTCACCAAAATAAAAGTCACCTCTTCAAAATAAAAGTTCTTCAATTTCTACCAACTGTTACATGTCACAGTATTAAGACACAACACAAAACAATGTTAAAAACAAAATGTACATTGGAAAGACCTACATATAAAATACAATGGTTTTACATGACATTGATTTTTTAAAAATGATTCAACATTTTTACATCTTTTCTTTTTATGAAAAAATACTTTCAACAATTTTTTTTTGGATTTTTAATCTTTTTAATCTTTGAAATGGGTCAATTTGAACAGCAACATAAGAGTAGGGTTAGACAAGGATCAGGTGGTAAAAATATGTACCATTTAATTAAACCATGTAAGCACATCTTATGTTTGTTAGGTGCTTTAAATCAGGGCACCCTCAGTTGATTGTTGGGATTTGTTTTGTTCATGTTTTTTTGCACTACTCTTAGAGCAATGGAGGAGAAACTAATTACTCTTTTTCTTCTCTGTCCTTTCAGGAGCTCCAGTCCTCCCTGATGGCTCGCTCCAGTGAGGTCAACAGCACGGCCTTTGACATCCAGGTGTTCATCTCAGAGCGGGCCCCGGACCTGGCCCCTGAGCAGAGCAGGCACCTTCTGGGGCAGCTGCAGCAGCTCCAGAGGGCCTTCCACCTGGCGTCAGGCCAAGCCCAGGCCTGGGCCGACGCCCTCTCCGCCCAGAGAGAGCGGGAGGAGGAGCGGCAGCGCAGGGAGAGAGTGAAAGAAGAGGAGAAGGACAGAGAGAGGCAGAGTGCCAGGGAGAGAGAGGTTTGGAAAAGGATGATTGAGTCGGATTGGTTTGAAACGCTGCGCTTTCTCTAACTAATATATCTCAAATGTAGTTAGCCTTCATATGCTTTATTTGTCATGCTGTTGCAGTGCTTTCTTACACAACATCGTAGTTAGGCCTGGGCGATTATATGATCGCGATTAGTGATTGGGATAAATTTCAGGTCGATTACGGTGATGAGCTGAGAGCGTATTTACTCGATCAAACATGTCGAAATGTGCAAACAGCCAATCGGAGTCGACCTTTTCCTGTGTTGCTGCTGTTTGTAAGTTGTCGGAGAAGTAAACCGAAAGACCGAACATTCACAGCACAGCAATTCACACACAGGTATGGTGCATTCAATAGTGTCGGAACAGTTCTGGTGCATTCAAGAATGTGGGACATATGAAAACTTACAGAGAAACAAGTTATTACTAAAATTAGTTCAATAATCAAATAAACAAAGCAATAATAGCAAAAACATGAAGGGCTGTAAAGTAGTTCACTGTTATTTTATAATTTTTCTACATTTGTTGTATTGTTGAGAAAAAATGTTTCTCATATTTTTCTATGTCCATCTTATTTAATTTGCTTTGTTATTTACTTCGTATTTTAATAAAATATTGAACTAATCTCAAGTTTATTTAGTTTTCAGTACAGATGCTTTAAAACTGGCAGTTTAAAAACAATATAAAAAATCGTTATAATAATCGAGATCGGATTATAAGAAAAAATATATTGTGATCTTTTTTTTTTTGTCATATCGCCCAGCCCTAATCGTAGTTCTGTTTTGCTCAGCGCTCACAATCTATAAAATCATATCATGTCATGTCTGTTAAAGCCTGATGTAAGCGAGCTAACCTCCATCAGTTTAGTGCCATTAAACTTCACCTCAAACCCGTTTTCTCATAATTTCATAACTTCATAGAAACCCACTGCTGCTTCTGTTGCAAAGCTTTGCCACTTGACACGGACAGTATCACCACCCTCACTGTGTATGCTACTCTGCATGTCTCTATAACATGTGTTTTATTAACCTGTTTGCCTTGCTGTTCCAGATTGCCACTGAAGGAAATCGCTTGTGTCACGGCGGTGCAGGCTAGAAAGATTTGATAGCAGAAAAAGCCTCGCTGGCTACTGGCGCTTAACTGTTTTTCCTCTTGTCTCGGCTGAATACGGAGGAGAAAGAGGAAAAACAGCAAATGAACAAATTGTTTGATTTCTATCTGTATTTGTTGTTGCTTGACCAACTTGTTGATGTGAAGATAATGTGTGTGTGTCTGTATGTCTGCCTGTGTGTGTGTTAGTGTGAACTCTGGACACAAACTGCTCAAAGCTTGGCAAAGTGTGCACTACACAGGAGTTTTGTTTAGGGGTAAATGTGCATTTATTGTACTGGTGGTTTGGTTTCTGTTACTCGATCCAGTTGAATCGTTTAAGACTCATATCAGTATCTGTTTTCCTCACATATTCTTTCTTTTTGGGTCTTTTTTCTATGCTCTCTCATTACTTCTCTCAGGTGGTTCAACAGCAGAAAGCCGAATGCTCCCAGAAACTAGAAGGTCTTACCATGTGGTTGGCTGGAGCTGCCAGCTTACTGGCCAGTCAGAAAGGTGGAGCAGAGTCAGGTGACGTGAACGTCCTGCAGGAAAAGCAGAAAAGACTAAAGGTAGAAAACTTTTCTCTCTGTTTCTAGAATCTAAAGGCCAAATAAACTCAGTAAAAAAAACATCCAAACTAATCTCTCTTGCACTTTTATATGTATATTCAACTCAATATTATCCTGTTTTTAATCTAATATGAACATTTTAACACACAGTTTTTATTATTCACAGTGAGTTCTCGCTTGTGTTATTCACTGGAGGAACATTTTTTGCTTTTTATTGGTATTTTGAAGTGAAAAAACTAATGTGATAAAAAATCATGAAACACACAAGGATAAATGCAATTTAAAAAATACAGTAAATTCAGAAAATGGAACAACAAAAATCAATAAATACGTAGAAACAGAGTAAAAAGTTAGAAATAAAGAAAAAATATAATTTGGGGTCAGTCGTGTAAAACTACACAATAATATCAGTGTCCATTTTTCTATACATGTTTACATCTTTGACCAAATAAATGTTCCCTCGCTCTGCAGGAGGCACAGAAGGACCTCCAGACCAAAGAGGAGGGCATCGCCGAGGCTATCCGCTCTGCAGAGGAGCTGCTGTCAGAGCGAGGGGGAAGTCTGAGCCCAGAGGAGAGGAAGAACCTCCAGGGGACGCTCACGAAAATGAAGGAGCAGTACAGCGCCCTGAAAGATTCAGCAAACACGTCACTGTCGGAGCTGGACACGGCCATCAGCGCCACGGTGCAGCAGAACACACAGAGAGTAAGAAAACGAGTGGTTACACATTAACTGAACATATCAGGCAGAATAACTTTCTATGTATTAATCTTCTCCACTTCTCCTGCAGGCGAAGGCGGAGGAGGAGCTCCAGGAGACCCAGGACCAGATAGACTCTCTGCTGAACGAGCTCTCCTCCCTGAGCCAACCAGGCGGGAGAGGAGCAACCAAAGATTTTACTGATGCACCGTTCTCACAGCCGGAGGGCGCCGTGATGTCACACACAGAGATGCTGCAGGTTAGACTCTCTACTCTGCAAGAATTAAACATCTTAGGTTCATTACAAAACAATATTTCACATCCTCGTTTTTCTCAAATGCATCTCTAAGCTCCTCCCTCGTAAAAAGGAGGAATCCTCAGTTGGGAAATGGGACGTTCTTGTTCACTTGAGCCTCATTTTAGTGCAACATTCTCAATTTATGGCGTGTAAATGACTGAATTAACTACAAACATGTACGCTCTAGAAATGAGTTTTTATGTTTGTTGAAATAAATGAATTCATCTCTTTTTATTTGTGGGATTAAATGTGTTTAATGTGTGTGTATTATGTGTATAATTTTATATTGTTGTTTGCATGTCTGAATTGCACCTTTTCTCCCTAAAATAATTTGTGTTTCTTTATGAAATTAGTAGTTGATTATGCATATAAGGGAACTGTAAGAACTTACATTCATGAAGTGGTGCTTGTTCTGGCTTTGCTTCTTTACATTCTGCCAGCTGTGGAGCTGAAGGTGGAGCATTTACTTAGAACATCTCTGCTGGCACTCGTTCTTGAACATCCTTCAAGACGTTTGGTCTGGAGGAGGTTTTATTGAGATGAAGCGATTGAAACATTATCAAATTATAACCTATGATCTTTGATTTCTCTCTCAGGCCGAGCTTCAGCAGCTTCAGTCTCAACAGGCGCAGCTTCTCCAGATCACACAGTCGACGCGCTCGCTCCTGGAGCAACCGGACTCGACGGTTCCTCCTGAAGAGAAGCAGCGTCTCCGGGCTGCCCTGGACCAGCTGCAGGCCCAGCACCAGGACAAGCTGCAGAGCTGCCAGGTGCTAATAGATCATAATACTCATGTGCATGTTGGGTTTTCCTGTGTTTCTATTGTCGTACTGACTGCTGCTACTGTAACTGTCTCTTCTAGGACCGTCTGAGGAAGTCTGAGGCTCTGAAGGACGAGCTGACCAAGTTCCTCCAGGAACACGGAGGTCTGTGTACCTGGCTGGAACAAAGTGAACAGGATCTCCGTTCCCTGGGGGAAGGAGAAACTGATGCACAAGGACTGAAGAGCAGGCTGGAGGAGCACAGAAAGGTACATATGACTCACGTGACTGTGTGAGTTTATCAGTCCCATTCTCCACTAGAGGGAGCTGTTACGTCATGGCAGATCACTCGATTTTTACAGGACTGTACAGTAAGAGCAGTAGCATTAAAATCAGCCGATACATGCATGCAGGCATACAAAATTACTTTAAACCCAAACTTTTCTTTCTCTCTTCAAGGAAAGACAACAATCCTGCAAGTTTAAACGGAAAAAAAAACATTAAACAACAAAAAAAAGTAATGTTGGAAAATGACGTCATTCAGTTCAAGGGAAGTAAAAATTCAGGTAAAATCAGGAAAGGCTCTCTGATAAAAGTATATTTTAAGAAGACTTAAAAGAGATCACTGTTACTATTATAATATAAAAGTTATTTTCACTAATTCCCTTTTTTCACCAACATGAAATGGGTTTTATTCCGGTTTGAGCACCTGATTTTGACCCGTCAAAGCATTTTAACCAGAAGTTTGGAACCCGAAAAGTTTGTTTGCAGCTGGAACCAAAAACTAGCTCTTATTCTACAGGTTGGAAAGAGTGGAGTCATCGTGCCGTTAAAAGCATTGTGTGACGCCCTCTGTTAGGGATGTAGCCTTGATTATAACGGTTCTGCTCCAAACTGGTAGAAATAAAGTCTGGTTCACTAGATGGAGCCAAGGTTCCAGGAATCCTGAAAGCTACAGGTGCAGTTTAATAGAGGGCTGTGAGTGCAGAAGCTATTACTTTCCTTGGTGCAGGTTGGGCTGCAGGTCTGAAAGTTTTGGCACATTTCTTGCTCTGCTCTCTGGCTTTCATTGGCTGCGCTTGGTTTTAGTTGCTTTGAAGTGAATTTGCAGAGAAATATCAGTGTAGCTGAGTGAAACCACAGACCGCCCAGCTCTGCTGTTTTTCACCTTTAATCACCCATGGAAGACAGATTTTCCTTGCTCAGTTTCCATCCATCCGTGCACCGCCACATTCCCTGATTTACTCTCATACAATCACACATTCTCATTTGGGAGCCACTGAGAAATCCACTGAAACAGCCCGGGATAATATTCTTGTTAAAAGTCCCTCGAGATCACATTTGCAGTGTTTTATATCCTTTCCCAGACATTCTGGAAATTAACTAGCGACCTGCTAATAATGGTCATGTTTTCCATTAACACTCCACACTGTCATTTTTCCAATAGACTATAGTGCTGCACATATCTGTATGAATCTGTCCCCAGCTGACCTGTGAATGTGTCTGTGTTTCCAGCTTGCTGAGGATGTAATTTGCCACAAGGCGGACCTGCGATTCGTTTCCATCTCGGGTCAGAAGGTTCTGGACTCTGTTCAAGGAGCTCTGGAGCAAGTTGGCGGTTCAGACGCAGCTCTGGACGGCACCAAGCAGCTGGTGACTGACAAGCTGCAGGATGCAAACCACAGATACACGACACTACACACCAAGGTCAGTCAAATTATTCTGCTCAGTTACTTAGTTTATGCATTTTTCCTGAATTTACTCATGCATTTTAAATGTTTTGTTGCTGTGTGCAGTCAACAGAGTTGGGCGCCCGCTTGTCGGGCCTGTTGGAGAGGTACCAGCAGTACCAGGATGAGGTCGTCTCCGTCCACTCGTGGCTCAGCACTCAGGAACAGAACCAAAGCATCGCCAAGCCCAGTGGGGACACCGACCCCCAGAACCTGCAGAACACACTACGACAAGTACAGGTGAAGGCAGAAAAAGAGCAAGATTCTTTTTCAAGTTTGGAAAATCTTTGCAACTTTGCCGTCATCTTCCCCAGCCACTAAGTTATGTTGAGTAGGTTACAGACCAAAACGTTTATATTGATTCAAGAAATTAACATCTGGAAGAAGGGCAGGGATGCTAAAATGGAAACTTTGTGGGAGCATCACCTCAGTTTTGACATTCCTTCAGTTATAGAAATGATTTAGTTGTTTGTGTCATTGGTCCTCAGCTGCTGCAGGACGAGCTGGCTGAGCGCTCGGTGCAGCTGGAGAAGGTGAAGAGAGCAGGAAGAGATCTGGTCAGCACAGACGAGTCTCCCTCCCTCAAAGCTGTGGACATCCTCTGTGCTGCAGGTAACACTCAGTCTGTCCCCTGCAGGCCTGTCCACAGACCACAGACCTTCAGCCAGGTGTTTCCTCTCAGTTTGTGGTGATTAAAAAGTGATTAAAAAACATTTTATTTTGCCACTTCCTTCCTCCTTCAGATGGTTTGGAGAAGAGGTTTGGATCGCTCTCTGCGTCCGTGTCAGAGCGGGCCGAGCAGCTGCAGACCGCTGTGGCCCAGTCAGTCAGTGTCCAGGAGGGTCTGAAGGGTCTGCTGAGCTGGCTGGACAAGCTGGTTCTGAATCCTGGTCCAGTTGAACCCACCGCACAGGCTGTCCAAGACGCTCTGACACAGAACCAGGTAGGAGTGAACCCAGAGGAAAGTAAAGTCATGGAAGAAATGATTAGACCATTGTTTTCTTCAATATCTTGTTCATTTTAATGCTTGGTGCAACTAAAGGTACATTTGTTTGGACAAATATAATGATAACAACAAAAATATCTCATAAGGGTTTAATTCAAGAGCTGATATTTAGCCATTTTCCATGGTTTTCTTCATAATAACCAAAATCATTGTCAAGAGTTGTACCAGGCATTAAAATTTAAGAAAACAAGGGTGATCTAATATTTTTTTTCCATGACTGTAGAGGGATTCTACAACTTTTCAGTGTCACATTGCAGTCTAAGTCAGATTTTTTTGAAACCCAACTACTCCTCTTCTTCCCAGAAACTCCGTCAGGAGCTGGTGTCCAGGCAGGGCAGCGTAGAAGCAACACGAGACTCCGTTTCCAGACTCCTTCAGAGCTCCGACGCCTCAACGGCCTCCGGCCTGCAGGGCTCTTTAGATGAGCTGACTCAGCGTTACGCAGCAGCGCAGGCTAGCCAGGCGGAGAGGGAGGCGGAGCTCAAAGGGCTGCTGCCCCGGCTGGAGAGCTACGAGCGGATGGGGACAGACCTCCAGGCCTTCACCCAGAGCCGACTGAAGGCTCTGAGCCCGGCGGGTCAGCCGGACCGCAGCGTGGACGACTACAGGCAGACCATTGAGGTCAGCAGAGTTAGACGACTTCAGGGTCATTCTCTACTAAACACCTAGACTTCCCAGTTTATATCACATATTTTCATGAAAAAAATGATCTAAAATGTTCTATGACATTCATGGGACCTTGCAAACATCCTGTAGTTCTACTCCAAATACTTTTTTTAGTCACAATTTTTCATAAGTTTAACCATTTTTGCAATTATTTGTGAGTATTAAGTCTCACCAGTTGCTTATTTTTTCACTGAATTAGATTAAAATTTGTACTGAACATCCAAGAAACCCTAATAATAATTGAAAACATATAGTCACGTAAAAATGATAAAATTTGCTTTCTACTAGTTTTCACTTGATGTGTCGTATAAATTTAGCTCAAGCATGTCTAGAAGTTAATTGGAAATATTTCCTGCATGAAATATTGAATGCAACAGATCTTAAAAAAACATCTTTTATAAATGCCCGTAAAAGGAACCTTTCTTGCACTTGAACAAAGCCAAATAAACAAGACATATTAGATAATAATAATGGAAATGTATTGAACAGGAGAAACAAAAATCTCATTGCCAGTCTATGCATATTAAATTAAAGTCCACTGTTGCTGTATTGAACGTTTCTCCTCTCAGGAGGTCCGGTCGGAGCTGGAGCAGGAAGCCGCTCAGGTCAAATCCTTCTGCAGCCTCGGCAGCGAGCTCAGCCAATCAAAAGCCTTCAACAACACTCAAAGCTTATTGGACAATGTGAAAGGAGTGTCTGATGAGTTCACGCAGCTGGAAGCCAACGTCAACGAAAGGTAAAAAAAATGAAAACTGACAACATGTGAGAAGTGCCTTTGTTTAATTAATGCTGCCATGAATGTCAAGTCATGCACTTTTGCTGAAGCAGGTTTGGCCTTTCTTTGTCCTGATAAATAGTTTTGTTGTGCTATTATATTATACTTAAAGTGCTTTAAGTCTATTATGATCTATTATTATTATTATTATTATTATTATTATTATAATAATAATAATAATAATAATAATATATACTATACTTATACAGTAGACAGGTTGCTTTATTGCAAAATGAATAAATTGTAAATAGTAACAAAAAAACTACTAAGGTTACATATATAAATGACAGTAACTGATTGATAGATTGATCTCTCTTTATTCAAACATGTTAAAAACAACAACAAAATATTTATAATAAAAAAAAAGAATAAAACAAAACAAACAAGAATAACAATTCCATTTTTCTGCAGAAATTTGACAAAATCACAAAATAATAAAGCCCCAAAAAATTTCATGTCGAAGAAAATTTAATATTTTTACTAATTTCTAAAAAAATTCCAGTCATATTCCATAACCTTTAACCATACATAGTCCAGCTTTCCACCTATGTGTTTTCCAATATTTAAATATTCAAAGTTAAACAGAAAAGAAACTGCAATGGGAATAATTATCTTAAAAACTGAAGATTCAGACGGCCTAAAAATGTTTAATCGTGTTCTTGACAATTGTGTAATGCACCATAAATGACACAAGAGGGCGCCAAACACAAAGCTGTCAGGAAGCTATTGATCATCAGTTCAGCTGTGTAGTATTTGATGCTGAAAAGTGTCAATTCCAGTTTTGCTGATAACAAACATCAAAACCTTTAGAGACAGAATCAAATTTAAAAACTAAGATTTGATTAGATCTGATAGGGCGGCTTATAAAAGCACACTGCAGAGCAGACTGCCTCTGGCATTTCCAAAATTTGTTTTCTAAATTTGTAGCCTTCACAGAGCACCAGTTGCTATGCCGACCCTGTCTGACGTCGTTTCAGTGAGCAGCCACACTTGAAGCCTGTCAGAGGGGGGGCTGGGAATTTAAAAATACCTTCAGTCTGGAGCAGAATTATTAAATTATACTTGGTCATCCGGCCACATAATAACCACAGATACAGGCTGGTTTATGGACATGTTAAATAAGTCCTGATCAGACATGAAGAGATAAAGAATGACATCACTTATATTTTATCTAGAACACGTCTGTCAGCAAGTTATTGTTAGTGGTTAAATGTAAATCAGTACATTTATTCAAGTACTGTACTTGTACTGTACTAATTTTGGGGTACATTTTATGTAACTTTATACTTCTACTCCACTACATTTTAGAGGCAAATATTGTACATTTTACAGTACTACATTTAGCTGAAAGCTTTAGTTACTTTTCAGATCAAGATTTAACATAAAAAAACATGATCAATTTAGACATTTTTATCAATTAATCCACATAAAAGTATATAAGGTAGTTAAAATGAGCCACATCTTTACAACATTAAAAACGCTATTTACAGGAATGCATCAATAGTAATAATTCAATATAATAATAATAATAATAATATATAAAACTGTCTGTGTAGGTCAATTCTGCATACCAAATACTTTTACTTTTGATACTTTAGGACAATTTGATGCTGATACTTTGGTACCCAAACTTTTGATTGAATGCAGGACTTTTACTTGTAGTGCAGTAATTTCACAGTGTGGTACTAAAATAAGGAATCTGATTACTTCTTCCACCGCTGGTTATTGCACTCAAAGAACATACTGTACATGATGTAGAGGATTATGTACCGTGCTGCATGATGCTTCACAGCAGTTGTTTGCTGTGTGTGTGTGTGTGTGTGTGTGTGTGTGTGTGTGTGTGTGTGTGTGTGTGTGTGTGTGTGTGTGTGTGTGTGTGTGTGTGTGTGTGTGTGTGTGTGTGTGTGTGTGTGTGTGTGTGTGTGTGTGTGTGTGTGTGTGTGTGTGTGTGTGTGTGTGTGTGTGTGGCTGGTGTGAGCTGATGAGCAGTCCCGGGTGCTAATATAAGCAGAGTGGACACGGCTCATTGTCCGTCCTATAAACGGCCTACTCGGATGACTCCCAGCCTCGAATCCCGAGGGGGAGAAAATAGCTGCATGATAATGATACCGCTCCATGCCAGACGACTTCTCAGAGCTGTTTTGTCTACACTGGCAGTCAGCACTTTTCCACCCATAGAAACGAGCGCGAGGTCAAGGCTGCGTTACTGCTGGACAGCATGGACCCTGAACGCTTCCTGTCAACAGCGCTTTATGCATTATGGATCTTTTTTTAGAGTATATAATGTTTAAACAGACTCAGAGAGGTTAATGGTTGCCTTAGTTTGCGTATCAAACATAAACATGTTATTTAAGATCAATTTTCTCTGCTCTGGCCTTTCTCCCACTTCTCCTAGCTTTGCTCCTGTTTCATGCAACTTCTCCTTTTCCTCCTCTCTATTACTGCTCCTACCTTCTCTTGCTGTACAAATCAAATCAAATTTATTGAGTTTTGAATGTGCACACCACCATAAGTATTGTGTATGATAACTTGTGAGTTTTTTACACCAAGAACAATAGACAAAACAAACAAAATTATGGGTATGGGTCCAAGAGGCTTTTTGGTGCGTCTCCCCATGAAACATATACTGTATGTACCAAATTTCGTTAGTTTACGTGAATGCTCCCCATAAGGTGCTGCCGATGACGTACTTTTCCACGCCCATTAGCGAGACCCTTAAAATACCTAAATTTAACCAGATCTTGACCCTGACTATATATCAAAAATCTTAATTTTTTGCTTTCATTTCTTTCTTTTTGAATAAAAAACATTTTTGTATCACTACGCTTCTAATGCACAAGATCATTATTGATCCATGTGTGTAAACTTGATGTAATAATACAAAAACTACTTTTCTTCATAAAGTATGAAAGGAAAAATGGATATAATGATCTGTTGTAATAAAAAAAAAGATATTCAAACACACAGCCAGCATGAAATAACATGGGAAATGAATGCGGGTAATTTTTTCACCCATGTTGTGCATTAGAATGTGTTTATTTGTTGTGCATCAAAGGGTTAATGATTGCTGTCAACCAGTTTGTTTATTTTTTATGTAACTTCTTGTTGTTCTTAATCCCATCCTCTCCTCCTCTGTCCTCTGACAGGTTTGCTGCCCTGCAGGCCTGCGAGCAGCAGCTGCTGCAGTTCCGCGGCCTCTCCGGCTCCCTCCTCAGGTGGCTGCAGACGGCGCAGGACCAGCTGCCGTCCAAAGAGGCCAACCTCAACACAGAGGGCCTGCAGAGACGAGTGCAGCAGCTCAAGGTGTGTGTTCGTGTGAGCCTCATCATTTATACACACATGTAGGGTTGTCAAAAGTATCGATACTCAAAAAAGTATCGATACTAAAACGTTGTATCCGGATACGATGCTCATTTTCAAAAGTATCGATGAAAAGTTTTATTTTCCCTCTTGAAGTCCCAGAATGAAGCAGAGAAAAGTCGACTTATCAAGCTTGCCTAATATTGTGCACAGCATACAAAATATTGTTCTAATTGTTATTGTTTATTGTATTTATTAATTTTTTTGCACTTCCTCAGACCTGAAGCTTGTTATCATCATTGTTTGCTTGTTATTTTTTATTATAAATATTTAACCTGTGGTTCTATTCATTTTTACATGTTGCATTTTTCTTGTTGTTAAAAATATTTCTGTTAAATTTTGAGGTCTTTGTTTTTATCCTTGTGGTATCAAAAATGTTATCGAGTATTGAGTTGAAAATCTTAGTATAGTGACAACCCTACACACAATATGAAGAACCCCACATGCATAAACAAGATCAGTGACTCAGTAAAATGCATCTCACCTGCAGGACTTGTTGAACGACTGGGAGTCACAGGGATCCAGAGTCCAGGAGCTGAACAAGACCGGCTCGGAGCTGGAGACCCTCATCATTGACATCACTGCTCCTCAGACCAAAACCGGTGAGAGCAAAGATGGAGATGCTGCTGAACATATTAATTATACCACTCTCCCTCAGTTTAAATGACTTATTTTCCTCATGAGAGAATTTCTGCAAGTCACAGATGACTGAGGTGGGAGGAAGAAAATCACCAAAGGGTTTCTAAACTTATTTGACCCGAGACAAACAGAACTGAAAAACAAATCCTGAATGCGGGGAAACAGGGACGAAGGCGGTAAACATTTAGAGCAATTTGCATTTCTAATCACGTCTGCTATGGTAATTAGTTTTTGGTACAGCGATGCTCTGATGGCAGGTTTAGATAATGGCACAGAAAGTAGCATCAAATATCCAAAACAGTCTTTTTACCTGCAGGTTTCGAAATTATGCAGGGGTCAAAAGTTTAATGGGGGAAACTTATACAACAAAAAGATACAACAAACAACAAACTAAGACCTCAAGAATGATATATGTTTAATACTAAAATATGATGTTGACAAAAGCTATATACAGCTAAAAAAAATAAGCAAAAGTAAGTACTCTTACTTGTGTTTTAAGTTTTAAGTGCATTGTCAATTGTATTTCTAATCTTACATACATCATTTCATGCTTAAAATAGTCACACATTTGGATTTTTTTTGCAAATATGGCGATATGGCAGGCAAGTTTTTTTTTTGCACTTTGAATGAAAATAAACATTTTCTATGACGATTATGCACCAATTCTGCATTAATGTCTGCAAAGGTACTCAGGAGAGCACTTTCTTAAACAAATACCTTTATATCTAACATTATTATGCCATATACATAAAACAAACGGCATTGCCAACCAAGTATAGAAAAGCAAACTGAGAAAATGAAGTATAAATAAATAAAAAAAGAATAAATAAAAATAAATAATTAATACCATTTCTAAATCACCCCAAGCTTAATTTTCTGCATTTTATGTTCTGTAAAAAAAAAAAAAGGACATACAATTGATCAGACTTTGGTTAAAAGTGATATTTTGAAACAGATAAAAAAAAAAATGAATTGGTTGTTATTGTCAGGTTGGAAATCCAACTATAGAAAGGTAAAAGGCCTGCATTATAATTGTTGATATTGCAGAAATTGCTGCAGGAGTAATGTTGCTCTTTGATGAATCCATTAGTACCCCCCATGTCTTTCTCACTCCTGTCGTCCGTCTCACGGCTTTTGCACGACATCCTCCGTTCTCCCACTGAGCTCTGTGTTCTCTAAAGTATTTCTCTGAGCTGAGAGTTTTGTGTCCGAACTTTAAATGTGTCCACATTTCTTATCGTGTCGGTAAATCACCGGTCCTGTTCTGTGTGTGACCTTGCTTGCATGAACGTGTTGTAGTGCCTCTGTCTCAGTCAGCTGTGTGTCTCTCTCCCAGGTGCTCCTCACATCAATGGCTCATCAGGTCCCAGCAGTGTCAATGGCATTCACACCTGCAAAGGTGAGCTGCAGTCTGTCTCTTCCTCCCTTTTCATTCATTCACATTAGAGATGGGAATAATGAATCGATCATCGATTAATGGTCGTTAACAATTTGGTCGATCACGTGAAATTTTTAATCGATCTGTGTATTTATTTTTTTTGTCATTTACTTTTTATTGGTTTTTGATTTTACATGTAAATGAACAAACAATCAACATGAAGACCTATAGATAAATACAGAAAATATCAAGGCGCTCTGTTTTTTTTAATTTTAATTGTATCTTTACTGAACTGAAACACAGCCGAGCGTTCAGTTCTGTGGTTGTACGTCAATAAGCCAATGAGCTGAGAATTAAGTTGGATAAAGCTACAGTTTGCAAACTGAAAGTTGCAATAACAATTATAAAACACACAGAAATACAAGAGTATTACTTTGAGCAAAACTAGCTTACTGTAGCAAACCTTGCTAGCATGAATTATTAGGAGTTAAATTTCAAGGTTTAATCCAAAACTTATTTAAAGACAAAACACACTTGAATATGCAAGATTACTGTAAAAACTAACGTCATGCCTCTTCGGGGGCTAAAACATAAAACATTGAACTCCTTGATGTTATCTTTACAGTTTAATCTCACTTGAGTTAGTTTTTTACGATCGACAGGAAGTCTCTTTTTGTCCTTTCAAAATAAAAGCGTCTGTATATACATATATTTTATTTTGCCCATGTATGCATGTTTTTATACAAACTGGAATACGTATAAAAACATAGCGATGAATCAATTAATTGATCGTTGACATTATAGATGCTCAAGTTATCAGGTTTCTTCCAAACTCCCATCCCTCATTCACATTACACTTTAATTGAATTGTGCTCCATCTATGTTGGTGTTTATGGTTTTCTCATAGAGTTATTATGGAGAGATTACTGCACTGTTGTCTGTTTCCAGTGTCCTGTCTTTGTCAGCTGTCCATGCAAAACATCTGTCAATGGCAAATTTGTTAATTTCAAAACATCTGTTGACTTTATTTTGTTATATTTTCACATTTTCTGTTCCGTTGTTAATCTCTGCTCCACTTCCCCCCACCTCTTTCTCTCCCCTCAGACCTGACAGAGCTCCAGGTTGCCGTGTCCGATGTGAACGGACGGTACGAGACGCTGGGCGGCGAGCTGAAGGAGCGTCTCAGCCGCCAGAAGGCCTCGCTGGAGCTGAGGCAGAAGGCCAGGCAGGGCACTGACGAGCTGAAGAGCTGGCTGACGGACAGAGAGCAAAGCCTGAAACAGGGACAGACCGCCTCGCCCTCCAGACCCGAGGTGGTACGCGCCCAGGCTCAGGAGAACAAGGTGGGTCCATGTTTAGAGTTTGTTTTATGATCCTTTTCCTACATGCAGTAAAGGTATCTGCAATATAAACCAAATTTTAACCATAAAATGTATTTATTTTTTGTCAAAAATGTAATTTTTCTGAAAATTTCAGCAGATATTGATTCAGAAATTGTCTGCTAATTCACACATCAGAACTCTTATAATTGCTTCATTGGTTCAATTGCTACACTGGCAAGCAAAAGTATGAAATTACCAAGTTTTCTGCATTAATTTGAGATGAAATGTGATCAGATCTGCATCTAAGTATTTACAATGTGTGGTATAAGGTTAAGCACATTGTTTTTGTCTTTACTTCGGACTCAGATGCAGATCGGATCACATTTTATAACAAATTAATGCAGAAAAGTAGGTCATTTCAAAGGGTTCACATACTGTTTTACTGTAAGTTATTGTGTCAGTGTGTGTTAGCTGAAGCATTATTAAGTCCTGGTTTTGGTCGTCTTCCCTGTTCTCCTCCAGGCTCTGCTGTCAGAGCTGGCGGAGCACTCTGGGAAGGTGGACGAGCTGAAGAGCACGCTGAGGAAGCTGGTTGCTGACAATCCTGATTCTCCTGAGGCAGACACCTGGAGACAGCAGCTGCAGGAGATCGGTAGGTGCTACGGACGACAAAAAACATACACAAGGACATATGGCAAGATGACGGGACAGCAGTGTTACAGAAACAAGATAGATTAGAGCTCTGTCTCGACTGCTGCAGAGGCCCAAAGGCAAAAACTAAAGTAGAATGATGGCTGAAACAGCTAAGACAAAATGTACTGTGCAACACTGAGTTTACGGATAAAGGAACCTGTGTAGAAGAGCCATTATGTAGAAATTTTTTTGTGTCAAAACCCTGAGGCAGTCATGTGAAGAGATACAGTCGTCCATTTCGAGGAATGTGAGAACAGTCAGTGAGTGTATGTTACCTCATGTCTGTAATGAGGCCTTTAAAGTGAAAGGAAAATATTTGGAAATGAAGTTAATAGCCCCTTTGTTACATTATATCTGTGAAAAGTCCCCCACAGAATGAATATCTCTTAAATAAAAATATTTCTGGCTGCTGGCAAGAAAGTCATCACACGGAAATCGCTGCAGGCAAAACTTCCAACAAAGGATAACTGTGACTGCTGATTAAATGAGCTGCATTGAGGAACTGATTTTCATTTTACAGCTCTGGCAGGCAAAGGAAAGGACAAAGTTTAAGAGGTCAGAAGTGTGATAGTTCAGGGAAGGAAGTTGTTATGAAATCTGCTCCTGATGCTGCAGGGAGAGCAGTCCGTGGTGGGGGGTCGGGTGGGGTCAGGGTTTCCGATATATTCATTTAGCAGCGACAAACCGCCACTACAAGTGTTTTCTTTTTTTAATTCTGTAGCAATAAACACCGCTGCAGGATCCTGCCAAACAGTCTTCCACCTTAAATAAAACATCGAAGAACCCTTATTCTCCTTTACAATAATTATTTAAAATATGCAATGATTAAACTGGAATTGTGGCATTAGAATATGCGAGAGGCACCAAATTTAGGCTTTTAGGGCAGAAAGTTCCTCCGTGGGAGCATGCCCCCTACTTTGTTTGGGTTCCTCCATCATCATCTCATTAAATCCGCTGGGAAACACTGGTTCTAAACTTATTTTGCAGTCGAGTGTCATTTTTTATACTTTCTAAATTGCTGATGGCTATTTGCATGCGAACACCATCCAGGGGACAAATAACCCTTTACCCCCGCGGCTGAAAAAATCCTAGAGGAAACACTGGGGGTCCTTAATGATGTTGTGAGCCCTGGTCAGGCAGTGCTTGTGTGCAATGTCCTGGATGTAAAGAAGTGAAGTCCCAATGATCTCCTCTGCTCATGCACTTCATACAGTTACCTGTATCAGTGTGATCACTGATGTTATACAGCAGCTATGATCATTCCTGTCCTGTTTGTAAAGCCCTTTGGGATGACAATTTGTGATTCAAGGCTCGAGCTGGCTGCAGAAACATGAATTTAAATTATCTGCAGCTGTGAACATTTAGCTACAAACTATTAACAACATTTTCTCTGCATGTCTTAAATGCTTTGTCGATCTGGTTAATTGCATTTATTGTCAGACTTTCTTTTAGTTTGTCTAACTTTTTTTTTCAGTTGCTTTGCAGTGTAGACAGTTGCCAACTCTGGAATAGCAACTTTTTCAGTAGGTCGGATTAAATTGAATAAAGCGACAGTTTGCAAACTGAAAGTTGCAATAACATTTATAAAACATACAGAAATACAAGAGTATTACTTTGAGCATAACTAGCTTACTGTAGCAAATCTTACTAGCATGAATTACTAGGTTTAATTTGATCCAAAAATTAAGTAAAGACAAAACACACTTAAATATGCAAGATTACTGTGAAAACTAACCTCATGCCTCTTCGGGGGCTAAAGCATAAAACATTGAACTCCTTGTAGTTATCTTTACAGTTTAATCTCACTTTTACGATCGACAGGAAGTCTCTTTTCGTCCTTTCAAAATAAAAGCGTCTGTTGTCACAACAGGCTTTTGCATGGTACTGTATATACTATATCTTTTATTTTGGCCATGTATGCATGTTTTTATACATACTGGAGTATGTTGAATATGTATAAAAACTCATCATGATCATTAATGTTATAGATACTCAAGTTGGCAGGTTTCTTCCAGGCGCCCATCCCTACTGGGAACACTATACTATATACTGTATGTGCTAGACGATATAATCTATTACATATGCCTCTGAAAAACAACTTTTACTGTGCTGCTGTCAACCAATAAAAAAATCAAAGAGTTGCAAGACAAAAAGGGGCTCAGAAAAGGGAAAAGAATGAAATAAGATGAGTCGTTGTTACTGTGCTGTTTTCTTTTGAAACAGTTTAAAAGAAAGTGGCACGGTGCCTCAGAATTTGTAATAATTTCTCTAAGAGATGGCGAGAAACTGAAGAATCAATATTATCCAGGGAGAGAGTGGGAAGTGTTCCTGTCAGAGCTATTTGTTCGCTCGCATACTTGATATTTTTACCAGAGCCTCCTATGAGGTAACCAAGACAGAAATATTTAAGGTGAAATCCAAGAAGGGGGCCTTTTATATTTCATATTTCATAATGCCTTTTCTAAGCCACGTCGACTGAATACACACACACACACACACATACACACACACACACACACACACACACACACACACACACACACACACACATACATTGATGGATGCCCAGAACATGAGTCAGGGAGAGAAAGACACAGAAGAAGAAGTAGGAGGAGGGACAAAGGAAGAAGAATGTCTAATTGTTTTGTCAGTTTTCTTCATGTTGAGTCAGGTTTGGTTTCATCGCCATCACTGATCTGATTTCTGATTCTTACGCTACACTGAAACAGGACTTTAATGTTGTACAACCTAATGAGAATTCCCAAAGAAAGAAACCAGACAGAAAAAGGTGGAATAATGAATATGCTCTATAAACACATTCATCACATTGGTTTTCTCTCCCCAGACTCCCGCTGGCAGACGGCCAATCAGACGGCAGCACAGAGGCAGACGGAGCTGGAGACATGCGCCGATAGGCTGGGCAGCTTCGCCTCGGCGGCCAGTCAGCTGGGCCCGTGGCTGAGGGAGAAGGAGCTGATGATGAGTGTGCTGGGACCGCTGAGCATCGACCCCAACATGCTCAACACACAGAAACAACAAGCACAGGTATAAAAACCAGAAGATACAGCAGATATGTTAATGCACAAATGCTCACATTGTGGTAAGAGAAACAGAAAATCCAGTGTGAGAAGAATTACACCAAAGGAAACTGAGTATTGAACTCTAACCCTGATTCCAAAATACTTAGGACACTATGAAAAACTAACGTGACAAAAACTAGATAATTAAAGCTCAAACTGGGACACTTCATTTTTTGTAAATATCATTCTAAATTTGGTGCTTTTTTGTTCTTTATATTGTTTGAAACAGCGTCCCAACATCTTAGGAACCAGGGTTTTAATATGTATTAATAACTTCAGTTGTTTGTTTTTTGTCTCAGTTGCTTGCTTGTTTTTAAAGTTTGATTAGTTTAATAATTCTATTATATGTCTTTTTTTTTATTATGTAAAAAAAGAAATAAGTGTGCAATGGAATTGGTAAGAAATAATTGTGTTGAAGAAGATGGAGGTATTGCAATAAAGTAATACAATTAGTAGTTAGTTACTTAAGTTATGTGTGTGTGTGTGTGTGTGTGTGTGTGTGTATACATATATATACATATATATATATATATATATATATATATATATATATATACATATTCTTTCAGTTAATTCATTAGATTTAATGTCTCTTATATCAAATTAATTCTTTGAGAGCTGGAACTTAATTGGTACAATCAAAATTCCAAATCACAAAATAAGATGTAAGATGTTATATGAAATAAAAGGTCAAAATATCAAAATTTCATATTTTAATTGTCCCTGGATTTTCTTCAAGCTTTCCTTTGTTTTAAAGTAGAAGTCTAGAAGATTTCTATTTAAATAAATGACGAAATGACAAACTACTCGCTCTTTGACTTGCTTGTGGTTTTTGCTGGAGTTACGAGTTAACAGAGACCAAAAAAAAAGAGCAATGATGTGAAAGAGGAAGTAAACGAAAAATCTAAACACACACCTGCAATTCCACTTATCGTCATTGGGGCCGCCAAAAAGGACAAAACAGATATTTTCAAGATCGTTACTTTAGACACAACTTTTTCTTTGCTGATGAGATCCTATTTTTCATGAAACCAAATTTTACCTCCTGATCACGTCACTGAATAACGTGTTCTCTCTCTTCTTTCTTCCAGTTCATGCTGCGTGAGTTCGAGACTCGGCGGCCCCAGTTCGACCAGCTCACCCAGTCCGCCGAGGGAATCCTCTCCCAGACCGGAGACTCCGCTCAGGACCCCAAGGACCTGGCGGAGGTTCGGGCTGAGCTGGGCTCCATCTCGGAGCAGTGGGAGGACCTGACGAACCGACTCACTCAGAGGTCAAATAACATCGACCAGGCCCAGGGAACCAGCGAGCGCTACCAGGTCAGTCCAGTCAGACTGGTTGGTATATATATATGTATATATATATATATATATATATATATATAAATATATATATATATATATATATATATACAAAAGGATGGTATAATATATCTCCTAATCCTCCTCCTGTCCTGCTCAGGCCCTGCTCAGAGAACTCTCCTCCAGTGTTTCTGCTCTGGGTGAGAGGTTGGACGGCCAGGCCTCGCTGAGCGCCCAGCCCGAGGCGCTGAAACGACGCCTGCAGGAAACCGGAGAGATCCGATCAGAGCTGGAGAGACGGCGGACCGAGCTGGCCGAGGCTGAGCGGCTCTGCAAGGAGCTGAGCACCATCGTGGCTGAACCCTACCTGAAGGAGGAGCTGAGTAAACGACTGGAGAGTGTCAGCGGGCCGCTGAAGAGTTTAGAGGAGCGTGCAGGTTTGTGAACTTCATGTGGTTGATATAAAAAGTGTGTGTAAGTGTTCTCATATGTTTCTGACTGCTGATCGGAGTTTCTCTACAGAGATAATGGGCCACTTTGGTAAAGTTTTAATGTAGTCAAACAATATTCCCTTTCAAACTTAATCCCTCTTTAGCAGTAATGGGAATTCTGTTTTGATAAGAACAAAACTCTTCTAACAAATTCACTAAAATAAATATAACAAAAACCCACAAATCCTATTTGTCGTTTTTTGTTTGAAAGGGATTTTCACTGTTTATGTTTCTAATCCCCCTGGTGCTTTCCTCTCCTCCAGCGGACGGTCTGTCTCAGCTGCAGGCCGCCCTGTCGTCCACCCAGCAGTTCCAGCAGATGTTCAAGGAGTTGCGCTCCTGGCTCGACAAGCAGGCGGATCCCAGAGACTCCTCCGCCGACTCTCTGCCCTGCCAGCCAGAGGCCATCCGCTCCCTGCTGGCACAGACCGATGACCTCCAACGCGGGATCGCCAGCCAGCGAGGCTCCTACGAGCTGCTGCAAGCCGAGGGAGCGTCGCTGCTCGCCTCTCTGCCCGCAGGTGGAGACGAACGGTCCGCTCTGCAGTCTCGCCTGGCCTCCCTGAAGCAGGACTGGGAGGGGCTGAACCAGAAAATCTCCGACCGAGAGAGCAGACTGAAGACCACGCTGAGCAAGGCAGAAACCTACCAGCAGCACAAAGCCGAGCTGATCCCGTGGTTAGCAGAGTGCGACAACAAAGCTGGAGAAGTCAAGCCGTCGCTGGACTCCTCGGCGCTGGACGAAGCCTTGCAGAAGGCTCGAGGTCTGTCGCTAGACCTCGAAAGACGACAACCTCTACTGGAGGCCTTCAATACTGCAGCAGATCAGCTGCTGGAACAATGCTGCATCGGGGAGGAAGAGGTACGTCGTTTTTACACTCTTAACCCTTAATAGGGTACTCATTGAAATACTTGCACATTCCAAATTTCAACCCTAGAGAACATTGGAGGATATTACATACAGCCAGAATGTGGACTGTGGAATGTGTAAAAAAAAAAAAAAACATACGGACCCGGGGAAGGGGTGTAATATTTTGAGAAAAAAGTTTACGATGTTAAAGTGGTGAATCTGTGAGAAAAAGTTGCTTCCCCCCCCCCCTTTTTTCTCGTAAATCTGCAACTTCTTTCGCGCAGATTTGCCACTGTAAATCTCTTAAATCTGCAACTTTTTTTCTTATAGATTTGCCACTTTAATCTAGTAAAATTGCAACTTTTATTCATACTTGGCCCTAATATGCCGTCATAGTCAAGTTCTCCTGGTACAAGTCACTGAAGAATAACTCTGTGTGTACGACTGTTTCTTGCAAATTTTTCTTCTAAATTTTTCATTTTTACGTTGGAGGTCAAGGTGAATAAAGTTAATATTATTATATTATTATCATACTGATTGGTCACATGTCATGATGTCACCATCTGTGACGTAGCCTGATATTTGCTGATTAGCTGGAAGAAATCCATGTGGTTCTACGACCTCACAGAGAGACATGGGGACCTCATTTTGATATCCACTGAAGTTACCAAATATAGTTCAGTGTGTAGGGTTAAGTGTGTATTTTAGTTCATATTTGAAGCTTGCTTCATTGTCTTGATATGTTGTATAGCTTGGTTGTTGTTTCTGGGGAATTTAGGTGTATTTTGGCTCATGATTTTTCTTTATAACTGAATAAAAACCAAACTCATGTTCTGTAGGTGCGAGACGAGAAGGCCCAGCTGAACCGCCGGGTGGACGGACTGGGAGAGAAGCTCCATAACCGCTCGTCCCAGCTGGAGGAGCTGGCTGGTCGCCTGAAGGAGTTTGAAGAGGGCCGACAGGCAGCAGAGAGGAGGCTGGAGGCCGCCAAGCACCAGATAGAAGTCCAGGAGGCTTTAGGACCACAGGTACCGACAAACAGTTCACTGTCCTTGTGTCACTTTCACTGTTCTTTTTAACGGACATGTGCAATACAATTGATATGTACCTCATCTATGAATTATAGCATTTTCAGTAGCCATTTATTTATTTTTATACTTATTTATTACATCACACGTCCTTGTTCTTGTTTTTGTCCTTGTTTAGCTTGGTATTTTTTAAATGTTTTTAGCCATGCTGTATTGTGTTATGATTGTCATAAGTATGCACCTTATGCAGTGGCACTTTCAATTTCGTTGTATAGTGAACTACATAATGACAATAAAGACTATTTGATTTGATTGATTTGATTTGATTTAAAATCTGCAAAACAGAAAAATTCGACTTACTTAGGCTTCAACAAATGTTTATGCCTTTCCTACCCAGGCCTGCAGCGCTAAGAGCCTGGAGCGGCTCAGAAGTCAGCAGGAGAGCCTCCGGTCCCTGAAGCCTCAGGTGGTCTACCTCAGAGACCTGGCCCAGGGGCTGGTACAGGACGCGCCCCAGACACCAGGAGGCAGCACCGAGGGGGCGCAGAAGCTCCAGGAGCAGGCCAGACACACAGAGAAAGACTACGACGATGTTACTGACAAGGTGAGGAGCAGAGTCAAGAGACGTTTTCTCATATAAACTCCAGAGAATCAGATGCCTCTCAGCTAACTACAGGAGACTGTCCATGTCACCTACAGGAAACACTTTGTTTGGTTTAGACAAGGGGTGGTGCCGGGCAGGGAAGGACATGACATTAAAGTATGCTGCGGAAATCACAAATTGAATTGTTCTGCTGATTTTGGCATCAACAGAAGACACAAATCTTGTCGTCTCTTCAGTTCGAGACCAGTTTGTTTTCTTCCAGTTTTGCGCCATCATCAACACTCAGGATAATGGATAAAGTTTGTTAATCTTCAGTGCAACTAATTTGGACATTTGCACTCCTCTGTGTAATGTCTAGATAAGTTCAGGGTTGCAGTGTACGTGTGAAAGGAACTAATAGTCAGGAAAAAGGGAACAAAGACTGAAATGTGGCTGTTTGTTTTTGGTTGTAGCTGTCCAGATGCTCCAACTTTGGATAGTAATCACTGAAAATAAGAATATAATAATAACTCAAACACGCCTCAACCTTCCTCTCTTTGCAGTAATCATTCTGTTACAGCACACATTAATGTTTTCAGTTACTGAATGTTCAGTATAATATCTGACACAGCGCCTGTCACGATAATTACTATATCGACTTATCGTTCGATTTAAAAAAAAAATATATTGTCGTTTACATGCATCTTTTTGTTTTTTTGTGTGGAGTTTAAAGTAATGCTGCAAATGTTTGACAGGCAGCATGAATTGCTAAAAAAAAAAATGTATTTCCCAAGCAGCCATTCCAGCTTTTTGTATGTTTTTTTAATAATAAACTAATATAATACATAATGATTATCTCATGGCAATGTTTTGTTAACAGAGCCTGAAAGTCTATTTTATTTGTAGTTTTTTTTATTTGTTATATTTATCTAGGATATTTTAATATTTCTTTTCCACATTTCAATTCCAATGTTTAATATTCTCAGGATTAAAAAAATCATTGCTGAGGAAAAGGATGTACTTATTATGCTCTAATATAGTTATAAAACTAAAACAACATCGATACAACGATTCTATTGTTTATCGTGATAGTTTCTGGGAAAATATATCGTCCAAAAAAATGTGTTATCGTTACAGGCCAATGCACTGATGTGATTCAGGGGCAGTGGCTTTACTTCTTTGTAGCTCAGTTTCAGCTTTCAACACTGCACTTAAACCTTTTTTTCAAACCTGGTTTTACTGTGGGAGACCTCCTCCTTCCGAACCTGATTATAGATTGCCAATAAAAACTACCAAAAGTCCAAAATACACTTGACCCATATATATTAAAGCTGTGCCGAGTTGTTTCGCCCTGCAGGCAGTGCTGGAAAAAAGCAGAACATGAGAGCGTTGAAACAAATCATAACAGTTAAGATTTAATGTAACCTCAACAACTTACGGTCTGGAATGAACAGAAGTTTAACTATTTATGCCAAGGGTCAGATTTAGTGTGTGTGTGTTTGAGGACTGTGTGTGTGTGTTGGTGTGAAGCAGACGGGTGTCAGTGAGCGGAGAGAAAGCAGAACAACCATAGCTGTCAGAAGAGTTTGAGTTACATTCGTCATATATGGTCATTGTGGACATTCGACACTTTATCATGGTTTGAAATGTAAACCGGCACTTTGAGGATCCAACACCCACTCTGTTGCATCTATTTTCTGCAATCCAGCTTCCAGATATTCCATTTAAGGTTACATCTATCAACAGGAACTCTCACCGCGTATGAAACCGCTGGACGACTCTATTATTCACTGAGAGGGGTTTTTATTTCACTTTTTAAAATATTGATCTGCTGCAGAGATGATGCAGATGGGCCTCCTCTTAGATAATGCTCCTACTGTCTCAAAGACTGAATCTATTTTTACTTGCTGTTGTGTTGCATCATCTTCTGGTTTGGTTCAGTTTTGACCTGGAAAATGTTACGACACAGGCTCGTCTGGTGTGATTAGATCTTTGTGTAACACAGAAGTAACATCCTTTATTTATTTTATTTTTATTTTAATGAGAAAAAAGATTATATACAAAAACAGGTCGACAGTAGCAGCACATACAGATCAAATATATATTATAAAAATGCTTATTCTATTTTCTATTATATTCCTATTACTACTAAAAGACGATATTATATGAAAATATGTGTATAAGAGTACATATATACACAAATATAAACAAAAAACAAAAAATCCATAATTTTTCAAAATAAAGGAAAAAGTTGAAAACTCTGATCTGATCTGACCCTGTCAGATTTTTTTTGTGACTGCACATCAAAAGTGTTTCCCAAAATGTAAAAAAAGGCCTAAAAAGTGGATTTTCTTAATAATAGTTTGACTTAAAGTGTTGTTCTGTGTTCAAAAACGACTTATCTTGCACCTTATTAACACCTTTTCATTTTTTCTAGGATTTTTTTCACATTATTTTACTATTACCTTGATTTTAAATAATTCCATGAAATACTACGGTGGGTCAAGAGACAATCTCTGAGCTAAAATTGTGATGCGGAAACATCAAGATTGTCACCTTGATTGACACCTTCTCTGCATCTCTCTCCTCCCTCAGATCGAGCACTGCTGCTCCTCCCTGGAGTCGCGGCTGCAGGGCGTCGGCGAGGTCCAGTCCCACGTGCGAGACGTCTTCTCGCGCATCGCCGACCTCGACGACGAGCTGGACTCGCTCGGCCCCGTGGCACGAGACGCCGACTCCCTGGCCTCTCAGGCCGACGCCCTCAAGGGCTTCCTGTCCCGTCTGACCAACCTCCGGTCGGAGCTGGAGGGCCACACGTCGGACTGCACCACCATGCTGCGGCGGGAAGGCTCCTCCCCCGACCTGCTGGCTCTCAGGAGGGAGACGGAGGCTCTGAGCCGCCAGGCCGGCAAGGTGAGGAAGATGATGATGATGATGATGAAAATTATATTTGGATGCATCACAATTATCTCTTGAAAGAATGTGTTTTAATGCAGAAAAGTGAAATTGACCAAAAAGTTTACAACCCAGTTCTTGTCATTATAATCTGCCAGTTTCTAATATTAAGTATTCAAACATTGAGAAAAAATTAAATATATACAGTCATGGAAAAAATGTTTCATTTTAATGCCTGGTACAACTCTTTATTATGATTTTGGTTATTATCAAGAAAACCATCGAAAATGTCTAGATATCAGCTCTTAAATTAAACTCTTAACTCTCTAACTTCTTTAGTTGTACCAGGCATGAAAATGAACAAAAAATTGAAGAAAACAATGGTCTGTATTTAAATTAGGGGTGTCACAATTCTCCAAATCCAGGGTTTAGTTAGACACTTCTGATTTTAAGTTCACGATTCGATTTGATTCTTTTCAATTTTTTTATTTTTGACTCTTTTTTTCAGCACCGACAGCTATGCCATTGTAAGGCCAAAGAGTCTGTTTTAATAAAGATCAACAGATGATTAGTTATAAGCTCTTCTTGTAAGCTAAAAAGTTAGCTTACATGGTATCAAGCGTGATATGTGTGGAGTGTACCAAAATTCTGATTTTGCAGATCTTAAAAACTAATTTAATTGATTTTAGATTCAGGATTTGAATCGTGACAACCCTAAGAAATTAAATGATTTTGATGCATCAAAATCCATCAATAATTGCTTTATAGTGGCTTCATAATCATCCTCTAAATAGTAACTTAATCATGAGGTGCCCCTTCTGTTGTTCTGTTATCCGGATCAGTCTCATCACCTCCTATTTTTCTTCCCTGTTCTCCAGCTGAGCGAGCGCGGTCTGGGCCGCCTGGACCAGATCGAGGACGCTGCTGAGAGGGTTCGTGAGTTCTACAGGCTGGTCGGCGAGCTGCAAAGCATGCTGGGAAGAGCCGAAGACGGGCTAAACGCACAGGGCATGGTCGGCACCGAGGTGGAGATGATCAAACAGCAGCTGCAGGAGTTCAAGGTAGGCTCCACTTTTTTCTGCTGGTCGGTTCCACCAGTGTGCCGTGTGGATGTGAGGGATTGTTTCTGATTTGCAGTCGTTTCTTTGGCATTTACTGCAGAACATAATGAAGTCGTGTGTATGGGTACATGTGTATTTGTCACTGGCTTTGGCAGTTATAATATCATTGTGTGGATCTGACTGAATTCAGGGTGCAGAGGTTGCACATGTTTCGGTGTTTCTTCCCATCATGCAACGAAAACTAATTTGCACAGATAAACAGAAAACCTTCAGCGTAACATGAGCACAGCGCTGTGTGTGTGTGTGTGTGTTTGTGTGTGTGTGTGTGTGTGTGTGTCATGAATAGAGACATTCAATATTCGTAGAGGAGGTCTGTACCCATCCTTTCCTCTAGAGACCATGAGGTAATGGTGTGTGTAAGTGTGTGAATAAAGGACTCCTGTGGTCTATCAGGACTCAGAATCAGTGATAAGTTGAGTCACATTTTTCTATTTTTCTAAAATACAGTTTCATTTAGTTATCGTTTTTCAAGAAACTCTTTTTTATTTTTATATCACTTAACGGAAATGTTTGTTCAATTCTAGTTTTTGTTATTTTGTTAGTTTTCGTTAACTATAATAACCTTGGTTATGATCCCTATTTCTCTCTCTCTCTTTCTCCCTGATACACCCTTCATGATGTTCAGGCTCCGCCCTTCCAGCATTTTGAAGTTGTTATCCTTGTCACTATGTTGATGGATGTTGGACTAAATTTGATACCGTAGCAAATCTTTTTTTTTCCTTCTTTTTTGGTTTACAACACTTGTGGAAACTCATGTGACATATCTGTACAGCCTCTCTGTTGTTGTTGCCGTTGCTGCTGTTGTTGTTGTTGTTGTTGTTTTAGTTTTAACCTCAAGCATTTTTACGATTATTGCAAAGTATAAAATCCGGTTTCAGTGGTTCTCTGGTGCAGTTTGAGTTACAGAAAAAAATACCTTCAAAAAACCTTCACTTTCTATGTGGATTGTGCACCAAGAGAAAAACTTTGAGAAATAATATAAAATAATATCTAACATTATTATACAAACATGTATTACATTGTCAGCCCATTCTATAAATAACTGAGAAAATAAAGAATAAATAGGAATAAAATAAATAGCTAAATAAACATCATTACTATTAAAATAAAATAAAATAAATAACATTATTAGCTAACATCATTTCTAAATTACGCTAAGCAACATTTTCTGCATTATACATGATATTATAAAAAGTTTTTATAACGGCACATATCAGACAGCATTTACACAGATACTGATAGGTTTTTGATAGGTCAATATCAGCCCATAATATCTCATAGTTTAATGTTTGCTTCTTGTGATATTTTGACTGAAGTTTGTTTCTGCATTTAAAGAAAAACCCCTCTGCCGACCTCAGGAATGTGCTCCTCTGGCACCTCCATTGTGTTTTACTGCGTTACTCCACGGCTCGTTTTATGGCTACAGACTTCTCTTTCAGTCCGACTTGTGTCATTAAAGAACTCATTTCCTTTCCATGATGTAACATCCTGTCCACTTTAGACAACTATGCAAGTATGTGAGAGCTCAGGAGAAGCATGCACGAGATGCCCCGTGCACCAGCAGCACACCAGAAGGTTTTCTTCTTTTCTCTGAAAATGATTGATGCCTCATGTGATAGGAGCACTAATCATTTTCATGCATTTGAAAAATTTAGTAGGACTCCTGCTTGTTCTCTGGAGAGTCTCTGTTGTTAAGACGTGTGGGCGGATCAAAGAACATTTTTCTCATTTCGTCAGACATATTTTTCCTTCTCTTTCCTTTTCATCCACATTTCTTCCTTTTTATTCTTACACTCTCTTCTTTTTTATTAGATATTTGGGGGGGATATTTAGCGAAACATCTTTATTACCCCTACATCTCTCTCTTGACCTACTAACCTCCCTTTCGTCTGCTGTTTCTTCTTCATTCCCTTTATCTGTTTCTGGGTCTCTCTCCCTCTTTTCCCCCCTCGCCGCTTAATGAGAGCAAGCCGAGTAAATGTGTGGCAGAGAACAAACAGAGGAGATGAAGAGGTGCTGAGAGAAGGAGAGCCGGATGAGGGGAGGGAGAGAGAGAGATTTACAGAGAGAGAGAGCTGTGAAAAGCTAAATAGGCTGCACTTGAAAAAGAGAGCCGGATCAGACAAAGAGCGTGAAGCTGTTACATGTTTTCTGTCGGCTCTACAGTTAAATGAATCCGGCAGGTTTACAGGTGCACCAACCAGCCGCTTTGAGAAATATTTCAGTCAACACGTTTACGTGATTCAAAGGGACAACTGATGTCTTTTTTGTCTTGGTGTAACCCATATCATAGTGAGAAAAACTGGAATATTAAATGAAGGAACTGGTAAAAGGAGCAGCTTTCTCAGCATGTTTTCTGTTTTGATCCCCAAGTTAAAGGCACAGTACGTCATTTCTGCCTCCAGAGCTCTTTTAATCAAATCAATAACAAAAGATGTACTTTGATGAGGTCATGAGTGGTGTGGCATCATGGGATTTGTTGTCCTCATTGTTCATCATTGCCAGTTAATATGAATCTGAACTCAGCAGAACTCATATTTTCAGACGAGTTAATGTATTAACGTCTTATTCACATTTTCTCAATATTATTTCTGAAGGTATTGTTCACTCTCTGATTTGCTGCTACTGAAGCTACTGAAACGTTATGTGGTGAATTCAATATTTGGTGTGTTGAACATTGATATAACATTACACAACAAAAAAATAATACTGCATATCAATCAGTGCAACATTTTTACACTTACAAATATTGAGATGATTTGAAAGCTCTCAAATTGTTTAAACAAAACATGAGTAATGAGTAAATTTAAGTAATATTTTCAAGTACCTCTGAATGAATTGACTTGGCTCAATTACCACATAAATTGAGTAATTGTAACTGAAATATTATGTTAATCATATGGAAAACCTGAGTAGAAATCACTAAACAAACTGAGTAAATATAATTGAAAACATTTGTAGGATATAACTGCAAATTTGCTTATGATTTACTTTTTAAAAAAAAGTGTTGTACTGACTGATATATTTACTTATTGTGCACTTATTATTACAAATATTTAAACCATGTAATCTGTGAGTTGAATATTCCTTTTTTTTGAAGAAGTAAACTTAATTTATATATGGATATTTTACATAAAGATTCCTGTTGGAGTTCTACTAATGAATTTTGATGTAGTCAACTCAAATACTCATCATGATGATATGCATACCTATATATTACTGTCACATTTACAGGCTCCTTGAATAATTTCTTAGAGTCTACCCTTGGTGGCCGCCATGAGCCACTCATAATCCCACATTGGGTTTTTTTTAATCACATTTTTTATTCAGAAAAGTGCTAAAAAAACAAAAACCCATGATCTCATATTCGTACATTGTTGTATTGTGTAAACGCGAAAATGTTAAATGAAAAAAATATTTTTTAAAAATTGCATTTTGGACAAATCCTTGGCAGTCTTTTAAACAATATTTTAAGCTGTAAAATGTATGCAACTGAGCAAACTAGAGAGATGTGAATGAAAACAGAGAGTTAAATACTGAAAATATTACTCATGGCATACAGAGAAAATCTTAGTAATCAATAGCTGAAAAAAAGAAATGCGTACTGTAGCGTGGAAAAAGAAAATGCTGCACAATATCTATATCATGAAGAGAATTAGTCTGAATTTAAGAACTCAGACAGATGCATTTGTTAAATACTGGTCAAAACAGATTGATTACATTCAATGTTTCTTTGATTCCAGATTATGTTTTTAAAATGAATCTTTAAGTGTAATTTTCATGCCTTTCAGTCAAATGATTAATTTGCTTACGAACATTTAATTAGTCTGAAGCTATTTTAATTTATTTTATTCTTATCTTTTTGGTCATTTTTTAAGCAAAAATGCCAAACATTTGCTGATTCCATCTTTTATGCTGGATAGTGAACTGAATATCTGTCGGTTTAAGAGACAAAACAAGAAATCTGAGACGTCCCCTCGGGCTCCGTGAAACTATGACCTCATCTTTCACTATTTTCTGTCCTTTTTAGAGACAGCAAATAAGTAATTAAGTGAGAAAATCAAGGTGAATTTAATTGACAATAATGATATATAATAGGTATGTTACTTGACCTTGACCTACCTAGCTATTAGTTATTTTATTAATATTTTGCACAAAAAACAGTGTTAAAACTCTTCTTGTTTGTGCAGTGGTTTGCATGTTTTGTTTAATTTTCATGCATTTAAAAAAATAAAAAGTTTAAAAGCATATAAAAGAACTAAGCCATTCGGGGCTTTACTAAGCTCAGATAAAACAAGCCAAGATGTAGGTGTTAATCATGTTATTCGTGCACTGATTAAGATTTTTCCTCATTAAAGGCGTGAACTGTGCAGACAGAAGTAGGAGCAGGGGCAGAATGTATAATAGCTACTGTCTGCAGGGGTATTTAGAGCACGGAGAAATGGTCTGTCACTCTATCTGGGGGCAGAGAGAGAGGGGTATTTATAGGAGGATGGCGGGGGGGATATTGTTGAGAAAAGGACAGAAAAACAAGAGTCAGACGGAGAGAGAGAGAACACGGAGAGCAGCGGGATCACGAGGCAGATGTACAGAGGAAGATAAGGAATAAATGTGATAGATAGATAGATAGATAGATAGATAGATAGATAGATAGATAGATAGATAGATAGATAGATAGAGGGGATACAGTGAGGGCTTCTGTCCTCTCTGTGACCCTTTATATCGTCTCCTCTGGACTGGAGCTACAGTATGTATCAGTGATGGTAGAGCGAGGCGGAGATGAAAAGAAGATGTGAATATCTCTTACGTCCACTCTTTCAAGCTGCACCCCCCGTCCCCCTTTGTTTCCTCTACCTTCTATCCTCTCTCTCTCTCTCTCTCTCTATCTCTCTTTCTCTCTTTTTCAATCCAATCCAATCCTTTTTCTCTCTCAAACAATTTAAATTAAATTCAGCTTTATTGGCATGTGAAACCTTTGTTACCATTGCCAAAGCAAGTGTGACATTAATGTACAATATTATAAATGAGGCATTATAGTTATGAAATAAAAGGCTGATATACATATCAGTTAGACAAATAAGAAACTCTCTCTCTCTCTCTCTCTCTCTCTCTCTCTCTCTCTCTCTCTCTCTCTCTCTCTCTCTCTCTCTCTCTCTCCCCTCTCTCTCTGTAACTGATCCAGCTCGGCTCATTTCAAACCTAAACATGTCTGTCTGGCTCCAAAACAGACCAGGCCACCCCTCTCCCCTCTCCCCTCTCCCCTCTCCTCAGCCTCCCTCCCCTCCCCCACCAGACCCCATTTCCAATCCAGAGGGATGATGTCATGCCGATGCTTAGAAAGACGAGGGGGTTCAGGGTGTGTGTGTGTGTGTGTGTGTGTGTGTGTGTGTGTGTGTGTGTGTGTGTGTGTGTGTGTGTGTGTGTGTGTGTGTGTGGGTGGGTGTGTGTGGGTGTGGGTGTGTGTGGGTGTGGGTGTGTGTGTGTGTGTGTGTGGGTGTGTGTGTGTGTGTGTGGAGGGTAGCCATGGGAGAAGAGGTCATGGGAGTGGGAGGTGATGTTGTCAGATTATTGTTAAAACTTTCCAACAGTGATCTCACAAAGAATTACAGCGTCAGTCACCCATCCACTTCTTCTTTATTAGCATTCCTGTCACAAATTATGATTTTACATTCATATAAATAAATAAAAAACCTCAATACTTTTTTGGCAACAACCAAAATGTGTCTCCAGCGCCAAGACATAAAAGCTGGCATGAAACAGATTCTCACTCTTGTTTACTTTTTCTTTTACTAACATTTTTCCTGAGTTGTTTTATTTATACAAAGTTCTCACACAGCTGCTTGTGTTCAGACAGCATTGAACAAGAATTAGAAAAAGGAGTATTGTTGAAAAATATGTCTTTATTCATTATTACAGTGCTGACGGTCATGAGTGGAATTTACTGCCCAGACATGTGACACAAGAAAACCGTAAAATTTGATTTAAATTTGTTAGTTTAAGCTTTTTTTGTCCAGAGAAAAGATGTGGAAACTAGTTTTGAAACAAAATCCAAATGTGAGTTTGATTTTGTGGCTGTGGAGGGTCTGTCTCAGTTTGTATCTGTGGAATATTGGAGTGAAACGGATAAAACATAATATGATTTACAATGCTTTGGGAACAAGTTTTGGGCTATTTTGGCCGTTTTTGACTTTTCATTCTGCCTGTATATAAACTTAAAAATGTTTACCATGCCATGTTCGGTATCATTGTTCTCAGCACAACCTCGCCCATATGACCTGATAATTATTATTATAATTATTTTTTTACTTTGACTTACTGCCTCAACATTTTGAACCCAAAAACATAAAATCGGAGATAGAAATGTCAAGTATATATAACATATAAGAGGTAAAATAAGGAGAACATCTCGTTCTGTATTTTTATACTACATGTATTTGACCTTATCTCTGGTTTAACTTGGCCTATCATCATCAAACAAAAACTGGCATGGAGTTTCAAGCCAGTGCTTTAATTGGAAGCTGATGGCAGGGTTCGACATTTCTTCATTTTTACGTTGTGACGTCATGAAAAGTCATATGATTTGGTTTCGGGGGCTCCAGAGGGGAAGAATGAAACAAAATATGATACATTTTCTGATTGTTGAAATGTCAAGAGAGCTTGTTTTGTCTCTCTGTGTGGTTTGGTCTTGTCCTGTTTGTTCTGTAATGTTATGGTTATAGTGCAAGTTGAAATAGTTGCACTGAAAGTTTGTTTTTTGGAGCCCTTTAGCTGCTGTAATAAGCTACTTGAAATAAACTAAACTAAACCGTAAAACTGATTGATAGGCTTCCAAAAACTCAAATGACTGCTCTCTTATAGAGAAAACTATTATCTGTAAAATATAATATAAATATACAGTACTGTGCAAAAGTTTTAGGCAGTTGTGAACAAATGCTGTAAAATAAGAAGTTAGTAAACAGAAGAAAAGTCTAAATCAAATCAAACCAGCATCAATTCTTCTAGGCATTTTTTCCACACATGCCTAAGAAAATACATTTTCAAGTTTCCCACAGACCTTGAACCAATCATGTGAATGTAACCAAATCTAAGCTTAAAATTGCAAAATTTAATCAAAATCCCTTTATTCGACATGTCTGATTTAAGATTTTGCCAAAAATAAACCGTCTGCACTAACCACATCCTGAAAAAAACAATAAATTCTGCATTCCTCGGTGCAAATTAGAAGCCATGAGTGACTCAGCTGAGACCAGCAGTCACGTGACAAAAAATTGGTGAAACTTTGACTAAACTGTTCACACTGAGCAGAGCTGATTACTGACACAGGCCAAGTTTTGTCTGAGAAACTGGATCAAAAAGTTTCTGCCTGCGTCCCAGTCAGAGTTCTGCTATTTACCATGTACATGTTTATACACGGCCGTCCTGTCTGCACATATGTGCTACTGTGGAATCTGTGTTTGTATTTAGGGTCGCTCCGTGGGCTGATGAGAGGTGTGTGTGTGTGCATGCACTCTGCATCACAGGATGCTTCTAATTCCAGGCTTTTTCGGGGTGCAATCCAGAATCTCAGCTGTCTCTTAACCCCACCCTCCCACACAAATACACACACACACACACACACACACACACACACACACACACATTAGGGTGTGGCATCAACATCTCTCTGCATGCCCCTGGCTCGCTCCGGCCCTCAGCAGCTGACATAGTCT